>NW_027125247.1:0-300000 GCF_033026475.1 Channa argus | reverse complement strand
CATTCGGCCTGAAAATGCTTTTAAGCGCATAAAAACTTACACTCTTGATTTCTGGCTAAATAAAAGCTGTTGCAATGATATTTCCATGCTGAACTGAGTTGTTCTGGGTCAAATATGAAGGCAAACCCACTTTCCTTTCAGTATTTTGCTGCAATTGGCAGAAACAAGCATATTTGCTCATTCGGCCTGAAAATGCTTTTAAGCGCATAAAAACTTACACTCTTGATTTCTGGCTAAATAAAAGCTGTTGCAATGATATTTCCATGCTGAACTGAGTTGTTCTGGGTCAAATATGAAGGCAAACCCACTTTCCTTTCAGTATTTTGCTGCAATTGGCAGAAATCAGCTCATTCGGCCTGAAAATGCTTTTAAGCGCATAAAAACTTACACTCTTGATTTCTGGCTAAATAAAAGCTGTTGCAATGATATTTCCATGCTGAACTGAGTTGTTCTGGGTCAAATATGAAGGCAAACCCACTTTCCTTTCAGTCTTTTGCTGCAATTGGCAGAAACAAGCATATTTGCTCATTCGGCCTGAAAATGCTTTTAAGCGCATAAAAACTTACACTCTTGATTTCTGGCTAAATAAAAGCTGTTGCAATGATATTTCCATGCTGAACTGAGTTGTTCTGGGTCAAATATGAAGGCAAACCCACTTTCCTTTCAGTATTTTGCTGCAATTGGCAGAAACAAGCATATTTGCTCATTCGGCCTGAAAATACTTTTAAGCGCATAAAACTTACACTCTTGATTTCTGGCTAAATAAAAGCTGTTGCAATGATATTTCCATGCTGAACTGAGTTGTTCTGGGTCAAATATGAAGGCAAACCCACTTTCCTTTCAGTATTTTGCTGCAATTGGCAGAAATCAGCTCATTCGGCCTGAAAATGCTTTTAAGCGCATAAAAACTTACACTCTTGATTTCTGGCTAAATAAAAGCTGTTGCAATGATATTTCCATGCTGAACTGAGTTGTTCTGGGTCAAATATGAAGGCAAACCCACTTTCCTTTCAGTCTTTTGCTGCAATTGGCAGAAACAAGCATATTTGCTCATTCGGCCTGAAAATGCTTTTAAGCGCATAAAAACTTACACTCTTGATTTCTGGCTAAATAAAAGCTGTTGCAATGATATTTCCATGCTGAACTGAGTTGTTCTGGGTCAAATATGAAGGCAAACCCACTTTCCTTTCAGTATTTTGCTGCAATTGGCAGAAACAAGCATATTTGCTCATTCGGCCTGAAAATACTTTTAAGCGCATAAAACTTACACTCTTGATTTCTGGCTAAATAAAAGCTGTTGCAATGATATTTCCATGCTGAACTGAGTTGTTCTGGGTCAAATAAGAAGGCAAACCCACTTTCCTTTCAGTATTTTGCTGCAATTGGCAGAAACAAGCATATTTGCTCATTCGGCCTGAAAATGCTTTTAAGCGCATAAAAACTTACACTCTTGATTTCTGGCTAAATAAAAGCTGTTGCAATGATATTTCCATGCTGAACTGAGTTGTTCTGGGTCAAATATGAAGGCAAACCCACTTTCCTTTCAGTCTTTTGCTGCAATTGGCAGAAACAAGCATATTTGCTCATTCGGCCTGAAAATGCTTTTAAGCGCATAAAAACTTACACTCTTGATTTCTGGCTAAATAAAAAATGTTGCAATGATATTTCCATGCTGAACTGAGTTGTTCTGGGTCAAATATGAAGGCAAACCCACTTTCCTTTCAGTCTTTTGCTGCAATTGGCAGAAACAAGCATATTTGCTCATTCGGCCTGAAAATGCTTTTAAGCGCATAAAAACTTACACTCTTGATTTCTGGCTAAATAACAGCTGTTGCAATGATATTTCCATGCTGAACTGAGTTGTTCTGGGTCAAATATGAAGGCAAACCCACTTTCCTTTCAGTATTTTGCTGCAATTGGCAGAAACAAGCATATTTGCTCATTCGGCCTGAAAATGCTTTTAAGCGCATAAAAACTTACACTCTTGATTTCTGGCTAAATAACAGCTGTTGCAATGATATTTCCATGCTGAACTGAGTTGTTCTGGGTCAAATATGAAGGCAAACCCACTTTCCTTTCAGTATTTTGCTGCAATTGGCAGAAACAATAATATTTGCTCATTCGGCCTGAAAATGCTTTTAAGCGCATAAAAACTTACACTCTTGATTTCTGGCTAAATAAAAGCTGTTGCAATGATATTTCCATGCTGAACTGAGTTGTTCTGGGTCAAATATGAAGGCAAACCCACTTTCCTTTCAGTCTTTTGCTGAAATTGGCAGAAATCAGCTCATTCGGCCTGAAAATGCTTTTAAGCGCATAAAAACTTACACTCTTGATTTCTGGCTAAATAAAAGCTGTTGCAATGATATTTCCATGCTGAACTGAGTTGTTCTGGGTCAAATATGAAGGCAAACCCACTTTCCTTTCAGTATTTTGCTGCAATTGGCAGAAACAAGCATATTTGCTCATTCGGCCTGAAAATGCTTTTAAGCGCATAAAAACTTACACTCTTGATTTCTGGCTAAATAAAAGCTGTTGCAATGATATTTCCATGCTGAACTGAGTTGTTCTGGGTCAAATATGAAGGCAAACCCACTTTCCTTTCAGTATTTTGCTGCAATTGGCAGAAATCAGCTCATTCGGCCTGAAAATGCTTTTAAGCGCATAAAAACTTACACTCTTGATTTCTGGCTAAATAAAAGCTGTTGCAATGATATTTCCATGCTGAACTGAGTTGTTCTGGGTCAAATATGAAGGCAAACCCACTTTCCTTTCAGTCTTTTGCTGCAATTGGCAGAAACAAGCATATTTGCTCATTCGGCCTGAAAATGCTTTTAAGCGCATAAAAACTTACACTCTTGATTTCTGGCTAAATAAAAGCTGTTGCAATGATATTTCCATGCTGAACTGAGTTGTTCTGGGTCAAATATGAAGGCAAACCCACTTTCCTTTCAGTATTTTGCTGCAATTGGCAGAAACAAGCATATTTGCTCATTCGGCCTGAAAATACTTTTAAGCGCATAAAACTTACACTCTTGATTTCTGGCTAAATAAAAGCTGTTGCAATGATATTTCCATGCTGAACTGAGTTGTTCTGGGTCAAATATGAAGGCAAACCCACTTTCCTTTCAGTATTTTGCTGCAATTGGCAGAAATCAGCTCATTCGGCCTGAAAATGCTTTTAAGCGCATAAAAACTTACACTCTTGATTTCTGGCTAAATAAAAGCTGTTGCAATGATATTTCCATGCTGAACTGAGTTGTTCTGGGTCAAATATGAAGGCAAACCCACTTTCCTTTCAGTCTTTTGCTGCAATTGGCAGAAACAAGCATATTTGCTCATTCGGCCTGAAAATGCTTTTAAGCGCATAAAAACTTACACTCTTGATTTCTGGCTAAATAAAAGCTGTTGCAATGATATTTCCATGCTGAACTGAGTTGTTCTGGGTCAAATATGAAGGCAAACCCACTTTCCTTTCAGTATTTTGCTGCAATTGGCAGAAACAAGCATATTTGCTCATTCGGCCTGAAAATACTTTTAAGCGCATAAAACTTACACTCTTGATTTCTGGCTAAATAAAAGCTGTTGCAATGATATTTCCATGCTGAACTGAGTTGTTCTGGGTCAAATAAGAAGGCAAACCCACTTTCCTTTCAGTATTTTGCTGCAATTGGCAGAAACAAGCATATTTGCTCATTCGGCCTGAAAATGCTTTTAAGCGCATAAAAACTTACACTCTTGATTTCTGGCTAAATAAAAGCTGTTGCAATGATATTTCCATGCTGAATTGAGTTGTTCTGGGTCAAATATGAAGGCAAACCCACTTTCCTTTCAGTCTTTTGCTGCAATTGGCAGAAACAAGCATATTTGCTCATTCGGCCTGAAAATGCTTTTAAGCGCATAAAAACTTACACTCTTGATTTCTGGCTAAATAAAAGCTGTTGCAATGATATTTCCATGCTGAATTGAGTTATTCTGGGTCAAATAAGAAGGCAAACCCACTTTCCTTTCAGTATTTTGCTGCAATTGGCAGAAACAAGCATATTTGCTCATTCGGCCTGAAAATGCTTTTAAGCGCATAAAAACTTACACTCTTGATTTCTGGCTAAATAAAAGCTGTTGCAATGATATTTCCATGCTGAACTGAGTTGTTCTGGGTCAAATATGAAGGCAAACCCACTTTCCTTTCAGTATTTTGCTGCAATTTGTAGAAATCAGCTCATTCGGCCTGAAAATGCTTTTAAGCGCATAAAAACTTACACTCTTGATTTCTGGCTAAATAAAAGCTGTTGCAATGATATTTCCATGCTGAACTGAGTTGTTCTGGGTCAAATATGAAGGCAAACCCACTTTCCTTTCAGTATGTTGCTGCAATTGGCAGAAATCAGCTCATTCGGCATGAAAATGCTTTTAAGCGCATAAAAACTTACACTCTTGATTTCTGGCTAAATAAAAGCTGTTGCAATGATATTTCCATGCTGAACTGAGTTGTTCTGGGTCAAATATGAAGGCAAACCCACTTTCCTTTCAGTCTTTTGCTGCAATTGGCAGAAATCAGCTCATTCGGCCTGAAAATGCTTTTAAGCGCATAAAAACTTACACTCTTGATTTCTGGTAAATAAAAGCTGTTGCAATGATATTTCCATGCTGAACTGAGTTGTTCTGGGTCAAATATGAAGGCAAACCCACTTTCCTTTCAGTCTTTTGCTGCAATTGGCAGAAATCAGCTCATTCGGCCTGAAAATGCTTTATGCGCATAAAAACTTACACTCTTGATTTCTGGCTAAATAAAAGCTGTTGCAATGATATTTCCATGCTGAACTGAGTTGTTCTGGGTCAAATATGAAGGCAAACCCACTTTCCTTTCAGTATGTTGCTGCAATTGGCAGAAATCAGCTCATTCGGCATGAAAATGCTTTAAAGCGCATAAAAACTTACACTCTTGATTTCTGGCTAAATAAAAGCTGTTGCAATGATATTTCCATGCTGAACTGAGTTGTTCTGGGTCAAATATGAAGGCAAACCCACTTTCCTTTCAGTCTTTTGCTGCAATTGGCAGAAATCAGCTCATTCGGCCTGAAAATGCTTTTAAGCGCATAAAAACTTACACTCTTGATTTCTGGTAAATAAAAGCTGTTGCAATGATATTTCCATGCTGAACTGAGTTGTTCTGGGTCAAATATGAAGGCAAACCCACTTTCCTTTCAGTCTTTTGCTGCAATTGGCAGAAATCAGCTCATTCGGCCTGAAAATGCTTTTAAGCGCATAAAAACTTACACTCTTGATTTCTGGCTAAATAAAAGCTGTTGCAATGGTATTTCCATGCTGAACTGAGTTGTTCTGGGTCAAATATGAAGGCAAACCCACTTTCCTTTCAGTATTTTGCTGCAATTGGCAGAAACAAGCATATTTGCTCATTCGGCCTGAAAATGCTTTTAAGCGCATAAAAACTTACACTCTTGATTTTTGGCTAAATAAAAGCTGTTGCAATGATATTTCCATGCTGAACTGAGTTGTTCTGGGTCAAATATGAAGGCAAACCCACTTTCCTTTCAGTCTTTTGCTGCAATTGGCAGAAATCAGCTCATTCGGCCTGAAAATGCTTTTAAGCGCATAAAAACTTACACTCTTGATTTCTGGCTAAATAAAAGCTGTTGCAATGATATTTCCATGCTGAACTGAGTTGTTCTGGGTCAAATATGAAGGCAAACCCACTTTCCTTTCAGTCTTTTGCTGCAATTGGCAGAAATCAGCTCATTCGGCCTGAAAATGCTTTTAAGCGCATAAAAACTTACACTCTTGATTTCTGGCTAAATAAAAGCTGTTGCAATGATATTTCCATGCTGAACTGAGTTGTTCTGGGTCAAATATGAAGGCAAACCCACTTTCCTTTCAGTCTTTTGCTGCAATTGGCAGAAATCAGCTCATTCGGCCTGAAAATGCTTTTAAGCGCATAAAAACTTACACTCTTGATTTCTGGCTAAATAAAAGCTGTTGCAATGATATTTCCATGCTGAACTGAGTTGTTATGGGTCAAATATGAAGGCAAACCCACTTTCCTTTCAGTCTTTTGCTGCAATTGGCAGAAATCAGCTCATTCAGCCTGAAAATGCTTTTAAGCGCATAAAAACTTACACTCTTGATTTCTGGCTAAATAAAAGCTGTTGCAATGATATTTCCATGCTGAACTGAGTTGTTCTGGGTCAAATATGAAGGCAAACCCACTTTCCTTTCAGTATTTTGCTGCAATTGGCAGAAATCAGCTCATTCGGCCTGAAAATGCTTTTAAGCGCATAAAAACTTACACTCTTGATTTCTGGCTAAATAAAAAATGTTGCAATGATATTTCCATGCTGAACTGAGTTGTTCTGGGTCAAATATGAAGGCAAACCCACTTTCCTTTCAGTCTTTTGCTGCAATTGGCAGAAACAAGCATATTTGCTCATTCGGCCTGAAAATGCTTTTAAGCGCATAAAAACTTACACTCTTGATTTCTGGCTAAATAAAAGCTGTTGCAATGATATTTCCATGCTGAACTGAGTTGTTCTGGGTCAAATATGAAGGCAAACCCACTTTCCTTTCAGTATTTTGCTGCAATTGGCAGAAACAAGCATATTTGCTCATTCGGCCTGAAAATGCTTTTAAGCGCATAAAAACTTACACTCTTGATTTCTGGCTAAATAAAAGCTGTTGCAATGATATTTCCATGCTGAACTGAGTTGTTATGGGTCAAATATGAAGGCAAACCCACTTTCCTTTCAGTCTTTTGCTGCAATTGGCAGAAATCAGCTCATTCAGCCTGAAAATGCTTTTAAGCGCATAAAAACTTACACTCTTGATTTCTGGCTAAATAAAAGCTGTTGCAATGATATTTCCATGCTGAACTGAGTTGTTCTGGGTCAAATATGAAGGCAAACCCACTTTCCTTTCAGTCTTTTGCTGCAATTGGCAGAAATCAGCTCATTCGGCCTGAAAATGCTTTTAAGCGCATAAAAACTTACACTCTTGATTTCTGGCTAAATAAAAAATGTTGCAATGATATTTCCATGCTGAACTGAGTTGTTCTGGGTCAAATATGAAGGCAAACCCACTTTCCTTTCAGTCTTTTGCTGCAATTGGCAGAAACAAGCATATTTGCTCATTCGGCCTGAAAATGCTTTTAAGCGCATAAAAACTTACACTCTTGATTTCTGGCTAAATAAAAGCTGTTGCAATGATATTTCCATGCTGAACTGAGTTGTTCTGGGTCAAATATGAAGGCAAACCCACTTTCCTTTCAGTATTTTGCTGCAATTGGCAGAAACAAGCATATTTGCTCATTCGGCCTGAAAATGCTTTTAAGCGCATAAAAACTTACACTCTTGATTTCTGGCTAAATAAAAGCTGTCGCAATGATATTTCCATGCTGAACTGAGTTGTTCTGGGTCAAATATGAAGGCAAACCCACTTTCCTTTCAGTCTTTTGCTGCAATTGGCAGAAATCAGCTCATTCGGCCTGAAAATGCTTTTAAGCGCATAAAAACTTACACTCTTGATTTCTGGCTAAATAAAAGCTGTTGCAATGATATTTCCATGCTGAACTGAGTTGTTCTGGGTCAAATATGAAGGCAAACCCACTTTCCTTTCAGTATTTTGCTGCAATTGGTAGAAATCAGCTCATTCGGCCTGAAAATGCTTTTAAGCGCATAAAAACTTACACTCTTGATTTCTGGCTAAATAAAAGCTGTTGCAATGATATTTCCATGCTGAATTGAGTTGTTCTGGGTCAAATAAGAAGGCAAACCCACTTTCCTTTCAGTATTTTGCTGCAATTGGCAGAAACAAGCATATTTGCTCATTCGGCCTGAAAATGCTTTTAAGCGCATAAAAACTTACACTCTTGATTTCTGGCTAAATAAAAGCTGTTGCAATGATATTTCCATGCTGAACTGAGTTGTTCTGGGTCAAATATGAAGGCAAACCCACTTTCCTTTCAGTCTTTTGCTGCAATTGGCAGAAATCAGCTTATTCGGCCTGAAAATGCTTTTAAGCGCATAAAAACTTACACTCTTGATTTCTGGCTAAATAAAAGCTGTTGCAATGATATTTCCATGCTGAACTGAGTTGTTCTGGGTCAAATATGAAGGCAAACCCACTTTCCTTTCAGTATTTTGCTGCAATTGGCAGAAACAAGCATATTTGCTCATTCGGCCTGAAAATGCTTTTAAGCGCATAAAAACTTACACTCTTGATCTTTGGCTAAATAAAAGCTGTTGCAATGATATTTCCATGCTGAACTGAGTTGTTCTGGGTCAAATATGAAGGCAAACCCACTTTCCTTTCAGTCTTTTGCTGCAATTGGCAGAAATCAGCTCATTCGGCCTGAAAATGCTTTTAAGCGCATAAAAACTTACACTCTTGATTTCTGGCTAAATAAAAGCTGTTGTAATGATATTTCCATGCTGAACTGAGTTGTTCTGGGTCAAATATGAAGGCAAACCCACTTTCCTTTCAGTCTTTTGCTGCAATTGGCAGAAACAAGCATATTTGCTCATTCGGCCTGAAAATGCTTTTAAGCGCATAAAAACTTACACTCTTGATTTCTGGCTAAATAAAAGCTGTTGCAATGATATTTCCATGCTGAACTGAGTTGTTCTGGGTCAAATATGAAGGCAAACCCACTTTCCTTTCAGTATTTTGCTGCAATTGGCAGAAACAAGCATATTTGCTCATTCGGCCTGAAAATACTTTTAAGCGCATAAAACTTACACTCTTGATTTCTGGCTAAATAAAAGCTGTTGCAATGATATTTCCATGCTGAACTGAGTTGTTCTGGGTCAAATATGAAGGCAAACCCACTTTCCTTTCAGTATTTTGCTGCAATTGGCAGAAATCAGCTCATTCGGCCTGAAAATGCTTTTAAGCTCATAAAAACTTACACTCTTGATTTCTGGCTAAATAAAAGCTGTTGCAATGATATTTCCATGCTGAACTGAGTTGTTCTGGGTCAAATATGAAGGCAAACCCACTTTCCTTTCAGTATTTTGCTGCAATTGGCAGAAACAAGCATATTTGCTCATTCGGCCTGAAAATGCTTTTAAGCTCATAAAAACTTACACTCTTGATTTCTGGCTAAATAAAAGCTGTTGCAATGATATTTCCATGCTGAACTGAGTTGTTCTGGGTCAAATATGAAGGCAAACCCACTTTCCTTTCAGTCTTTTGCTGCAATTGGCAGAAACAAGCATATTTGCTCATTCGGCCTGAAATTGCTTTTAAGCGCTTAAAAACTTACACTCTTGATTTCTGGCTAAATAAAAGCTGTTGCAATGATATTTCCATGCTGAACTGAGTTGTTCTGGGTCAAATATGAAGGCAAACCCACTTTCCTTTCAGTATTTTGCTGCAATTGGCAGAAATCAGCTTATTCGGCCTGAAAATGCTTTTAAGCGCATAAAAACTTACACTCTTGATTTCTGGCTAAATAAAAGCTGTTGCAATGATATTTCCATGCTGAACTGAGTTGTTCTGGGTCAAATATGAAGGCAAACCCACTTTCCTTTCAGTATTTTGCTGCAATTGGCAGAAACAAGCATATTTGCTCATTCGGCCTGAAAATGCTTTTAAGCGCATAAAAACTTACACTCTTGATTTCTGGCTAAATAAAAGCTGTTGCAATGATATTTCCATGCTGAACTGAGTTGTTCTGGGTCAAATATGAAGGCAAACCCACTTTCCTTTCAGTCTTTTGCTGCAATTGGCAGAAACAAGCATATTTGCTCATTCGGCCTGAAAATGCTTTTAAGCGCATAAAAACTTACACTCTTGATTTCTGGCTAAATAAAAGCTGTTGCAATGATATTTCCATGCTGAACTGAGTTGTTCTGGGTCAAATATGAAGGCAAACCCACTTTCCTTTCAGTATTTTGCTGCAATTGGCAGAAACAAGCATATTTGCTCATTCGGCCTGAAAATGCTTTTAAGCGCATAAAAACTTACACTCTTGATTTCTGGCTAAATAAAAGCTGTTGCAATGATATTTCCATGCTGAACTGAGTTGTTCTGGGTCAAATATGAAGGCAAACCCACTTTCCTTTCAGTATTTTGCTGCAATTGGCAGAAACAAGCATATTTGCTCATTCGGCCTGAAAATGCTTTTAAGCGCATAAAAACTTACACTCTTGATTTCTGGCTAAATAAAAGCTGTTGCAATGATATTTCCATGCTGAACTGAGTTGTTCTGGGTCAAATATGAAGGCAAACCCACTTTCCTTTCAGTCTTTTGCTGCAATTGGCAGAAATCAGCTCATTCGGCCTGAAAATGCTTTTAAGCGCATAAAAACTTACACTCTTGATTTCTGGCTAAATAAAAGCTGTTGCAATGATATTTCCATGCTGAACTGAGTTGTTCTGGGTCAAATATGAAGGCAAACCCACTTTCCTTTCAGTATTTTGCTGCAATTGGCAGAAACAAGCATATTTGCTCATTCGGCCTGAAAATGCTTTTAAGCGCATAAAAACTTACACTCTTGATTTCTGGCTAAATAAAAGCTGTTGCAATGATATTTCCATGCTGAA
The DNA here is from genome assembly GCF_033026475.1 of Channa argus. NCBI lineage: Eukaryota > Metazoa > Chordata > Actinopteri > Anabantiformes > Channidae > Channa > Channa argus. The sequence goes on along the minus strand of NW_027125247.1, from coordinate 289,443 downwards.
CTGAGTTGTTCTGGGTCAAATATGAAGGCAAACCCACTTTCCTTTCAGTATTTTGCTGCAATTGGCAGAAACAAGCATATTTGCTCATTCGGCCTGAAAATGCTTTTAAGCGCATAAAAACTTACACTCTTGATTTCTGGCTAAATAAAAGCTGTTGCAATGATATTTCCATGCTGAACTGAGTTGTTCTGGGTCAAATATGAAGGCAAACCCACTTTCCTTTCAGTATTTTGCTGCAATTGGCAGAAACAAGCAAATTTGCTCATTCGGCCTGAAAATGCTTTTAAGCGCATAAAAACTTACACTCTGGATTTCTGGCTAAATAAAAGCTGTTGCAATGATATTTCCATGCTGAACTGAGTTATTCTGGGTCAAATATGAAGGCAAACCCACTTTCCTTTCAGTATTTTGCTGCAATTGGTAGAAATCAGCTCATTCGGCCTGAAAATGCTTTTAAGCGCATAAAAACTTACACTCTTGATTTCTGGCTAAATAAAAGCTGTTGCAATGATATTTCCATGCTGAACTGAGTTGTTCTGGGTCAAATATGAAGGCAAACCCACTTTCCTTTCAGTATGTTGCTGCAATTGGCAGAAATCAGCTCATTCGGCCTGAAAATGCTTTTAAGCGCATAAAAACTTACACTCTTGATTTCTGGCTAAATAAAAGCTGTTGCAATGATATTTCCATGCTGAACTGAGTTGTTCTGGGTCAAATATGAAGGCAAACCCACTTTCCTTTCAGTATTTTGCTGCAATTGGCAGAAACAAGCATATTTGCTCATTTGGCCTGAAAATGCTTTTAAGCGCATAAAAACTTACACTCTTGATTTCTGGCTAAATAAAAGCTGTTGCAATGATATTTCCATGCTGAACTGAGTTGTTCTGGGTCAAATATGAAGGCAAACCCACTTTCCTTTCAGTCTTTTGCTGCAATTGGCAGAAATCAGCTCATTCGGCCTGAAAATGCTTTTAAGCGCATAAAAACTTACACTCTTGATTTCTGGCTAAATAAAAGCTGTTGCAATGATATTTCCATGCTGAATTGAGTTGTTCTGGGTCAAATAAGAAGGCAAACCCACTTTCCTTTCAGTATTTTGCTGCAATTGGCAGAAACAAGCATATTTGCTCATTCGGCCTGAAAATGCTTTTAAGCGCATAAAAACTTACACTCTTGATTTCTGGCTAAATAACAGCTGTTGCAATGATATTTCCATGCTGAACTGAGTTGTTCTGGGTCAAATATGAAGGCAAACCCACTTTCCTTTCAGTCTTTTGCTGCAATTGGCAGAAATCAGCTTATTCGGCCTGAAAATGCTTTTAAGCGCATAAAAACTTACACTCTTGATTTCTGGCTAAATAAAAGCTGTTGCAATGATATTTCCATGCTGAACTGAGTTGTTCTGGGTCAAATATGAAGGCAAACCCACTTTCCTTTCAGTCTTTTGCTGCAATTGGCAGAAATCAGCTCATTCGGCCTGAAAATGCTTTTAAGCGCATAAAAACTTACACTCTTGATTTCTGGCTAAATAAAAGCTGTTGCAATGATATTTCCATGCTGAACTGAGTTGTTCTGGGTCAAATATGAAGGCAAACCCACTTTCCTTTCAGTCTTTTGCTGCAATTGGCAGAAATCAGCTCATTCGGCCTGAAAATGCTTTTAAGCGCATAAAAACTTACACTCTTGATTTCTGGCTAAATAAAAGCTGTTGCAATGATATTTCCATGCTGAACTGAGTTGTTCTGGGTCAAATATGAAGGCAAACCCACTTTCCTTTCAGTATTTTGCTGCAATTGGCAGAAACAAGCATATTTGCTCATTCGGCCTGAAAATGCTTTTAAGCGCATAAAAACTTACACTCTTGATTTCTGGCTAAATAAAAGCTGTTGCAATGATATTTCCATGCTGAACTGAGTTGTTCTGGGTCAAATATGAAGGCAAACCCACTTTCCTTTCAGTATTTTGCTGCAATTGGCAGAAACAAGCATATTTGCTCATTCGGCCTGAAAATGCTTTTAAGCGCATAAAAACTTACACTCTTGATTTCTGGCTAAATAAAAGCTGTTGCAATGATATTTCCATGCTGAACTGAGTTGTTCTGGGTCAAATATGAAGGCAAACCCACTTTCCTTTCAGTATTTTGCTGCAATTGGCAGAAACAAGCATATTTGCTCATTCGGCCTGAAAATGCTTTTAAGCGCATAAAAACTTACACTCTTGATTTCTGGCTAAATAAAAGCTGTTGCAATGATATTTCCATGCTGAACTGAGTTGTTCTGGGTCAAATATGAAGGCAAACCCACTTTCCTTTCAGTCTTTTGCTGCAATTGGCAGAAATCAGCTCATTCGGCCTGAAAATGCTTTTAAGCGCATAAAAACTTACACTCTTGATTTCTGGCTAAATAAAAGCTGTTGCAATGATATTTCCATGCTGAACTGAGTTGTTCTGGGTCAAATATGAAGGCAAACCCACTTTCCTTTCAATCTTTTGCTGCAATTGGCAGAAATCAGCTCATTCGGCCTGAAAATGCTTTTAAGCGCATAAAAACTTACACTCTTGATTTCTGGCTAAATAAAAGCTGTTGCAATGATATTTCCATGCTGAACTGAGTTGTTCTGGGTCAAATATGAAGGCAAACCCACTTTCCTTTCAATCTTTTGCTGCAATTGGCAGAAATCAGCTCATTCGGCCTGAAAATGCTTTTAAGCGCATAAAAACTTACACTCTTGATTTCTGGCTAAATAAAAGCTGTTGCAATGATATTTCCATGCTGAACTGAGTTGTTCTGGGTCAAATATGAAGGCAAACCCACTTTCCTTTCAGTATGTTGCTGTAATTGGCAGAAACAAGCATATTTGCTCATTCGGCCTGAAAATGCTTTTAAGCGCATAAAAACTTACACTCTTGATTTCTGGCTAAATAAAAGCTGTTGCAATGATATTTCCATGCTGAACTGAGTTGTTCTGGGTCAAATATGAAGGCAAACCCACTTTCCTTTCAGTCTTTTGCTGCAATTGGCAGAAATCAGCTCATTCGGCCTGAAAATGCTTTTAAGCGCATAAAAACTTACACTCTTGATTTCTGGCTAAATAAAAGCTGTTGCAATAATATTTCCATGCTGAACTGAGTTGTTCTGGGTCAAATATGAAGGCAAACCCACTTTCCTTTCAGTATTTTGCTGCAATTGGCAGAAACAAGCATATTTGCTCATTCGGCCTGAAAATGCTTTTAAGCGCATAAAAACTTACACTCTTGATTTCTGGCTAAATAAAAGCTGTTGCAATGATATTTCCATGCTGAACTGAGTTGTTCTAGGTCAAATAAGAAGGCAAACCCACTTTCCTTTCAGTATTTTGCTGCAATTGGCAGAAACAAGCATATTTGCTCATTCGGCCTGAAAATGCTTTTAGCGCATAAAAACTTACACTCTTGATTTCTGGCTAAATAAAAGCTGTTGCAATGATATTTCCATGCTGAACTGAGTTGTTCTGGGTCAAATATGAAGGCAAACCCACTTTCCTTTCAGTATTTTGCTGCAATTGGCAGAAACAAGCATATTTGCTCATTCGGCCTGAAAATGCTTTTAAGCGCATAAAAACTTACACTCTTGATTTCTGGCTAAATAAAAGCTGTTGCAATGATATTTCCATGCTGAACTGAGTTGTTCTGGGTCAAATATGAAGGCAAACCCACTTTCCTTTCAGTCTTTTGCTGCAATTGGCAGACATCAGCTCATTCGGCCTGAAAATGCTTTTAAGCGCATACAAACTTACACTCTTGATTTCTGGCTAAATAAAAGCTGTTGCAATGATATTTCCATGCTGAACTGAGTTGTTCTGGGTCAAATATGAAGGCAAACCCACTTTCCTTTCAGTCTTTTGCTGCAATTGGCAGAAATCAGCTCATTCGGCCTGAAAATGCTTTTAAGCGCATAAAAACTTACACTCTTGATTTCTGGCTAAATAAAAGCTGTTGCAATGATATTTCCATGCTGAACTGAGTTGTTCTGGGTCAAATAAGAAGGCAAACCCACTTTCCTTTCAGTATTTTGCTGCAATTGGCAGAAACAAGCATATTTGCTCATTCGGCCTGAAAATGCTTTTAAGCGCATAAAACTTACACTCTTGATTTCTGGCTAAATAAAAGCTGTTGCAATGATATTTCCATGCTGAACTGAGTTGTTCTGGGTCAAATATGAAGGCAAACCCACTTTCCTTTCAGTCTTTTGCTGCAATTGGCAGAAATCAGCTCATTCGGTCTGAAAATGCTTTTAAGCGCATAAAAACTTACACTCTTGATTTCTGGCTAAATAAAAGCTGTTGCAATGATATTTCCATGCTGAACTGAGTTGTTCTGGGTCAAATATGAAGGCAAACCCACTTTCCTTTCAGTATTTTGCTGCAATTGGCAGAAACAAGCATATTTGCTCATTCGGCCTGAAAATGCTTTTAAGCGCATAAAAACTTACACTCTTGATTTCTGGCTAAATAAAAGCTGTTGCAATGATATTTCCATGCTGAACTGAGTTGTTCTGGGTCAAATATGAAGGCAAACCCACTTTCCTTTCAGTCTTTTGCTGCAATTGGCAGAATTCAGCTCATTCGGCCTGAAAATGCTTTTAAGCGCATAAAAACTTACACTCTTGATTTCTGGCTAAATAAAAGCTGTTGCAATGATATTTCCATGCTGAACTGAGTTGTTCTGGGTCAAATATGAAGGCAAACCCACTTTCCTTTCAGTATTTTGCTGCAATTGGCAGAAACAAGCATATTTGCTCATTCGGCCTGAAAATGCTTTTAAGCGCATAAAACTTTCACTCTTGATTTCTGGCTAAATAAAAGCTGTTGCAATGATATTTCCATGCTGAACTGAGTTGTTCTGGGTCAAATATGAAGGCAAACCCACTTTCCTTTCAGTCTTTTGCTGCAATTGGCAGAAATCAGCTCATTCGGCCTGAAAATGCTTTTAAGCGCATAAAAACTTACACTCTTGATTTCTGGCTAAATAAAAGCTGTTGCAATGATATTTCCATGCTGAACTGAGTTGTTCTGGGTCAAATATGAAGGCAAACCCACTTTCCTTTCAGTATTTTGCTGCAATTGGCAGAAACAAGCATATTTGCTCATTCGGCCTGAAAATGCTTTTAAGCGCATAAAAACTTACACTCTTGATTTCTGGCTAAATAAAAGCTGTTGCAATGATATTTCCATGCTGAACTGAGTTGTTCTGGGTCAAATATGAAGGCAAACCCACTTTCCTTTCAGTATTTTGCTGCAATTGGCAGAAACAAGCATATTTGCTCATTCGGCCTGAAAATGCTTTTAAGCGCATAAAAACTTACACTCTTGATTTCTGGCTAAATAAAAGCTGTTGCAATGATATTTCCATGCTGAACTGAGTTGTTCTGGGTCAAATATGAAGGCAAACCCACTTTCCTTTCAGTCTATTGCTGCAATTGGCAGAAATCAGCTCATTCGGCCTGAAAATGCTTTTAAGCGCATAAAAACTGACACTCTTGATTTCTGGCTAAATAAAAGCTGTTGCAATGATATTTCCATGCTGAACTGAGTTGTTCTGGGTCAAATATGAAGGCAAACCCACTTTCCTTTCAGTCTTTTGCTGCAATTGGCAGAAATCAGCTCATTCGGCCTGAAAATGCTTTTAAGCGCATAAAAACTTACACTCTTGATTTCTGGCTAAATAAAAGCTGTTGCAATGATATTTCCATGCTGAACTGAGTTGTTCTGGGTCAAATATGAAGGCAAACCCACTTTCATTTCAGTATTTGCTGCAATTGGCAGAAATCAGCTCATTCGGCCTGAAAATGCTTTTAAGCGCATAAAAACTTACACTCTTGATTTCTGGCTAAATAAAAGCTGTTGCAATGATATTTCCATGCTGAACTGAGTTGTTATGGGTCAAATATGAAGGCAAACCCACTTTCCTTTCAGTATTTTGCTGCAATTGGCAGAAACAAGCATATTTGCTCATTCGGCCTGAAAATGCTTTGAAGCGCATAAAAACTTACACTCTTGATTTCTGGCTAAATAAAAGCTGTTGCAATGATATTTCCATGCTGAACTGAGTTGTTCTGGGTCAAATATGAAGGCAAACCCACTTTCCTTTCAGTATTTTGCTGCAATTGGCAGAAACAAGCATATTTGCTCATTCGGCCTGAAAATGCTTTTAAGCGCATAAAAACTTACACTCTTGATTTCTGGCTAAATAAAAGCTGTTGCAATGATATTTCCATGCTGAACTGAGTTGTTCTGGGTCAAATATGAAGGCAAACCCACTTTCCTTTCAGTATTTTGCGGCAATTGGCAGAATTCAGCTCATTCGGCCTGAAAATGCTTTTAAGCGCATAAAAACTTACACTCTTGATTTCTGGCTAAATAAAAGCTGTTGCAATGATATTTCCATGCTGAACGGAGTTGTTCTGGGTCAAATATGAAGGCAAACCCACTTTCCTTTCAGTATTTTGCTGCAATTGGCAGAAACAAGCATATTTGCTCATTCGGCCTGAAAATGCTTTTAAGCGCATAAAACTTTCACTCTTGATTTCTGGCTAAATAAAAGCTGTTGCAATGATATTTCCATGCTGAACTGAGTTGTTCTGGGTCAAATATGAAGGCAAACCCACTTTCCTTTCAGTCTTTTGCTGCAATTGGCAGAAATCAGCTCATTCGGCCTGAAAATGCTTTTAAGCGCATAAAAACTTACACTCTTGATTTCTGGCTAAATAAAAGCTGTTGCAATGATATTTCCATGCTGAACTGAGTTGTTCTGGGTCAAATATGAAGGCAAACCCACTTTCCTTTCAGTATTTTGCTGCAATTGGCAGAAACAAGCATATTTGCTCATTCGGCCTGAAAATGCTTTTAAGCGCATAAAAACTTACACTCTTGATTTCTGGCTAAATAAAAGCTGTTGCAATGATATTTCCATGCTGAACTGAGTTGTTCTGGGTCAAATATGAAGGCAAACCCACTTTCCTTTCAGTATTTTGCTGCAATTGGCAGAAACAAGCATATTTGCTCATTCGGCCTGAAAATGCTTTTAAGCGCATAAAAACTTACACTCTTGATTTCTGGCTAAATAAAAGCTGTTGCAATGATATTTCCATGCTGAACTGAGTTGTTCTGGGTCAAATATGAAGGCAAACCCACTTTCCTTTCAGTCTTTTGCTGCAATTGGCAGAAATCAGCTCATTCGGCCTGAAAATGCTTTTAAGCGCATAAAAACTGACACTCTTGATTTCTGGCTAAATAAAAGCTGTTGCAATGATATTTCCATGCTGAACTGAGTTGTTCTGGGTCAAATATGAAGGCAAACCCACTTTCCTTTCAGTATTTTGCTGCAATTGGCAGAAATCAGCTCATTCGGCCTGAAAATGCTTTTAAGCGCATAAAAACTTACACTCTTAATTTCTGGCTAAATAAAAGCTGTTGCAATGATATTTCCATGCTGAACTGAGTTGTTCTGGGTCAAATATGAAGGCAAACCCACTTTCCTTTCAGTATTTTGCTGCAATTGGCAGAAACAAGCATATTTGCTCATTCGGCCTGAAAATGCTTTTAAGCGCATAAAAACTTTCAATCTTAATTTCTGGCTAAATAAAAGCTGTTGCAATGATATTTCCATGCTGAACTGAGTTGTTCTGGGTCAAATATGAAGGCAAACCCACTTTCCTTTCAGTCTTTTGCTGCAATTGGCAGAATTCAGCTCATTCGGCCTGAAAATGCTTTTAAGCGCATAAAAACTTACACTCTTGATTTCTGGCTAAATAAAAGCTGTTGCAATGATATTTCCATGCTGAACTGAGTTGTTCTGGGTCAAATATGAAGGCAAACCCACTTTCCTTTCAGTATTTTGCTGCAATTGGCAGAAACAAGCATATTTGCTCATTCGGCCTGAAAATGCTTTTAAGCGCATAAAAACTGACACTCTTGATTTCTGGCTAAATAAAAGCTGTTGCAATGATATTTCCATGCTGAACTGAGTTGTTCTGGGTCAAATATGAAGGCAAACCCACTTTCCTTTCAGTCTTTTGCTGCAATTGGCAGAAATCAGCTCATTCGGCCTGAAAATGCTTTGAAGCGCATAAAAACTTACACTCTTGATTTCTGGCTAAATAAAAGCTGTTGCAATGATATTTCCATGCTGAACTGAGTTGTTCTGGGTCAAATATGAAGGCAAACCCACTTTCCTTTCAATCTTTTGCTGCAATTGGCAGAAATCAGCTCATTCGGCCTGAAAATGCTTTTAAGCGCATAAAAACTTACACTCTTGATTTCTGGCTAAATAAAAGCTGTTGCAATGATATTTCCATGCTGAACTGAGTTGTTCTGGGTCAAATATGAAGGCAAACCCACTTTCCTTTCAGTATTTTGCTGTAATTGGCAGAAACAAGCATATTTGCTCATTCGGCCTGAAAATGCTTTTAAGCGCATAAAAACTTACACTCTTGATTTCTGGCTAAATAAAAGCTGTTGCAATGATATTTCCATGCTGAACTGAGTTGTTCTGGGTCAAATATGAAGGCAAACCCACTTTCCTTTCAGTCTTTTGCTGCAATTGGCAGAAATCAGCTCATTCGGCCTGAAAATGCTTTTAAGCGCATAAAAACTTACACTCTTGATTTCTGGCTAAATAAAAGCTGTTGCAATAATATTTCCATGCTGAACTGAGTTGTTCTGGGTCAAATATGAAGGCAAACCCACTTTCCTTTCAGTATTTTGCTGCAATTGGCAGAAACAACCATATTTGCTCATTCGGCCTGAAAATGCTTTTAAGCGCATAAAAACTTACACTCTTGATTTCTGGCTAAATAAAAGCTGTTGCAATGATATTTCCATGCTGAACTGAGTTGTTCTGGGTCAAATAAGAAGGCAAACCCACTTTCCTTTCAGTATTTTGCTGCAATTGGCAGAAACAAGCATATTTGCTCATTCGGCCTGAAAATGCTTTTAAGCGCATAAAAACTTACACTCTTGATTTCTGGCTAAATAAAAGCTGTTGCAATGATATTTCCATGCTGAACTGAGTTGTTCTGGGTCAAATATGAAGGCAAACCCACTTTCCTTTCAGTATTTTGCTGCAATTGGCAGAAACAAGCATATTTGCTCATTCGGCCTGAAAATGCTTTTAAGCGCATAAAAACTTACACTCTTGATTTCTGGCTAAATAAAAGCTGTTGCAATGATATTTCCATGCTGAACTGAGTTGTTCTGGGTCAAATATGAAGGCAAACCCACTTTCCTTTCAGTCTTTTGCTGCAATTGGCAGACATCAGCTCATTCGGCCTGAAAATGCTTTTAAGCGCATACAAACTTACACTCTTGATTTCTGGCTAAATAAAAGCTGTTGCAATGATATTTCCATGCTGAACTGAGTTGTTCTGGGTCAAATATGAAGGCAAACCCACTTTCCTTTCAGTCTTTTGCTGCAATTGGCAGAAATCAGCTCATTCGGCCTGAAAATGCTTTTAAGCGCATAAAAACTTACACTCTTGATTTCTGGCTAAATAAAAGCTGTTGCAATGATATTTCCATGCTGAACTGAGTTGTTCTGGGTCAAATAAGAAGGCAAACCCACTTTCCTTTCAGTATTTTGCTGCAATTGGCAGAAACAAGAATATTTGCTCATTTGGCCTGAAAATGCTTTTAAGCGCATAAAAACTTACACTCTTGATTTCTGGCTAAATAAAAGCTGTTGCAATGATATTTCCATGCTGAACTGAGTTGTTCTGGGTCAAATATGAAGGCAAACCCACTTTCCTTTCAGTCTTTTGCTGCAATTGGCAGAAACAAGCATATTTGCTCATTCGGCGTGAAAATGCTTTGAAGCGCATAAAAACTTACACTCTTGATTTCTGGCTAAATAAAAGCTGTTGCAATGATATTTCCATGCTGAATTGAGTTATTCTGGGTCAAATAAGAAGGCAAACCCACTTTCCTTTCAGTCTTTTGCTGCAATTGGCAGAATTCAGCTCATTCGGCCTGAAAATGCTTTTAAGCGCATAAAAACTTACACTCTTGATTTCTGGCTAAATAAAAGCTGTTGCAATGATATTTCTATGCTGAACTGAGTTATTCTCGGTCAAATAAGAAGGCAAACCCACTTTCCTTTCAGTATTTTGCTGCAATTGGCAGAAACAAGCATATTTGCTCATTCGGCCTGAAAATGCTTTGAAGCGCATAAAAACTTACACTCTTGATTTCTGGCTAAATAAAAGCTGTTGCAATGATATTTCCATGCTGAACTGAGTTGTTCTGGGTCAAATATGAAGGCAAACCCACTTTCCTTTCAGTCTTTTGCTGCAATTGGCAGAAACAAGCATATTTGCTCATTCGGCCTGAAAATGCTTTTAAGCGCATAAAAACTTACACTCTTGATTTCTGGCTAAATAAAAGCTGTTGCAATGATATTTCCATGCTGAACTGAGTTGTTCTGGGTCAAATATGAAGGCAAACCCACTTTCCTTTCAGTCTTTTGCTGCAATTGGCAGAAACAAGCATATTTGCTCATTCGGCCTGAAAATGCTTTTAAGCGCATAAAAACTTACACTCTTGATTTCTGGCTAAATAAAAGCTGTTGCAATGATATTTCCATGCTGAATTGAGTTATTCTGGGTCAAATAAGAAGGCAAACCCACTTTCCTTTCAGTATTTTGCTGCAATTGGCAGAAACAAGCATATTTGCTCATTCGGCCTGAAAATGCTTTTAAGCGCATAAAAACTTTCAATCTTAATTTCTGGCTAAATAAAAGCTGTTGCAATGATATTTCCATGCTGAACTGAGTTGTTCTGGGTCAAATATGAAGGCAAACCCACTTTCCTTTCAGTCTTTTGCTGCAATTGGCAGAATTCAGCTCATTCGGCCTGAAAATGCTTTTAAGCGCATAAAAACTTACACTCTTGATTTCTGGCTAAATAAAAGCTGTTGCAATGATATTTCCATGCTGAACTGAGTTGTTCTGGGTCAAATATGAAGGCAAACCCACTTTCCTTTCAGTATTTTGCTGCAATTGGCAGAAACAAGCATATTTGCTCATTCGGCCTGAAAATGCTTTTAAGCGCATAAAACTTACACTCTTGATTTCTGGCTAAATAAAAGCTGTTGCAATGATATTTCCATGCTGAACTGAGTTGTTCTGGGTCAAATATGAAGGCAAACCCACTTTCCTTTCAGTATTTTGCTGCAATTGGCAGAAACAAGCATATTTGCTCATTCGGCCTGAAAATGCTTTTAAGCGCATAAAAACTTACACTCTTGATTTCTGGCTAAATAAAAGCTGTTGCAATGATATTTCCATGCTGAACTGAGTTGTTCTGGGTCAAATATGAAGGCAAACCCACTTTCCTTTCAGTCTTTTGCTGCAATTGGCAGAATTCAGCTCATTCGGCCTGAAAATGCTTTTAAGCGCATAAAAACTTACACTCTTGATTTCTGGCTAAATAAAAGCTGTTGCAATGATATTTCCATGCTGAACTGAGTTGTTCTGGGTCAAATATGAAGGCAAACCCACTTTCCTTTCAGTATTTTGCTGCAATTGGCAGAAACAAGCATATTTGCTCATTCGGCCTGAAAATGCTTTTAAGCGCATAAAAACTTACACTCTTGATTTCTGGCTAAATAAAAGCTGTTGCAATGATATTTCCATGCTGAACTGAGTTGTTCTGGGTCAAATATGAAGGCAAACCCACTTTCCTTTCAGTATTTTGCTGCAATTGGCAGAAACAAGCATATTTGCTCATTCGGCCTGAAAATGCTTTTAAGCGCATAAAAACTTACACTCTTGATTTCTGGCTAAATAAAAGCTGTTGCAATGATATTTCCATGCTGAACTGAGTTGTTCTGGGTCAAATATGAAGGCAAACCCACTTCCCTTTCAGTATTTTGCTGCAATTGGCAGAAACAAGCATATTTGCTCATTCGGCCTGAAAATGCTTTTAAGCGCATAAAAACTTACACTCTTGATTTCTGGCTAAATAAAAGCTGTTGCAATGATATTTCCATGCTGAACTGAGTTATTCTGGGTCAAATATGAAGGCAAACCCACTTTCCTTTCAGTATTTTGCTGCAATTTGTAGAAATCAGCTCATTCGGCCTGAAAATGCTTTTAAGCGCATAAAAACTTACACTCTTGATTTCTGGCTAAATAAAAGCTGTTGCAATGATATTTCCATGCTGAACTGAGTTGTTCTGGGTCAAATATGAAGGCAAACCCACTTTCCTTTCAGTATGTTGCTGCAATTGGCAGAAATCAGCTCATTCGGCCTGAAAATGCTTTTAAGCGCATAAAAACTTACACTCTTGATTTCTGGTAAATAAAAGCTGTTGCAATGATATTTCCATGCTGAACTGAGTTGTTCTGGGTCAAATATGAAGGCAAACCCACTTTCCTTTCAGTCTTTTGCTGCAATTGGCAGAAATCAGCTCATTCGGCCTGAAAATGCTTTTAAGCGCATAAAAACTTACACTCTTGATTTCTGGCTAAATAAAAGCTGTTGCAATGATATTTCCATGCTGAACTGAGTTGTTCTGGGTCAAATATGAAGGCAAACCCACTTTCCTTTCAGTATTTTGCGGCAATTGGCAGAAACAAGCATATTTGCTCATTCGGCCTGAAAATGCTTTTAAGCGCATAAAAACTTACACTCTTGATTTTTGGCTAAATAAAAGCTGTTGCAATGATATTTCCATGCTGAACTGAGTTGTTCTGGGTCAAATATGAAGGCAAACCCACTTTCCTTTCAGTATTTTGCTGCAATTGGCAGAAATCAGCTCATTCGGCCTGAAAATGCTTTTAAGCAATGATATTTCCATGCTGAACTGAGTTGTTCTGGGTCAAATATGAAGGCAAACCCACTTTCCTTTCAGTATTTTGCTGCAATTGGCAGAAATCAGCTCATTCGGCCTGAAAATGCTTTTAAGCGCATAAAAACTTACACTCTTGATTTCTGGCTAAATAAAAGCTGTTGCAATGATATTTCCATGCTGAACTGAGTTGTTGTGGGTCAAATATGAAGGCAAACCCACTTTCCTTTCAGTCTTTTGCTGCAATTGGCAGAAATCAGCTCATTCGGCCTGAAAATGCTTTTAAGCGCATAAAAACTTACACTCTTGATTTCTGGCTAAATAAAAGCTGTTGCAATGATATTTCCATGCTGAACTGAGTTGTTCTGGGTCAAATATGAAGGCAAACCCACTTTCCTTTCAATCTTTTGCTGCAATTGGCAGAAATCAGCTCATTCGGCCTGAAAATGCTTTTAAGCGCATAAAAACTTACACTCTTGATTTCTGGCTAAATAAAAGCTGTTGCAATGATATTTCCATGCTGAACTGAGTTGTTCTGGGTCAAATATGAAGGCAAACCCACTTTCCTTTCAATCTTTTGCTGCAATTGGCAGAAATCAGCTCATTCGGCCTGAAAATGCTTTTAAGCGCATAAAAACTTACACTCTTGATTTCTGGCTAAATAAAAGCTGTTGCAATGATATTTCCATGCTGAACTGAGTTGTTCTGGGTCAAATATGAAGGCAAACCCACTTTCCTTTCAGTATTTTGCTGCAATTGGCAGAAACAAGCATATTTGCTCATTCGGCCTGAAAATGCTTTTAAGCGCATAAAAACTTACACTCTTGATTTCTGGCTAAATAAAAGCTGTTGCAATGATATTTCCATGCTGAACTGAGTTGTTCTGGGTCAAATATGAAGGCAAACCCACTTTCCTTTCAGTCTTTTGCTGCAATTGGCAGAAATCAGCTCATTCGGCCTGAAAATGCTTTTAAGCGCATAAAAACTGACACTCTTGATTTCTGGCTAAATAAAAGCTGTTGCAATGATATTTCCATGCTGAACTGAGTTGTTCTGGGTCAAATATGAAGGCAAACCCACTTTCATTTCAGTATTTGCTGCAATTGGCAGAAATCAGCTCATTCGGCCTGAAAATGCTTTTAAGCGCATAAAAACTTACACTCTTGATTTCTGGCTAAATAAAAGCTGTTGCAATGATATTTCCATGCTGAACTGAGTTGTTATGGGTCAAATATGAAGGCAAACCCACTTTCCTTTCAGTCTTTTGCTGCTATTGGCAGAAATCAGCTCATTCAGCCTGAAAATGCTTTTAAGCGCATAAAAACTTACACTCTTGATTTCTGGCTAAATAAAAGCTGTTGCAATGATATTTCCATGCTGAACTGAGTTGTTCTGGGTCAAATATGAAGGCAAACCCACTTTCCTTTCAGTATTTTGCTGCAATTGGCAGAAATCAGCTCATTCGGCCTGAAAATGCTTTTAAGCGCATAAAAACTTACACTCTTAATTTCTGGCTAAATAAAAGCTGTTGCAATGATATTTCCATGCTGAACTGAGTTGTTCTGGGTCAAATATGAAGGCAAACCCACTTTCCTTTCAGTATTTTGCTGCAATTGGCAGAAACAAGCATATTTGCTCATTCGGCCTGAAAATGCTTTTAAGCGCATAAAAACTTTCAATCTTAATTTCTGGCTAAATAAAAGCTGTTGCAATGATATTTCCATGCTGAACTGAGTTATTCTGGGTCAAATATGAAGGCAAACCCACTTTCCTTTCAGTCTTTTGCTGCAATTGGCAGAATTCAGCTCATTCGGCCTGAAAATGCTTTTAAGCGCATAAAAACTTACACTCTTGATTTCTGGCTAAATAAAAGCTGTTGCAATGATATTTCCATGCTGAACTGAGTTGTTCTGGGTCAAATATGAAGGCAAACCCACTTTCCTTTCAGTATTTTGCTGCAATTGGCAGAAACAAGCATATTTGCTCATTCGGCCTGAAAATGCTTTTAAGCGCATAAAACTTACACTCTTGATTTCTGGCTAAATAAAAGCTGTTGCAATGATATTTCCATGCTGAACTGAGTTGTTCTGGGTCAAATATGAAGGCAAACCCACTTTCCTTTCAGTATTTTGCTGCAATTGGCAGAAACAAGCATATTTGCTCATTCGGCCTGAAAATGCTTTTAAGCGCATAAAAACTTACACTCTTGATTTCTGGCTAAATAAAAGCTGTTGCAATGATATTTCCATGCTGAACTGAGTTGTTCTGGGTCAAATATGAAGGCAAACCCACTTTCCTTTCAGTCTTTTGCTGCAATTGGCAGAATTCAGCTCATTCGGCCTGAAAATGCTTTTAAGCGCATAAAAACTTACACTCTTGATTTCTGGCTAAATAAAAGCTGTTGCAATGATATTTCCATGCTGAACTGAGTTGTTCTGGGTCAAATATGAAGGCAAACCCACTTTCCTTTCAGTCTTTTGCTGCAATTGGCAGAAATCAGCTTATTCGGCCTGAAAATGCTTTTAAGCGCATAAAAACTTACACTCTTGATTTCTGGCTAAATAAAAGCTGTTGCAATGATATTTCCATGCTGAACTGAGTTGTTCTGGGTCAAATATGAAGGCAAACCCACTTTCCTTTCAGTATTTTGCTGCAATTGGCAGAAACAAGCATATTTGCTCATTCGGCCTGAAAATGCTTTTAAGCGCATAAAAACTTACACTCTTGATTTCTGGCTAAATAATAGCTGTTGCAATGATATTTCCATGCTGAACTGAGTTGTTCTGGGTCAAATATGAAGGCAAACCCACTTTCCTTTCAGTATTTTGCTGCAATTGGCAGAAACAAGCATATTTGCTCATTCGGCCTGAAAATGCTTTTAAGCGCATAAAAACTTACACTCTTGATTTCTGGCTAAATAAAAGCTGTTGCAATGATATTTCCATGCTGAACTGAGTTATTCTGGGTCAAATATGAAGGCAAACCCACTTTCCTTTCAGTATTTTGCTGCAATTTGTAGAAATCAGCTCATTCGGCCTGAAAATGCTTTTAAGCGCATAAAAACTTACACTCTTGATTTCTGGCTAAATAAAAGCTGTTGCAATGATATTTCCATGCTGAACTGAGTTGTTCTGGGTCAAATATGAAGGCAAACCCACTTTCCTTTCAGTATGTTGCTGCAATTGGCAGAAATCAGCTCATTCGGCCTGAAAATGCTTTTAAGCGCATAAAAACTTACACTCTTGATTTCTGGTAAATAAAAGCTGTTGCAATGATATTTCCATGCTGAACTGAGTTGTTCTGGGTCAAATATGAAGGCAAACCCACTTTCCTTTCAGTCTTTTGCTGCAATTGGCAGAAATCAGCTCATTCGGCCTGAAAATGCTTTTAAGCGCATAAAAACTTACACTCTTGATTTCTGGCTAAATAAAAGCTGTTGCAATGATATTTCCATGCTGAACTGAGTTGTTCTGGGTCAAATATGAAGGCAAACCCACTTTCCTTTCAGTATTTTGCGGCAATTGGCAGAAACAAGCATATTTGCTCATTCGGCCTGAAAATGCTTTTAAGCGCATAAAAACTTACACTCTTGATTTTTGGCTAAATAAAAGCTGTTGCAATGATATTTCCATGCTGAACTGAGTTGTTCTGGGTCAAATATGAAGGCAAACCCACTTTCCTTTCAGTATTTTGCTGCAATTGGCAGAAACAAGCATATTTGCTCATTCGGCCTGAAAATGTTTTTAAGCGCATTAAAACTTACACTCTTGATTTCTGGCTAAATAAAAGCTGTTGCAATGATATTTCCATGCTGAACTGAGTTGTTCTGGGTCAAATATGAAGGCAAACCCACTTTCCTTTCAGTCTTTTGCTGCAATTGGCAGAAATCAGCTCATTCGGCCTGAAAATGCTTTTAAGCGCATAAAAACTTACACTCTTGATTTCTGGCTAAATAAAAGCTGTTGCAATGATATTTCCATGCTGAACTGAGTTGTTCTGGGTCAAATATGAAGGCAAACCCACTTTCCTTTCAATCCTTTGCTGCAATTGGCAGAAATCAGCTCATTCGGCCTGAAAATGCTTTTAAGCGCATAAAAACTTACACTCTTGATTTCTGGCTAAATAAAAGCTGTTGCAATGATATTTCCATGCTGAACTGAGTTGTTCTGGGTCAAATATGAAGGCAAACCCACTTTCCTTTCAATCTTTTGCTGCAATTGGCAGAAATCAGCTCATTCGGCCTGAAAATGCTTTTAAGCGCATAAAAACTTACACTCTTGATTTCTGGCTAAATAAAAGCTGTTGCAATGATATTTCCATGCTGAACTGAGTTGTTCTGGGTCAAATATGAAGGCAAACCCACTTTCCTTTCAGTCTTTTGCTGCAATTGGCAGAAACAAGCATATTTGCTCATTCGGCCTGAAAATGCTTTTAAGCGCATAAAAACTTACACTCTTGATTTCTGGCTAAATAAAAGCTGTTGCAATGATATTTCCATGCTGAACTGAGTTGTTCTGGGTCAAATATGAAGGCAAACCCACTTTCCTTTCAGTATTTTGCTGCAATTGGCAGAAACAAGCATATTTGCTCATTCGGCCTGAAAATGCTTTTAAGCGCATAAAAACTTACACTCTTGATTTCTGGCTAAATAAAAGCTGTTGCAATGATATTTCCATGCTGAACTGAGTTGTTCTGGGTCAAATATGAAGGCAAACCCACTTCCCTTTCAGTATTTTGCTGCAATTGGCAGAAACAAGCATATTTGCTCATTCGGCCTGAAAATGCTTTTAAGCGCATAAAAACTTACACTCTTGATTTCTGGCTAAATAAAAGCTGTTGCAATGATATTTCCATGCTGAACTGAGTTGTTCTGGGTCAAATATGAAGGCAAACCCACTTTCCTTTCAGTATTTTGCGGCAATTGGCAGAAACAAGCATATTTGCTCATTCGGCCTGAAAATGCTTTTAAGCGCATAAAAACTTACACTCTTGATTTTTGGCTAAATAAAAGCTGTTGCAATGATATTTCCATGCTGAACTGAGTTGTTCTGGGTCAAATATGAAGGCAAACCCACTTTCCTTTCAGTATTTTGCTGCAATTGGCAGAAACAAGCATATTTGCTCATTCGGCCTGAAAATGCTTTTAAGCGCATAAAAACTTACACTCTTGATTTTTGGCTAAATAAAAGCTGTTGCAATGATATTTCCATGCTGAACTGAGTTGTTCTGGGTCAAATATGAAGGCAAACCCACTTTCCTTTCAGTATTTTGCTGCAATTGGCAGAAATCAGCTCATTCGGCCTGAAAATGCTTTTAAGCAATGATATTTCCATGCTGAACTGAGTTGTTCTGGGTCAAATATGAAGGCAAACCCACTTTCCTTTCAGTATTTTGCTGCAATTGGCAGAAATCAGCTCATTCGGCCTGAAAATGCTTTTAAGCGCATAAAAACTTACACTCTTGATTTCTGGCTAAATAAAAGCTGTTGCAATGATATTTCCATGCTGAACTGAGTTGTTGTGGGTCAAATATGAAGGCAAACCCACTTTCCTTTCAGTCTTTTGCTGCAATTGGCAGAAATCAGCTCATTCGGCCTGAAAATGCTTTTAAGCGCATAAAAACTTACACTCTTGATTTCTGGCTAAATAAAAGCTGTTGCAATGATATTTCCATGCTGAACTGAGTTGTTCTGGGTCAAATATGAAGGCAAACCCACTTTCCTTTCAATCTTTTGCTGCAATTGGCAGAAATCAGCTCATTCGGCCTGAAAATGCTTTTAAGCGCATAAAAACTTACACTCTTGATTTCTGGCTAAATAAAAGCTGTTGCAATGATATTTCCATGCTGAACTGAGTTGTTCTGGGTCAAATATGAAGGCAAACCCACTTTCCTTTCAATCTTTTGCTGCAATTGGCAGAAATCAGCTCATTCGGCCTGAAAATGCTTTTAAGCGCATAAAAACTTACACTCTTGATTTCTGGCTAAATAAAAGCTGTTGCAATGATATTTCCATGCTGAACTGAGTTGTTCTGGGTCAAATATGAAGGCAAACCCACTTTCCTTTCAGTATTTTGCTGCAATTGGCAGAAACAAGCATATTTGCTCATTCGGCCTGAAAATGCTTTTAAGCGCATAAAAACTTACACTCTTGATTTCTGGCTAAATAAAAGCTGTTGCAATGATATTTCCATGCTGAACTGAGTTGTTCTGGGTCAAATATGAAGGCAAACCCACTTTCCTTTCAGTCTTTTGCTGCAATTGGCAGAAATCAGCTCATTCGGCCTGAAAATGCTTTTAAGCGCATAAAAACTGACACTCTTGATTTCTGGCTAAATAAAAGCTGTTGCAATGATATTTCCATGCTGAACTGAGTTGTTCTGGGTCAAATATGAAGGCAAACCCACTTTCATTTCAGTATTTGCTGCAATTGGCAGAAATCAGCTCATTCGGCCTGAAAATGCTTTTAAGCGCATAAAAACTTACACTCTTGATTTCTGGCTAAATAAAAGCTGTTGCAATGATATTTCCATGCTGAACTGAGTTGTTCTGGGTCAAATATGAAGGCAAACCCACTTTCCTTTCAGTATTTTGCTGCAATTGGCAGAAATCAGCTCATTCGGCCTGAAAATGCTTTTAAGCGCATAAAAACTTACACTCTTAATTTCTGGCTAAATAAAAGCTGTTGCAATGATATTTCCATGCTGAACTGAGTTGTTCTGGGTCAAATATGAAGGCAAACCCACTTTCCTTTCAGTATTTTGCTGCAATTGGCAGAAACAAGCATATTTGCTCATTCGGCCTGAAAATGCTTTTAAGCGCATAAAAACTTTCAATCTTAATTTCTGGCTAAATAAAAGCTGTTGCAATGATATTTCCATGCTGAACTGAGTTGTTCTGGGTCAAATATGAAGGCAAACCCACTTTCCTTTCAGTCTTTTGCTGCAATTGGCAGAAATCAGCTCATTCGGCCTGAAAATGCTTTTAAGCGCATAAAAACTTACACTCTTGATTTCTGGCTAAATAAAAGCTGTTGCAATGATATTTCCATGCTGAACTGAGTTGTTCTGGGTCAAATATGAAGGCAAACCCACTTTCCTTTCAGTATTTTGCTGCAATTGGCAGAAACAAGCATATTTGCTCATTCGGCCTGAAAATGCTTTTAAGCGCATAAAACTTACACTCTTGATTTCTGGCTAAATAAAAGCTGTTGCAATGATATTTCCATGCTGAACTGAGTTGTTCTGGGTCAAATATGAAGGCAAACCCACTTTCCTTTCAGTATTTTGCTGCAATTGGCAGAAACAAGCATATTTGCTCATTCGGCCTGAAAATGCTTTTAAGCGCATAAAAACTTACACTCTTGATTTCTGGCTAAATAAAAGCTGTTGCAATGATATTTCCATGCTGAACTGAGTTGTTCTGGGTCAAATATGAAGGCAAACCCACTTTCCTTTCAGTCTTTTGCTGCAATTGGCAGAAATCAGCTTATTCGGCCTGAAAATGCTTTTAAGCGCATAAAAACTTACACTCTTGATTTCTGGCTAAATAAAAGCTGTTGCAATGATATTTCCATGCTGAACTGAGTTGTTCTGGGTCAAATATGAAGGCAAACCCACTTTCCTTTCAGTATTTTGCTGCAATTGGCAGAAACAAGCATATTTGCTCATTCGGCCTGAAAATGCTTTTAAGCGCATAAAAACTTACACTCTTGATTTCTGGCTAAATAAAAGCTGTTGCAATGATATTTCCATGCTGAACTGAGTTGTTCTGGGTCAAATATGAAGGCAAACCCACTTTCCTTTCAGTATTTTGCTGCAATTGGCAGAAACAAGCATATTTGCTCATTCGGCCTGAAAATGCTTTTAAGCGCATAAAAACTTACACTCTTGATTTCTGGCTAAATAAAAGCTGTTGCAATGATATTTCCATGCTGAACTGAGTTATTCTGGGTCAAATATGAAGGCAAACCCACTTTCCTTTCAGTATTTTGCTGCAATTTGTAGAAATCAGCTCATTCGGCCTGAAAATGCTTTTAAGCGCATAAAAACTTACACTCTTGATTTCTGGCTAAATAAAAGCTGTTGCAATGATATTTCCATGCTGAACTGAGTTGTTCTGGGTCAAATATGAAGGCAAACCCACTTTCCTTTCAGTATGTTGCTGCAATTGGCAGAAATCAGCTCATTCGGCCTGAAAATGCTTTTAAGCGCATAAAAACTTACACTCTTGATTTCTGGTAAATAAAAGCTGTTGCAATGATATTTCCATGCTGAACTGAGTTGTTCTGGGTCAAATATGAAGGCAAACCCACTTTCCTTTCAGTCTTTTGCTGCAATTGGCAGAAATCAGCTCATTCGGCCTGAAAATGCTTTTAAGCGCATAAAAACTTACACTCTTGATTTCTGGCTAAATAAAAGCTGTTGCAATGATATTTCCATGCTGAACTGAGTTGTTCTGGGTCAAATATGAAGGCAAACCCACTTTCCTTTCAGTATTTTGCGGCAATTGGCAGAAACAAGCATATTTGCTCATTCGGCCTGAAAATGCTTTTAAGCGCATAAAAACTTACACTCTTGATTTTTGGCTAAATAAAAGCTGTTGCAATGATATTTCCATGCTGAACTGAGTTGTTCTGGGTCAAATATGAAGGCAAACCCACTTTCCTTTCAGTATTTTGCTGCAATTGGCAGAAACAAGCATATTTGCTCATTCGGCCTGAAAATGTTTTTAAGCGCATTAAAACTTACACTCTTGATTTCTGGCTAAATAAAAGCTGTTGCAATGATATTTCCATGCTGAACTGAGTTGTTCTGGGTCAAATATGAAGGCAAACCCACTTTCCTTTCAGTCTTTTGCTGCAATTGGCAGAAATCAGCTCATTCGGCCTGAAAATGCTTTTAAGCGCATAAAAACTTACACTCTTGATTTCTGGCTAAATAAAAGCTGTTGCAATGATATTTCCATGCTGAACTGAGTTGTTCTGGGTCAAATATGAAGGCAAACCCACTTTCCTTTCAATCTTTTGCTGCAATTGGCAGAAATCAGCTCATTCGGCCTGAAAATGCTTTTAAGCGCATAAAAACTTACACTCTTGATTTCTGGCTAAATAAAAGCTGTTGCAATGATATTTCCATGCTGAACTGAGTTGTTCTGGGTCAAATATGAAGGCAAACCCACTTTCCTTTCAATCTTTTGCTGCAATTGGCAGAAATCAGCTCATTCGGCCTGAAAATGCTTTTAAGCGCATAAAAACTTACACTCTTGATTTCTGGCTAAATAAAAGCTGTTGCAATGATATTTCCATGCTGAACTGAGTTGTTCTGGGTCAAATATGAAGGCAAACCCACTTTCCTTTCAGTCTTTTGCTGCAATTGGCAGAAACAAGCATATTTGCTCATTCGGCCTGAAAATGCTTTTAAGCGCATAAAAACTTACACTCTTGATTTCTGGCTAAATAAAAGCTGTTGCAATGATATTTCCATGCTGAACTGAGTTGTTCTGGGTCAAATATGAAGGCAAACCCACTTCCCTTTCAGTATTTTGCTGCAATTGGCAGAAACAAGCATATTTGCTCATTCGGCCTGAAAATGCTTTTAAGCGCATAAAAACTTACACTCTTGATTTCTGGCTAAATAAAAGCTGTTGCAATGATATTTCCATGCTGAACTGAGTTGTTCTGGGTCAAATATGAAGGCAAACCCACTTTCCTTTCAGTATTTTGCGGCAATTGGCAGAAACAAGCATATTTGCTCATTCGGCCTGAAAATGCTTTTAAGCGCATAAAAACTTACACTCTTGATTTTTGGCTAAATAAAAGCTGTTGCAATGATATTTCCATGCTGAACTGAGTTGTTCTGGGTCAAATATGAAGGCAAACCCACTTTCCTTTCAGTATTTTGCTGCAATTGGCAGAAACAAGCATATTTGCTCATTCGGCCTGAAAATGTTTTTAAGCGCATTAAAACTTACACTCTTGATTTCTGGCTAAATAAAAGCTGTTGCAATGATATTTCCATGCTGAACTGAGTTGTTCTGGGTCAAATATGAAGGCAAACCCACTTTCCTTTCAGTCTTTTGCTGCAATTGGCAGAAATCAGCTCATTCGGCCTGAAAATGCTTTTAAGCGCATAAAAACTTACACTCTTGATTTCTGGCTAAATAAAAGCTGTTGCAATGATATTTCCATGCTGAACTGAGTTGTTCTGGGTCAAATATGAAGGCAAACCCACTTTCCTTTCAATCTTTTGCTGCAATTGGCAGAAATCAGCTCATTCGGCCTGAAAATGCTTTTAAGCGCATAAAAACTTACACTCTTGATTTCTGGCTAAATAAAAGCTGTTGCAATGATATTTCCATGCTGAACTGAGTTGTTCTGGGTCAAATATGAAGGCAAACCCACTTTCCTTTCAATCTTTTGCTGCAATTGGCAGAAATCAGCTCATTCGGCCTGAAAATGCTTTTAAGCGCATAAAAACTTACACTCTTGATTTCTGGCTAAATAAAAGCTGTTGCAATGATATTTCCATGCTGAACTGAGTTGTTCTGGGTCAAATATGAAGGCAAACCCACTTTCCTTTCAGTCTTTTGCTGCAATTGGCAGAAACAAGCATATTTGCTCATTCGGCCTGAAAATGCTTTTAAGCGCATAAAAACTTACACTCTTGATTTCTGGCTAAATAAAAGCTGTTGCAATGATATTTCCATGCTGAACTGAGTTGTTCTGGGTCAAATATGAAGGCAAACCCACTTTCCTTTCAGTATTTTGCTGCAATTGGCAGAAACAAGCATATTTGCTCATTCGGCCTGAAAATGCTTTTAAGCGCATAAAAACTTACACTCTTGATTTCTGGCTAAATAAAAGCTGTTGCAATGATATTTCCATGCTGAACTGAGTTGTTCTGGGTCAAATATGAAGGCAAACCCACTTCCCTTTCAGTATTTTGCTGCAATTGGCAGAAACAAGCATATTTGCTCATTCGGCCTGAAAATGCTTTTAAGCGCATAAAAACTTACACTCTTGATTTCTGGCTAAATAAAAGCTGTTGCAATGATATTTCCATGCTGAACTGAGTTATTCTGGGTCAAATATGAAGGCAAACCCACTTTCCTTTCAGTATTTTGCTGCAATTTGTAGAAATCAGCTCATTCGGCCTGAAAATGCTTTTAAGCGCATAAAAACTTACACTCTTGATTTCTGGCTAAATAAAAGCTGTTGCAATGATATTTCCATGCTGAACTGAGTTGTTCTGGGTCAAATATGAAGGCAAACCCACTTTCCTTTCAGTATGTTGCTGCAATTGGCAGAAATCAGCTCATTCGGCCTGAAAATGCTTTTAAGCGCATAAAAACTTACACTCTTGATTTCTGGTAAATAAAAGCTGTTGCAATGATATTTCCATGCTGAACTGAGTTGTTCTGGGTCAAATATGAAGGCAAACCCACTTTCCTTTCAGTCTTTTGCTGCAATTGGCAGAAATCAGCTCATTCGGCCTGAAAATGCTTTTAAGCGCATAAAAACTTACACTCTTGATTTCTGGCTAAATAAAAGCTGTTGCAATGATATTTCCATGCTGAACTGAGTTGTTCTGGGTCAAATATGAAGGCAAACCCACTTTCCTTTCAGTATTTTGCGGCAATTGGCAGAAACAAGCATATTTGCTCATTCGGCCTGAAAATGCTTTTAAGCGCATAAAAACTTACACTCTTGATTTTTGGCTAAATAAAAGCTGTTGCAATGATATTTCCATGCTGAACTGAGTTGTTCTGGGTCAAATATGAAGGCAAACCCACTTTCCTTTCAGTATTTTGCTGCAATTGGCAGAAATCAGCTCATTCGGCCTGAAAATGCTTTTAAGCAATGATATTTCCATGCTGAACTGAGTTGTTCTGGGTCAAATATGAAGGCAAACCCACTTTCCTTTCAGTATTTTGCTGCAATTGGCAGAAATCAGCTCATTCGGCCTGAAAATGCTTTTAAGCGCATAAAAACTTACACTCTTGATTTCTGGCTAAATAAAAGCTGTTGCAATGATATTTCCATGCTGAACTGAGTTGTTGTGGGTCAAATATGAAGGCAAACCCACTTTCCTTTCAGTCTTTTGCTGCAATTGGCAGAAATCAGCTCATTCGGCCTGAAAATGCTTTTAAGCGCATAAAAACTTACACTCTTGATTTCTGGCTAAATAAAAGCTGTTGCAATGATATTTCCATGCTGAACTGAGTTGTTCTGGGTCAAATATGAAGGCAAACCCACTTTCCTTTCAATCTTTTGCTGCAATTGGCAGAAATCAGCTCATTCGGCCTGAAAATGCTTTTAAGCGCATAAAAACTTACACTCTTGATTTCTGGCTAAATAAAAGCTGTTGCAATGATATTTCCATGCTGAACTGAGTTGTTCTGGGTCAAATATGAAGGCAAACCCACTTTCCTTTCAATCTTTTGCTGCAATTGGCAGAAATCAGCTCATTCGGCCTGAAAATGCTTTTAAGCGCATAAAAACTTACACTCTTGATTTCTGGCTAAATAAAAGCTGTTGCAATGATATTTCCATGCTGAACTGAGTTGTTCTGGGTCAAATATGAAGGCAAACCCACTTTCCTTTCAGTATTTTGCTGCAATTGGCAGAAACAAGCATATTTGCTCATTCGGCCTGAAAATGCTTTTAAGCGCATAAAAACTTACACTCTTGATTTCTGGCTAAATAAAAGCTGTTGCAATGATATTTCCATGCTGAACTGAGTTGTTCTGGGTCAAATATGAAGGCAAACCCACTTTCCTTTCAGTCTTTTGCTGCAATTGGCAGAAATCAGCTCATTCGGCCTGAAAATGCTTTTAAGCGCATAAAAACTGACACTCTTGATTTCTGGCTAAATAAAAGCTGTTGCAATGATATTTCCATGCTGAACTGAGTTGTTCTGGGTCAAATATGAAGGCAAACCCACTTTCATTTCAGTCTTTTGCTGCAATTGGCAGAAATCAGCTCATTCGGCCTGAAAATGCTTTTAAGCGCATAAAAACTTACACTCTTGATTTCTGGCTAAATAAAAGCTGTTGCAATGATATTTCCATGCTGAACTGAGTTGTTATGGGTCAAATATGAAGGCAAACCCACTTTCCTTTCAGTCTTTTGCTGCTATTGGCAGAAATCAGCTCATTCAGCCTGAAAATGCTTTTAAGCGCATAAAAACTTACACTCTTGATTTCTGGCTAAATAAAAGCTGTTGCAATGATATTTCCATGCTGAACTGAGTTGTTCTGGGTCAAATATGAAGGCAAACCCACTTTCCTTTCAGTCTTTTGCTGCAATTGGCAGAAATCAGCTCATTCGGCCTGAAAATGCTTTTAAGCGCATAAAAACTTACACTCTTAATTTCTGGCTAAATAAAAGCTGTTGCAATGATATTTCCATGCTGAACTGAGTTGTTCTGGGTCAAATATGAAGGCAAACCCACTTTCCTTTCAGTATTTTGCTGCAATTGGCAGAAACAAGCATATTTGCTCATTCGGCCTGAAAATGCTTTTAAGCGCATAAAAACTTTCAATCTTAATTTCTGGCTAAATAAAAGCTGTTGCAATGATATTTCCATGCTGAACTGAGTTGTTCTGGGTCAAATATGAAGGCAAACCCACTTTCCTTTCAGTCTTTTGCTGCAATTGGCAGAATTCAGCTCATTCGGCCTGAAAATGCTTTTAAGCGCATAAAAACTTACACTCTTGATTTCTGGCTAAATAAAAGCTGTTGCAATGATATTTCCATGCTGAACTGAGTTGTTCTGGGTCAAATATGAAGGCAAACCCACTTTCCTTTCAGTATTTTGCTGCAATTGGCAGAAACAAGCATATTTGCTCATTCGGCCTGAAAATGCTTTTAAGCGCATAAAACTTACACTCTTGATTTCTGGCTAAATAAAAGCTGTTGCAATGATATTTCCATGCTGAACTGAGTTGTTCTGGGTCAAATATGAAGGCAAACCCACTTTCCTTTCAGTATTTTGCTGCAATTGGCAGAAACAAGCATATTTGCTCATTCGGCCTGAAAATGCTTTTAAGCGCATAAAAACTTACACTCTTGATTTCTGGCTAAATAAAAGCTGTTGCAATGATATTTCCATGCTGAACTGAGTTGTTCTGGGTCAAATATGAAGGCAAACCCACTTTCCTTTCAGTCTTTTGCTGCAATTGGCAGAATTCAGCTCATTCGGCCTGAAAATGCTTTTAAGCGCATAAAAACTTACACTCTTGATTTCTGGCTAAATAAAAGCTGTTGCAATGATATTTCCATGCTGAACTGAGTTGTTCTGGGTCAAATATGAAGGCAAACCCACTTTCCTTTCAGTCTTTTGCTGCAATTGGCAGAAATCAGCTTATTCGGCCTGAAAATGCTTTTAAGCGCATAAAAACTTACACTCTTGATTTCTGGCTAAATAAAAGCTGTTGCAAAGATATTTCCATGCTGAACTGAGTTGTTCTGGGTCAAATATGAAGGCAAACCCACTTTCCTTTCAGTATTTTGCTGCAATTGGCAGAAACAAGCATATTTGCTCATTCGGCCTGAAAATGCTTTTAAGCGCATAAAAACTTACACTCTTGATTTCTGGCTAAATAAAAGCTGTTGCAATGATATTTCCATGCTGAACTGAGTTGTTCTGGGTCAAATATGAAGGCAAACCCACTTTCCTTTCAGTATTTTGCTGCAATTGGCAGAAACAAGCATATTTGCTCATTCGGCCTGAAAATGCTTTTAAGCGCATAAAAACTTACACTCTTGATTTCTGGCTAAATAAAAGCTGTTGCAATGATATTTCCATGCTGAACTGAGTTATTCTGGGTCAAATATGAAGGCAAACCCACTTTCCTTTCAGTATTTTGCTGCAATTTGTAGAAATCAGCTCATTCGGCCTGAAAATGCTTTTAAGCGCATAAAAACTTACACTCTTGATTTCTGGCTAAATAAAAGCTGTTGCAATGATATTTCCATGCTGAACTGAGTTGTTCTGGGTCAAATATGAAGGCAAACCCACTTTCCTTTCAGTATGTTGCTGCAATTGGCAGAAATCAGCTCATTCGGCCTGAAAATGCTTTTAAGCGCATAAAAACTTACACTCTTGATTTCTGGTAAATAAAAGCTGTTGCAATGATATTTCCATGCTGAACTGAGTTGTTCTGGGTCAAATATGAAGGCAAACCCACTTTCCTTTCAGTCTTTTGCTGCAATTGGCAGAAATCAGCTCATTCGGCCTGAAAATGCTTTTAAGCGCATAAAAACTTACACTCTTGATTTCTGGCTAAATAAAAGCTGTTGCAATGATATTTCCATGCTGAACTGAGTTGTTCTGGGTCAAATATGAAGGCAAACCCACTTTCCTTTCAGTATTTTGCGGCAATTGGCAGAAACAAGCATATTTGCTCATTCGGCCTGAAAATGCTTTTAAGCGCATAAAAACTTACACTCTTGATTTTTGGCTAAATAAAAGCTGTTGCAATGATATTTCCATGCTGAACTGAGTTGTTCTGGGTCAAATATGAAGGCAAACCCACTTTCCTTTCAGTCTTTTGCTGCAATTGGCAGAAATCAGCTCATTCGGCCTGAAAATGCTTTTAAGCGCATAAAAACTTACACTCTTGATTTCTGGCTAAATAAAAGCTGTTGCAATGATATTTCCATGCTGAACTGAGTTGTTCTGGGTCAAATATGAAGGCAAACCCACTTTCCTTTCAATCTTTTGCTGCAATTGGCAGAAATCAGCTCATTCGGCCTGAAAATGCTTTTAAGCGCATAAAAACTTACACTCTTGATTTCTGGCTAAATAAAAGCTGTTGCAATGATATTTCCATGCTGAACTGAGTTGTTCTGGGTCAAATATGAAGGCAAACCCACTTTCCTTTCAATCTTTTGCTGCAATTGGCAGAAATCAGCTCATTCGGCCTGAAAATGCTTTTAAGCGCATAAAAACTTACACTCTTGATTTCTGGCTAAATAAAAGCTGTTGCAATGATATTTCCATGCTGAACTGAGTTGTTCTGGGTCAAATATGAAGGCAAACCCACTTTCCTTTCAGTCTTTTGCTGCAATTGGCAGAAACAAGCATATTTGCTCATTCGGCCTGAAAATGCTTTTAAGCGCATAAAAACTTACACTCTTGATTTCTGGCTAAATAAAAGCTGTTGCAATGATATTTCCATGCTGAACTGAGTTGTTCTGGGTCAAATATGAAGGCAAACCCACTTTCCTTTCAGTATTTTGCTGCAATTGGCAGAAACCAGCAAATTTGCTCATTCGGCCTGAAAATGCTTTTAAGCGCATAAAAACTGACACTCTTGATTTCTGGCTAAATAAAAGCTGTTGCAATGATATTTCCATGCTGAACTGAGTTGTTCTGGGTCAAATATGAAGGCAAACCCACTTTCCTTTCAGTATGTTGCTGCAATTGGCAGAAATCAGCTCATTCGGCCTGAAAATGCTTTTAAGCGCATAAAAACTTACACTCTTGATTTCTGGTAAATAAAAGCTGTTGCAATGATATTTCCATGCTGAACTGAGTTGTTCTGGGTCAAATATGAAGGCAAACCCACTTTCCTTTCAGTCTTTTGCTGCAATTGGCAGAAATCAGCTCATTCGGCCTGAAAATGCTTTTAAGCGCATAAAAACTTACACTCTTGATTTCTGGCTAAATAAAAGCTGTTGCAATGATATTTCCATGCTGAACTGAGTTGTTCTGGGTCAAATATGAAGGCAAACCCACTTTCCTTTCAGTATTTTGCGGCAATTGGCAGAAACAAGCATATTTGCTCATTCGGCCTGAAAATGCTTTTAAGCGCATAAAAACTTACACTCTTGATTTTTGGCTAAATAAAAGCTGTTGCAATGATATTTCCATGCTGAACTGAGTTGTTCTGGGTCAAATATGAAGGCAAACCCACTTTCCTTTCAGTATTTTGCTGCAATTGGCAGAAACAAGCATATTTGCTCATTCGGCCTGAAAATGTTTTTAAGCGCATTAAAACTTACACTCTTGATTTCTGGCTAAATAAAAGCTGTTGCAATGATATTTCCATGCTGAACTGAGTTGTTCTGGGTCAAATATGAAGGCAAACCCACTTTCCTTTCAGTCTTTTGCTGCAATTGGCAGAAATCAGCTCATTCGGCCTGAAAATGCTTTTAAGCGCATAAAAACTTACACTCTTGATTTCTGGCTAAATAAAAGCTGTTGCAATGATATTTCCATGCTGAACTGAGTTGTTCTGGGTCAAATATGAAGGCAAACCCACTTTCCTTTCAATCTTTTGCTGCAATTGGCAGAAATCAGCTCATTCGGCCTGAAAATGCTTTTAAGCGCATAAAAACTTACACTCTTGATTTCTGGCTAAATAAAAGCTGTTGCAATGATATTTCCATGCTGAACTGAGTTGTTCTGGGTCAAATATGAAGGCAAACCCACTTTCCTTTCAATCTTTTGCTGCAATTGGCAGAAATCAGCTCATTCGGCCTGAAAATGCTTTTAAGCGCATAAAAACTTACACTCTTGATTTCTGGCTAAATAAAAGCTGTTGCAATGATATTTCCATGCTGAACTGAGTTGTTCTGGGTCAAATATGAAGGCAAACCCACTTTCCTTTCAGTCTTTTGCTGCAATTGGCAGAAACAAGCATATTTGCTCATTCGGCCTGAAAATGCTTTTAAGCGCATAAAAACTTACACTCTTGATTTCTGGCTAAATAAAAGCTGTTGCAATGATATTTCCATGCTGAACTGAGTTGTTCTGGGTCAAATATGAAGGCAAACCCACTTTCCTTTCAGTCTTTTGCTGCAATTGGCAGAATTCAGCTCATTCGGCCTGAAAATGCTTTTAAGCGCATAAAAACTTACACTCTTGATTTCTGGCTAAATAAAAGCTGTTGCAATGATATTTCCATGCTGAACTGAGTTGTTCTGGGTCAAATATGAAGGCAAACCCACTTTCCTTTCAGTCTTTTGCTGCAATTGGCAGAAATCAGCTTATTCGGCCTGAAAATGCTTTTAAGCGCATAAAAACTTACACTCTTGATTTCTGGCTAAATAAAAGCTGTTGCAATGATATTTCCATGCTGAACTGAGTTGTTCTGGGTCAAATATGAAGGCAAACCCACTTTCCTTTCAGTATTTTGCTGCAATTGGCAGAAACAAGCATATTTGCTCATTCGGCCTGAAAATGCTTTTAAGCGCATAAAAACTTACACTCTTGATTTCTGGCTAAATAAAAGCTGTTGCAATGATATTTCCATGCTGAACTGAGTTGTTCTGGGTCAAATATGAAGGCAAACCCACTTTCCTTTCAGTATTTTGCTGCAATTGGCAGAAACAAGCATATTTGCTCATTCGGCCTGAAAATGCTTTTAAGCGCATAAAAACTTACACTCTTGATTTCTGGCTAAATAAAAGCTGTTGCAATGATATTTCCATGCTGAACTGAGTTATTCTGGGTCAAATATGAAGGCAAACCCACTTTCCTTTCAGTATTTTGCTGCAATTTGTAGAAATCAGCTCATTCGGACTGAAAATGCTTTTAAGCGCATAAAAACTTACACTCTTGATTTCTGGCTAAATAAAAGCTGTTGCAATGATATTTCCATGCTGAACTGAGTTGTTCTGGGTCAAATATGAAGGCAAACCCACTTTCCTTTCAGTATGTTGCTGCAATTGGCAGAAATCAGCTCATTCGGCCTGAAAATGCTTTTAAGCGCATAAAAACTTACACTCTTGATTTCTGGTAAATAAAAGCTGTTGCAATGATATTTCCATGCTGAACTGAGTTGTTCTGGGTCAAATATGAAGGCAAACCCACTTTCATTTCAGTATTTGCTGCAATTGGCAGAAATCAGCTCATTCGGCCTGAAAATGCTTTTAAGCGCATAAAAACTTACACTCTTGATTTCTGGCTAAATAAAAGCTGTTGCAATGATATTTCCATGCTGAACTGAGTTGTTATGGGTCAAATATGAAGGCAAACCCACTTTCCTTTCAGTCTTTTGCTGCTATTGGCAGAAATCAGCTCATTCAGCCTGAAAATGCTTTTAAGCGCATAAAAACTTACACTCTTGATTTCTGGCTAAATAAAAGCTGTTGCAATGATATTTCCATGCTGAACTGAGTTGTTCTGGGTCAAATATGAAGGCAAACCCACTTTCCTTTCAGTATTTTGCTGCAATTGGCAGAAATCAGCTCATTCGGCCTGAAAATGCTTTTAAGCGCATAAAAACTTACACTCTTGATTTCTGGCTAAATAAAAAATGTTGCAATGATATTTCCATGCTGAACTGAGTTGTTCTGGGTCAAATGTGAAGGCAAACCCACTTTCCTTTCAGTCTTTTGCTGCAATTGGCAGAAACAAGCATATTTGCTCATTCAGCCTGAAAATGCTTTTAAGCGCATAAAAACTTACACTCTTGATTTCTGGCTAAATAAAAGCTGTTGCAATGATATTTCCATGCTGAACTGAGTTGTTCTTGGTCAAATATGAAGGCAAACCCACTTTCCTTTCAGTATTTTGCTGCAATTGGCAGAAACAAGCATATTTGCTCATTCGGCCTGAAAATGCTTTTAAGCGCATAAAAACTTACACTCTTGATTTCTGGCAAAATAAAAGCTGTTGCAATGATATTTCCATGCTGAACTGAGTTGTTCTGGGTCAAATATGAAGGCAAACCCACTTTCCTTTCAGTCTTTTGCTGCAATTGGCAGAAATCAGCTCATTCGGCCTGAAAATGCTTTTAAGCGCATAAAAACTTACACTCTTGATTTCTGGCTAAATAAAAGCTGTTGCAATGATATTTCCATGCTGAACTGAGTTGTTCTGGGTCAAATATGAAGGCAAACCCACTTTCCTTTCAGTATTTTGCTGCAATTGGCAGAAACAAGCATATTTGCTCATTCGGCCTGAAAATGCTTTTAAGCGCATAAAAACTTACACTCTTGATTTCTGGCTAAATAAAAGCTGTTGCAATGATATTTCCATGCTGAACTGAGTTGTTCTGGGTCAAATATGAAGGCAAACCCACTTTCCTTTCAGTATTTTGCTGCAATTGGCAGAAACAAGCATATTTGCTCATTCGGCCTGAAAATGTTTTTAAGCGCATAAAAACTTACACTCTTGATTTCTGGCTAAATAAAAGCTGTTGCAATGATATTTCCATGCTGAACTGAGTTATTCTGGGTCAAATATGAAGGCAAACCCACTTTCCTTTCAGTATTTTGCTGCAATTGGTAGAAATCAGCTCATTCGGCCTGAAAATGCTTTTAAGCGCATAAAAACTTACACTCTTGATTTCTGGCTAAATAAAAGCTGTTGCAATGATATTTCCATGCTGAACTGAGTTGTTCTGGGTCAAATATGAAGGCAAACCCACTTTCCTTTCAGTCTTTTGCTGCAATAGGCAGAAATCAGCTCATTCGGCCTGAAAATGCTTTTAAGCGCATAAAAACTTACACTCTTGATTTCTGGCTAAATAAAAGCTGTTGCAATGATATTTCCATGCTGAACTGAGTTGTTCTGGGTCAAATATGAAGGCAAACCCACTTTCCTTTCAGTATTTTGCTGCAATTGGCAGAAACAAGCATATTTGCTCATTCGGCCTGAAAATGCTTTTAAGCGCATAAAAACTTACACTCTTGATTTCTGGCTAAATAAAAGCTGTTGCAATGATATTTCCATGCTGAACTGAGTTGTTCTGGGTCAAATATGAAGGCAAACCCACTTTCCTTTCAGTCTTTTGCTGCAATTGGCAGAAATCAGCTCATTCGGCCTGAAAATGCTTTTAAGCGCATAAAAACTTACACTCTTGATTTCTGGCTAAATAAAAGCTGTTGCAATGATATTTCCATGCTGAACTGAGTTGTTCTGGGTCCAATATGAAGGCAAACCCACTTTCCTTTCAGTCTTTTGCTGCAATTGGCAGAAATCAGCTCATTCGGCCTGAAAATGCTTTTAAGCGCATAAAAACTTACACTCTTGATTTCTGGCTAAATAAAAGCTGTTGCAATGATATTTCCATGCTGAATTGAGTTGTTCTGGGTCAAATAAGAAGGCAAACCCACTTTCCTTTCAGTATTTTGCTGCAATTGGCAGAAACAAGCATATTTGCTCATTCGGCCTGAAAATGCTTTTAAGCGCATAAAAACTTACACTCTTGATTTCTGGCTAAATAAAAGCTGTTGCAATGATATTTCCATGCTGAACTGAGTTGTTCTGGGTCAAATATGAAGGCAAACCCACTTTCCTTTCAGTCTTTTGCTGCAATTGGCAGAAATCAGCTTATTCGGCCTGAAAATGCTTTTAAGCGCATAAAAACTTACACTCTTGATTTCTGGCTAAATAAAAGCTGTTGCAATGATATTTCCATGCTGAACTGAGTTGTTCTGGGTCAAATATGAAGGCAAACCCACTTTCCTTTCAGTATTTTGCTGCAATTGGCAGAAACAAGCATATTTGCTCATTCGGCCTGAAAATGCTTTTAAGCGCATAAAAACTTACACTCTTGATTTCTGGCTAAATAAAAGCTGTTGCAATGATATTTCCATGCTGAACTGAGTTTTTCTGGGTCAAATATGAAGGCAAACCCACTTTCCTTTCAGTCTTTTGCTGCAATTGGCAGAAACAAGCATATTTGCTCATTCGGCCTGAAAATGCTTTTAAGCGCATAAAAACTTACACTCTTGATTTCTGGCTAAATAAAAGCTGTTGCAATGATATTTCCATGCTGAATTGAGTTGTTCTGGGTCAAATAAGAAGGCAAACCCACTTTCCTTTCAGTATTTTGCTGCAATTGGCAGAAACAAGCATATTTGCTCATTCGGCCTGAAAATGCTTTTAAGCTCATAAAAACTTACACTCTTGATTTCTGGCTAAATAAAAGCTGTTGCAATGATATTTCCATGCTGAACTGAGTTGTTCTGGGTCAAATATGAAGGCAAACCCACTTTCCTTTCAGTATTTTTCTGCAATTTGCAGAAACAAGCATATTTGCTCATTCGGCCTGAAATTGCTTTTAAGCGCATAAAAACTTACACTCTTGATTTCTGGCTAAATAAAAGCTGTTGCAATGATATTTCCATGCTGAACTGAGTTGTTCTGGGTCAAATATGAAGGCAAACCCACTTTCCTTTCAGTATTTTGCTGCAATTGGCAGAAATCAGCTTATTCGGCCTGAAAATGCTTTTAAGCGCATAAAAACTTACACTCTTGATTTCTGGCTAAATAAAAGCTGTTGCAATGATATTTCCATGCTGAACTGAGTTGTTCTGGGTCAAATATGAAGGCAAACCCACTTTCCTTTCAGTATTTTGCTGCAATTGGCAGAAACAAGCATATTTGCTCATTCGGCCTGAAAATGCTTTTAAGCGCATAAAAACTTACACTCTTGATTTCTGGCTAAATAAAAGCTGTTGCAATGATATTTCCATGCTGAACTGAGTTGTTCTGGGTCAAATATGAAGGCAAACCCACTTTCCTTTCAGTCTTTTGCTGCAATTGGCAGAAATCAGCTCATTCGGCCTGAAAATGCTTTTAAGCGCATAAAAACTTACACTCTTGATTTCTGGCTAAATAAAAGCTGTTGCAATGATATTTCCATGCTGAACTGAGTTGTTCTGGGTCAAATATGAAGGCAAACCCACTTTCCTTTCAGTCTTTTGCTGCAATTGGCAGAAACAAGCATATTTGCTCATTCGGCCTGAAAATGCTTTTAAGCGCATAAAAACTTACACTCTTGATTTCTGGCTAAATAAAAGCTGTTGCAATGATATTTCCATGCTGAACTGAGTTGTTCTGGGTCAAATATGAAGGCAAACCCACTTTCCTTTCAGTATTTTGCTGCAATTGGCAGAAACAAGCATATTTGCTCATTCGGCCTGAAAATGCTTTTAAGCGCATAAAAACTTACACTCTTGATTTCTGGCTAAATAAAAGCTGTTGCAATGATATTTCCATGCTGAACTGAGTTGTTCTGGGTCAAATATGAAGGCAAACCCACTTTCCTTTCAGTCTTTTGCTGCAATTGGCAGAAATCAGCTCATTCGGCCTGAAAATGCTTTTAAGCGCATAAAAACTTACACTCTTGATTTCTGGCTAAATAAAAGCTGTTGCAATGATATTTCCATGCTGAACTGAGTTGTTCTGGGTCAAATATGAAGGCAAACCCACTTTCCTTTCAGTCTTTTGCTGCAATTGGCAGAAACAAGCATATTTGCTCATTCGGCCTGAAAATGCTTTTCAGCGCATAAAAACTTACACTCTTGATTTCTGGCTAAATAAAAGCTGTTGCAATGATATTTCCATGCTGAATTGAGTTATTCTGGGTCAAATAAGAAGGCAAACCCACTTTCCTTTCAGTATTTTGCTGCAATTGGCAGAAACAAGCATATTTGCTCATTCGGCCTGAAAATGCTTTTAAGCGCATACAAACTTACACTCTTAATTTCTGGCTAAATAAAAGCTGTTGCAATGATATTTCCCTGCTGAACTGAGTTGTTCTGGGTCAAATATGAAGGCAAACCCACTTTCCTTTCAGTCTTTTGCTGCAATTGGCAGAATTCAGCTCATTCGGCCTGAAAATGCTTTTAAGCGCATAAAAACTTACACTCTTGATTTCTGGCTAAATAAAAGCTGTTGCAATGATATTTCCATGCTGAACTGAGTTGTTCTGGGTCAAATATGAAGGCAAACCCACTTTCCTTTCAGTCTTTTGCTGCAATTGGCAGAAACAAGCATATTTGGTCATTCGGCCTGAAAATGCTTTAAAACGCATAAAAACTTACACTCTTGATTTCTGGCTAAATAACAGCTGTTGCAATGATATTTCCATGCTGAACTGAGTTGTTCTGGGTCAAATATGAAGGCAAACCCACTTTCCTTTCAGTATTTTGCTGCAATTGGCAGAAACAAGCATATTTGCTCATTCGGCCTGAAAATGCTTTTAAGCGCATAAAAACTTACACTCTTGATTTCTGGCTAAATAAAAGCTGTTGCAATGATATTTCCATGCTGAACTGAGTTGTTCTGGGTCAAATATGAAGGCAAACCCACTTTCCTTTCAGTATTTTGCTGCAATTGGCAGAAATCAGCTCATTCGGCCTGAAAATGCTTTTAAGCGCATAAAAACTTACACTCTTGATTTCTGGCTAAATAAAAGCTGTTGCAATGATATTTCCATGCTGAACTGAGTTGTTCTGGGTCAAATATGAAGGCAAACCCACTTTCCTTTCAGTATTTTGCTGCAATTGGCAGAAACAAGCATATTTGCTCATTCGGCCTGAAAATGCTTTTAAGCGCATAAAACTTACACTCTTGATTTCTGGCTAAATAAAAGCTGTTGCAATGATATTTCCATGCTGAACTGAGTTGTTCTGGGTCAAATATGAAGGCAAACCCACTTTCCTTTCAGTCTTTTGCTGCAATTGGCAGAAATCAGCTCATTCGGCCTGAAAATGCTTTTAAGCGCATAAAAACTTACACTCTTGATTTCTGGCTAAATAAAAGCTGTTGCAATGATATTTCCATGCTGAACTGAGTTGTTCTGGGTCAAATATGAAGGCAAACCCACTTTCCTTTCAGTCTTTTGCTGCAATTGGCAGAAACAAGCATATTTGCTCATTCGGCCTGAAAATGCTTTTCAGCGCATAAAAACTTACACTCTTGATTTCTGGCTAAATAAAAGCTGTTGCAATGATATTTCCATGCTGAATTGAGTTATTCTGGGTCAAATAAGAAGGCAAACCCACTTTCCTTTCAGTATTTTGCTGCAATTGGCAGAAACAAGCATATTTGCTCATTCGGCCTGAAAATGCTTTTAAGCGCATACAAACTTACACTCTTAATTTCTGGCTAAATAAAAGCTGTTGCAATGATATTTCCCTGCTGAACTGAGTTGTTCTGGGTCAAATATGAAGGCAAACCCACTTTCCTTTCAGTCTTTTGCTGCAATTGGCAGAATTCAGCTCATTCGGCCTGAAAATGCTTTTAAGCGCATAAAAACTTACACTCTTGATTTCTGGCTAAATAAAAGCTGTTGCAATGATATTTCCATGCTGAACTGAGTTGTTCTGGGTCAAATATGAAGGCAAACCCACTTTCCTTTCAGTCTTTTGCTGCAATTGGCAGAAACAAGCATATTTGGTCATTCGGCCTGAAAATGCTTTAAAACGCATAAAAACTTACACTCTTGATTTCTGGCTAAATAACAGCTGTTGCAATGATATTTCCATGCTGAACTGAGTTGTTCTGGGTCAAATATGAAGGCAAACCCACTTTCCTTTCAGTATTTTGCTGCAATTGGCAGAAACAAGCATATTTGCTCATTCGGCCTGAAAATGCTTTTAAGCGCATAAAAACTTACACTCTTGATTTCTGGCTAAATAAAAGCTGTTGCAATGATATTTCCATGCTGAACTGAGTTGTTCTGGTTCAAATATGAAGGCAAACCCACTTTCCTTTCAGTCTTTTGCTGCAATTGGCAGAAATCAGCTCATTCGGCCTGAAAATGCTTTTAAGCGCATAAAAACTTACACTCTTGATTTCTGGCTAAATAAAAGCTGTTGCAATGATATTTCCATGCTGAACTGAGTTGTTCTGGGTCAAATATGAAGGCAAACCCACTTTCCTTTCAGTCTTTTGCTGCAAGTGGCAGAAATCAGCTCATTCGGCCTGAAAATGCTTTTAAGCGCATAAAAACTTACACTCTTGATTTCTGGCTAAATAAAAGCTGTTGCAATGATATTTCCATGCTGAACTGAGTTGTTCAGGGTCAAATATGAAGGCAAACCCACTTTCCTTTCAGTATTTTGCTGCAATTGGCAGAAACAAGCATATTTGCTCATTCGGCCTGAAAATGCTTTTAAGCGCATAAAAACTTACACTCTTGATTTCTGGCTAAATAAAAGCTGTTGCAATGATATTTCCATGCTGAACTGAGTTGTTCTGGGTCAAATATGAAGGCAAACCCACTTTCCTTTCAGTCTTTTGCTGCAATTGGCAGAAACAAGCATATTTGCTCATTCGGCCTGAAAATGCTTTTAAGCGCATAAAAACTTACACTCTTGATTTCTGGCTAAATAAAAGCTG
Organism: Channa argus; assembly: GCF_033026475.1. Classification (NCBI taxonomy): domain Eukaryota; kingdom Metazoa; phylum Chordata; class Actinopteri; order Anabantiformes; family Channidae; genus Channa; species Channa argus. The sequence goes on along the minus strand of NW_027125247.1, from coordinate 250,530 downwards.
TTGCAATGATATTTCCATGCTGAACTGAGTTGTTCTGGGTCAAATATGAAGGCAAACCCACTTTCCTTTCAGTATTTTGCTGCAATTGGTAGAAATCAGCTCATTCGGCCTGAAAATGCTTTTAAGCGCATAAAAACTTACACTCTTGATTTCTGGCTAAATAAAAGCTGTTGCAATGATATTTCCATGCTGAACTGAGTTGTTCTGGGTCAAATATGAAGGCAAACCCACTTTCCTTTCAGTATTTTGCTTCAATTGGCAGAAATCAGCTCATTCGGCCTGAAAATGCTTTTAAGCGCATAAAAACTTACACTCTTGATTTCTGACTAAATAAAAGCTGTTGCAATGATATTTCCATGCTGAACTGAGTTGTTCTGGGTCAAATATGAAGGCAAACCCACTTTCCTTTCAGTCTTTTGCTGCAATTGGCAGAAACAAGCATATTTGCTCATTCGGCCTGAAAATGCTTTTAAGCGCATAAAAACTTACACTCTTGATTTCTGGCTAAATAAAAGCTGTTGCAATGATATTTCCATGCTGAACTGAGTTGTTCTGGGTCAAATATGAAGGCAAACCCACTTTCCTTTCAGTCTTTTGCTGCAATTGGTAGAAATCAGCTCATTCGGCCTGAAAATGCTTTTAAGCGCATAAAAACTTACACTCTTGATTTCTGGCTAAATAAAAGCTGTTGCAATGATATTTCCATGCTGAACTGAGTTGTTCTGGGTCAAATATGAAGGCAAACCCACTTTCCTTTCAGTATTTTGCTGCAATTGGCAGAAATCAGCTCATTCGGCCTGAAAATGCTTTTAAGCGCATAAAAACTTACACTCTTGATTTCTGACTAAATAAAAGCTGTTGCAATGATATTTCCATGCTGAACTGAGTTGTTCTGGGTCAAATATGAAGGCAAACCCACTTTCCTTTCAGTCTTTTGCTGCAATTGGCAGAAACAAGCATATTTGCTCATTCGGCCTGAAAATGCTTTTAAGCGCATAAAAACTTACACTCTTGATTTCTGGCTAAATAAAAGCTGTTGCAATGATATTTCCATGCTGAACTGAGTTGTTCTGGGTCAAATATGAAGGCAAACCCACTTTCCTTTCAGTCTTTTGCTGCAATTGGCAGAAATCAGCTCATTCGGCCTGAAAATGCTTTTAAGCGCATAAAAACTTACACTCTTGATTTCTGGCTAAATAAAAGCTGTTGCAATGATATTTCCATGCTGAACTGAGTTGTTCTGGGTCAAATAAGAAGGCAAACCCACTTTCCTTTCAGTCTTTTGCTGCAATTGGCAGAAATCAGCTTATTCGGCCTGAAAATGCTTTTAAACACATAAAAACTTACACTCTTGATTTCTGGCTAAATAAAAGCTGTTGCAATGATATTTCCATGCTGAACTGAGTTGTTCTGGGTCAAATATGAAGGCAAACCCACTTTCCTTTCAGTATTTTGCTGCAATTGGCAGAAACAAGCATATTTGCTCATTCGGCCTGAAAATGCTTTTAAGCGCATAAAAACTTACACTCTTGATTTCTGGCTAAATAAAAGCTGTTGCAATGATATTTCCATGCTGAACTGAGTTGTTCTGGGTCAAATATGAAGGCAAACCCACTTTCCTTTCAGTATTTTGCTGCAATTGGCAGAAATCAGCTTATTCGGCCTGAAAATGCTTTTAAGCGCATAAAAACTTACACTCTTGATTTCTGGCTAAATAAAAGCTGTTGCAATGATATTTCCATGCTGAACTGAGTTGTTCTGGGTCAAATATGAAGGCAAACCCACTTTCCTTTCAGTATTTTGCTGCAATTGGCAGAAACAAGCATATTTGCTCATTCGGCCTGAAAATGCTTTTAAGCGCATAAAAACTTACACTCTTGATTTCTGGCTAAATAAAAGCTGTTGCAATGATATTTCCATGCTGAACTGAGTTGTTCTGGGTCAAATATGAAGGCAAACCCACTTTCCTTTCAGTCTTTTGCTGCAATTGGCAGAAATCAGCTCATTCGGCCTGAAAATGCTTTTAAGCGCATAAAAACTTACACTCTTGATTTCTGGCTAAATAAAAGCTGTTGCAATGATATTTCCATGCTGAACTGAGTTGTTCTGGGTCAAATATGAAGGCAAACCCACTTTCCTTTCAGTATTTTGCTGCAATTGGCAGAAACAAGCATATTTGCTCATTCGGCCTGAAAATGCTTTTAAGCGCATAAAAACTTACACTCTTGATTTCTGGCTAAATAAAAGCTGTTGCAATGATATTTCCATGCTGAACTGAGTTGTTCTGGGTCAAATATGAAGGCAAACCCACTTTCCTTTCAGTATTTTGCTGCAATTGGCAGAAACAAGCATATTTGCTCATTCGGCCTGAAAATGCTTTTAAGCGCATAAAACTTACACTCTTGATTTCTGGCTAAATAAAAGCTGTTGCAATGATATTTCCATGCTGAACTGAGTTGTTCTGGGTCAAATATGAAGGCAAACCCACTTTCCTTTCAGTCTTTTGCTGCAATTGGCAGAAATCAGCTCATTCGGCCTGAAAATGCTTTTAAGCGCATAAAAACTTACACTCTTGATTTCTGGCTAAATAAAAGCTGTTGCAATGATATTTCCATGCTGAACTGAGTTGTTCTGGGTCAAATATGAAGGCAAACCCACTTTCCTTTCAGTCTTTTGCTGCAATTGGCAGAAACAAGCATATTTGCTCATTCGGCCTGAAAATGCTTTTCAGCGCATAAAAACTTACACTCTTGATTTCTGGCTAAATAAAAGCTGTTGCAATGATATTTCCATGCTGAATTGAGTTATTCTGGGTCAAATAAGAAGGCAAACCCACTTTCCTTTCAGTATTTTGCTGCAATTGGCAGAAACAAGCATATTTGCTCATTCGGCCTGAAAATGCTTTTAAGCGCATACAAACTTACACTCTTAATTTCTGGCTAAATAAAAGCTGTTGCAATGATATTTCCCTGCTGAACTGAGTTGTTCTGGGTCAAATATGAAGGCAAACCCACTTTCCTTTCAGTCTTTTGCTGCAATTGGCAGAATTCAGCTCATTCGGCCTGAAAATGCTTTTAAGCGCATAAAAACTTACACTCTTGATTTCTGGCTAAATAAAAGCTGTTGCAATGATATTTCCATGCTGAACTGAGTTGTTCTGGGTCAAATATGAAGGCAAACCCACTTTCCTTTCAGTCTTTTGCTGCAATTGGCAGAAACAAGCATATTTGGTCATTCGGCCTGAAAATGCTTTAAAACGCATAAAAACTTACACTCTTGATTTCTGGCTAAATAACAGCTGTTGCAATGATATTTCCATGCTGAACTGAGTTGTTCTGGGTCAAATATGAAGGCAAACCCACTTTCCTTTCAGTATTTTGCTGCAATTGGCAGAAACAAGCATATTTGCTCATTCGGCCTGAAAATGCTTTTAAGCGCATAAAAACTTACACTCTTGATTTCTGGCTAAATAAAAGCTGTTGCAATGATATTTCCATGCTGAACTGAGTTGTTCTGGTTCAAATATGAAGGCAAACCCACTTTCCTTTCAGTCTTTTGCTGCAATTGGCAGAAATCAGCTCATTCGGCCTGAAAATGCTTTTAAGCGCATAAAAACTTACACTCTTGATTTCTGGCTAAATAAAAGCTGTTGCAATGATATTTCCATGCTGAACTGAGTTGTTCTGGGTCAAATATGAAGGCAAACCCACTTTCCTTTCAGTCTTTTGCTGCAAGTGGCAGAAATCAGCTCATTCGGCCTGAAAATGCTTTTAAGCGCATAAAAACTTACACTCTTGATTTCTGGCTAAATAAAAGCTGTTGCAATGATATTTCCATGCTGAACTGAGTTGTTCTGGGTCAAATATGAAGGCAAACCCACTTTCCTTTCAGTATTTTGCTGCAATTGGCAGAAACAAGCATATTTGCTCATTCGGCCTGAAAATGCTTTTAAGCGCATAAAAACTTACACTCTTGATTTCTGGCTAAATAAAAGCTGTTGCAATGATATTTCCATGCTGAACTGAGTTGTTCTGGGTCAAATATGAAGGCAAACCCACTTTCCTTTCAGTCTTTTGCTGCAATTGGCAGAAACAAGCATATTTGCTCATTCGGCCTGAAAATGCTTTTAAGCGCATAAAAACTTACACTCTTGATTTCTGGCTAAATAAAAGCTGTTGCAATGATATTTCCATGCTGAACTGAGTTGTTCTGGGTCAAATATGAAGGCAAACCCACTTTCCTTTCAGTATTTTGCTGCAATTGGTAGAAATCAGCTCATTCGGCCTGAAAATGCTTTTAAGCGCATAAAAACTTACACTCTTGATTTCTGGCTAAATAAAAGCTGTTGCAATGATATTTCCATGCTGAACTGAGTTGTTCTGGGTCAAATATGAAGGCAAACCCACTTTCCTTTCAGTATTTTGCTGCAATTGGCAGAAATCAGCTCATTCGGCCTGAAAATGCTTTTAAGCGCATAAAAACTTACACTCTTGATTTCTGACTAAATAAAAGCTGTTGCAATGATATTTCCATGCTGAACTGAGTTGTTCTGGGTCAAATATGAAGGCAAACCCACTTTCCTTTCAGTCTTTTGCTGCAATTGGCAGAAACAAGCATATTTGCTCATTTGGCCTGAAAATGCTTTTAAGCGCATAAAAACTTACACTCTTGATTTCTGGCTAAATAAAAGCTGTTGCAATGATATTTCCATGCTGAACTGAGTTGTTCTGGGTCAAATATGAAGGCAAACCCACTTTCCTTTCAGTCTTTTGCTGCAATTGGTAGAAATCAGCTCATTCGGCCTGAAAATGCTTTTAAGCGCATAAAAACTTACACTCTTGATTTCTGGCTAAATAAAAGCTGTTGCAATGATATTTCCATGCTGAACTGAGTTGTTCTGGGTCAAATATGAAGGCAAACCCACTTTCCTTTCAGTATTTTGCTGCAATTGGCAGAAATCAGCTCATTCGGCCTGAAAATGCTTTTAAGCGCATAAAAACTTACACTCTTGATTTCTGACTAAATAAAAGCTGTTGCAATGATATTTCCATGCTGAACTGAGTTGTTCTGGGTCAAATATGAAGGCAAACCCACTTTCCTTTCAGTCTTTTGCTGCAAGTGGCAGAAATCAGCTCATTCGGCCTGAAAATGCTTTTAAGCGCATAAAAACTTACACTCTTGATTTCTGGCTAAATAAAAGCTGTTGCAATGATATTTCCATGCTGAACTGAGTTGTTCTGGGTCAAATATGAAGGCAAACCCACTTTCCTTTCAGTATTTTGCTGCAATTGGCAGAAACAAGCATATTTGCTCATTCGGCCTGAAAATGCTTTTAAGCGCATAAAAACTTACACTCTTGATTTCTGGCTAAATAAAAGCTGTTGCAATGATATTTCCATGCTGAACTGAGTTGTTCTGGGTCAAATATGAAGGCAAACCCACTTTCCTTTCAGTCTTTTGCTGCAATTGGCAGAAACAAGCATATTTGCTCATTCGGCCTGAAAATGCTTTTAAGCGCATAAAAACTTACACTCTTGATTTCTGGCTAAATAAAAGCTGTTGCAATGATATTTCCATGCTGAACTGAGTTGTTCTGGGTCAAATATGAAGGCAAACCCACTTTCCTTTCAGTATTTTGCTGCAATTGGTAGAAATCAGCTCATTCGGCCTGAAAATGCTTTTAAGCGCATAAAAACTTACACTCTTGATTTCTGGCTAAATAAAAGCTGTTGCAATGATATTTCCATGCTGAACTGAGTTGTTCTGGGTCAAATATGAAGGCAAACCCACTTTCCTTTCAGTATTTTGCTGCAATTGGCAGAAATCAGCTCATTCGGCCTGAAAATGCTTTTAAGCGCATAAAAACTTACACTCTTGATTTCTGACTAAATAAAAGCTGTTGCAATGATATTTCCATGCTGAACTGAGTTGTTCTGGGTCAAATATGAAGGCAAACCCACTTTCCTTTCAGTCTTTTGCTGCAATTGGCAGAAACAAGCATATTTGCTCATTCGGCCTGAAAATGCTTTTAAGCGCATAAAAACTTACACTCTTGATTTCTGGCTAAATAAAAGCTGTTGCAATGATATTTCCATGCTGAACTGAGTTGTTCTGGGTCAAATATGAAGGCAAACCCACTTTCCTTTCAGTCTTTTGCTGCAATTGGTAGAAATCAGCTCATTCGGCCTGAAAATGCTTTTAAGCGCATAAAAACTTACACTCTTGATTTCTGGCTAAATAAAAGCTGTTGCAATGATATTTCCATGCTGAACTGAGTTGTTCTGGGTCAAATATGAAGGCAAACCCACTTTCCTTTCAGTATTTTGCTGCAATTGGCAGAAATCAGCTCATTCGGCCTGAAAATGCTTTTAAGCGCATAAAAACTTACACTCTTGATTTCTGACTAAATAAAAGCTGTTGCAATGATATTTCCATGCTGAACTGAGTTGTTCTGGGTCAAATATGAAGGCAAACCCACTTTCCTTTCAGTCTTTTGCTGCAATTGGCAGAAACAAGCATATTTGCTCATTCGGCCTGAAAATGCTTTTAAGCGCATAAAAACTTACACTCTTGATTTCTGGCTAAATAAAAGCTGTTGCAATGATATTTCCATGCTGAACTGAGTTGTTCTGGGTCAAATATGAAGGCAAACCCACTTTCCTTTCAGTCTTTTGCTGCAATTGGCAGAAATCAGCTCATTCGGCCTGAAAATGCTTTTAAGCGCATAAAAACTTACACTCTTGATTTCTGGCTAAATAAAAGCTGTTGCAATGATATTTCCATGCTGAACTGAGTTGTTCTGGGTCAAATAAGAAGGCAAACCCACTTTCCTTTCAGTCTTTTGCTGCAATTGGCAGAAATCAGCTTATTCGGCCTGAAAATGCTTTTAAACACATAAAAACTTACACTCTTGATTTCTGGCTAAATAAAAGCTGTTGCAATGATATTTCCATGCTGAACTGAGTTGTTCTGGGTCAAATATGAAGGCAAACCCACTTTCCTTTCAGTATTTTGCTGCAATTGGCAGAAACAAGCATATTTGCTCATTCGGCCTGAAAATGCTTTTAAGCGCATAAAAACTTACACTCTTGATTTCTGGCTAAATAAAAGCTGTTGCAATGATATTTCCATGCTGAACTGAGTTGTTCTGGGTCAAATATGAAGGCAAACCCACTTTCCTTTCAGTATTTTGCTGCAATTGGCAGAAATCAGCTTATTCGGCCTGAAAATGCTTTTAAGCGCATAAAAACTTACACTCTTGATTTCTGGCTAAATAAAAGCTGTTGCAATGATATTTCCATGCTGAACTGAGTTGTTCTGGGTCAAATATGAAGGCAAACCCACTTTCCTTTCAGTATTTTGCTGCAATTGGCAGAAACAAGCATATTTGCTCATTCGGCCTGAAAATGCTTTTAAGCGCATAAAAACTTACACTCTTGATTTCTGGCTAAATAAAAGCTGTTGCAATGATATTTCCATGCTGAACTGAGTTGTTCTGGGTCAAATATGAAGGCAAACCCACTTTCCTTTCAGTCTTTTGCTGCAATTGGCAGAAATCAGCTCATTCGGCCTGAAAATGCTTTTAAGCGCATAAAAACTTACACTCTTGATTTCTGGCTAAATAAAAGCTGTTGCAATGATATTTCCATGCTGAACTGAGTTGTTCTGGGTCAAATATGAAGGCAAACCCACTTTCCTTTCAGTATTTTGCTGCAATTGGCAGAAACAAGCATATTTGCTCATTCGGCCTGAAAATGCTTTTAAGCGCATAAAAACTTACACTCTTGATTTCTGGCTAAATAAAAGCTGTTGCAATGATATTTCCATGCTGAACTGAGTTGTTCTGGGTCAAATATGAAGGCAAACCCACTTTCCTTTCAGTATTTTGCTGCAATTGGCAGAAATCAGCTCATTCGGCCTGAAAATGCTTTTAAGCGCATAAAAACTTACACTCTTGATTTCTGGCTAAATAAAAGCTGTTGCAATGATATTTCCATGCTGAACTGAGTTGTTCTGGGTCAAATATGAAGGCAAACCCACTTTCGTTTCAGTATTTTGCTGCAATTGGCAGAAACAAGCATATTTGCTCATTCGGCCTGAAAATGCTTTTAAGCGCATAAAAACTTACACTCTTGATTTCTGGCTAAATAAAAGCTGTTGCAATGATATTTCCATGCTGAACTGAGTTGTTCTGGGTCAAATAAGAAGGCAAACCCACTTTCCTTTCAGTATTTTGCTGCAATTGGCAGAAACAAGCATATTTGGTCATTCGGCCTGAAAATGCTTTTAAGCGCATAAAAACTTACACTCTTGATTTCTGGCTAAATAAAAGCTGTTGCAATGATATTTCCATGCTGAACTGAGTTGTTCTGGGTCAAATATGAAGGCAAACCCACTTTCCTTTCAGTCTTTTGCTGCAATTGGCAGAAACAAGCATATTTGCTCATTCGGCCTGAAAATGCTTTTCAGCGCATACAAACTTACACTCTTGATTTCTGGCTAAATAAAAGCTGTTGCAATGATATTTCCATGCTGAATTGAGTTATTCTGGGTCAAATAAGAAGGCAAACCCACTTTCCTTTCAGTATTTTGCTGCAATTGGCAGAAACAAGCATATTTGCTCATTCGGCCTGAAAATGCTTTTAAGCGCATACAAACTTACACTCTTAATTTCTGGCTAAATAAAAGCTGTTGCAATGATATTTCCCTGCTGAACTGAGTTGTTCTGGGTCAAATATGAAGGCAAACCCACTTTCCTTTCAGTCTTTTGCTGCAATTGGCAGAATTCAGCTCATTCGGCCTGAAAATGCTTTTAAGCGCATAAAAACTTACACTCTTGATTTCTGGCTAAATAAAAGCTGTTGCAATGATATTTACATGCTGAACTGAGTTGTTCTGGGTCAAATATGAAGGCAAACCCACTTTCCTTTCAGTCTTTTGCTGCAATTGGCAGAAACAAGCATATTTGGTCATTCGGCCTGAAAATGCTTTAAAACGCATAAAAACTTACACTTTTGATTTATGGCTAAATAACAGCTGTTGCAATGATATTTCCATGCTGAACTGAGTTGTTCTGGGTCAAATATGAAGGCAAACCCACTTTCCTTTCAGTATTTTGCTGCAATTGGCAGAAACAAGCATATTTGCTCATTCGGCCTGAAAATGCTTTTAAGCGCATAAAAACTTACACTCTTGATTTCTGGCTAAATAAAAGCTGTTGCAATGATATTTCCATGCTGAACTGAGTTGTTCTGGGTCAAATATGAAGGCAAACCCACTTTCCTTTCAGTCTTTTGCTGCAATTGGCAGAAATCAGCTCATTCGGCCTGAAAATGCTTTTAAGCGCATAAAAACTTACACTCTTGATTTCTGGCTAAATAAAAGCTGTTGCAATGATATTTCCATGCTGAACTGAGTTGTTCTGGGTCAAATATGAAGGCAAACCCACTTTCCTTTCAGTCTTTTGCTGCAATTGGCAGTAATCAGCTCATTCGGCCTGAAAATGCTTTTAAGCGCATAAAAACTTACACTCTTGATTTCTGGCTAAATAAAAGCTGTTGCAATGATATTTCCATGCTGAACTGAGTTGTTCTGGGTCAAATATGAAGGCAAACCCACTTTCCTTTCAGTCTTTTGCTGCAATTGGCAGAAACAAGCATATTTGCTCATTCGGCCTGAAAATGCTTTTAAGCGCATAAAAACTTACACTCTTGATTTCTGGCTAAATAAAAGCTGTTGCAATGATATTTCCATGCTGAATTGAGTTGTTCTGGGTCAAATAAGAAGGCAAACCCACTTTCCTTTCAGTATTTTGCTGCAATTGGCAGAAACAAGCATATTTGCTCATTCGGCCTGAAAATGCTTTTAAGCGCATAAAAACTTACACTCTTGATTTCTGGCTAAATAAAAGCTGTTGCAATGATATTTCCATGCTGAACTGAGTTGTTCTGGGTCAAATATGAAGGCAAACCCACTTTCCTTTCAGTCTTTTGCTGCAATTGGCAGAAATCAGCTTATTCGGCCTGAAAATGCTTTTAAGCGCATAAAAACTTACACTCTTGATTTCTGGCTAAATAAAAGCTGTTGCAATGATATTTCCATGCTGAACTGAGTTGTTCTGGGTCAAATATGAAGGCAAACCCACTTTCCTTTCAGTCTTTTGCTGCAATTGGCAGAAACAAGCATATTTGCTCATTCGGCCTGAAAATGCTTTTAAGCGCATAAAAACTTACACTCTTGATTTCTGGCTAAATAAAAGCTGTTGCAATGATATTTCCATGCTGAACTGAGTTGTTCTGGGTCAAATATGAAGGCAAACCCACTTTCCTTTCAGTATTTTGCTGCAATTGGCAGAAACAAGCATATTTGCTCATTCGGCCTGAAAATGCTTTTAAGCGCATAAAAACTTACACTCTTGATTTCTGGCTAAATAAAAGCTGTTGCAATGATATTTCCATGCTGAACTGAGTTGTTCTGGGTCAAATATGAAGGCAAACCCACTTTCCTTTCAGTATGTTGCTGCAATTGGCAGAAATCAGCTCATTCGGCCTGAAAATGCTTTTAAGCGCATAAAAACTTACACTCTTGATTTCTGGCTAAATAAAAGCTGTTGCAATGATATTTCCATGCTGAACTGAGTTGTTCTAGGTCAAATATGAAGGCAAACCCACTTTCCTTTCAGTATTTTGCTGCAATTGGTAGAAATCAGCTCATTCGGCCTGAAAATGCTTTTAAGCGCATAAAAACTTACACTCTTGATTTCTGGCTAAATAAAAGCTGTTGCAATGATATTTCCATGCTGAACTGAGTTGTTCTGGGTCAAATATGAAGGCAAACCCACTTTCCTTTCAGTATGTTGCTGCAATTGGCAGAAATCAGCTCATTCGGCCTGAAAATGCTTTTAAGCGCATAAAAACTTACACTCTTGATTTCTGGCTAAATAAAAGCTGTTGCAATGATATTTCCATGCTGAACTGAGTTGTTCTGGGTCAAATATGAAGGCAAACCCACTTTCCTTTCAGTATTTTGCTGCAATTGGCAGAAACAAGCATATTTGCTCATTCGGCCTGAAAATGCTTTTAAGCGCATAAAAACTTACACTCTTGATTTCTGGCTAAATAAAAGCTGTTGCAATGATATTTCCATGCTGAACTGAGTTGTTCTGGGTCAAATATGAAGGCAAACCCACTTTCCTTTCAGTCTTTTGCTGCAATTGGCAGAAATCAGCTCATTCGGCCTGAAAATGCTTTTAAGCGCATACAAACTTACACTCTTGATTTCTGGCTAAATAAAAGCTGTTGCAATGATATTTCCATGCTGAACTGAGTTGTTCTGGGTCAAATATGAAGGCAAACCCACTTTCCTTTCAGTCTTTTGCTGCAATTGGCAGAAATCAACTCATTCGGCCTGAAAATGCTTTTAAGCGCATAAAAACTTACACTCTTGATTTCTGGCTAAATAAAAGCTGTTGCAATGATATTTCCATGCTGAACTGAGTTGTTCTGGGTCAAATATGAAGGCAAACCCACTTTCCTTTCAGTATTTTGCTGCAATTGGCAGAAACAAGCATATTTGCTCATTCGGCCTGAAAATGCTTTTAAGCGCATAAAACTTACACTCTTGATTTCTGGCTAAATAAAAGCTGTTGCAATGATATTTCCATGCTGAACTGAGTTGTTCTGGGTCAAATATGAAGGCAAACCCACTTTCCTTTCAGTATTTTGCTGCAATTGGCAGAAACAAGCATATTTGCTCATTCGGCCTGAAAATGCTTTTAAGCGCATAAAAACTTACACTCTTGATTTCTGGCTAAATAAAAGCTGTTGCAATGATATTTCCATGCTGAACTGAGTTGTTCTGGGTCAAATATGAAGGCAAACCCACTTTCCTTTCAGTCTTTTGCTGCAATTGGCAGAAATCAGCTCATTCGGCCTGAAAATGCTTTTAAGCGCATACAAACTTACACTCTTGATTTCTGGCTAAATAAAAGCTGTTGCAATGATATTTCCATGCTGAACTGAGTTGTTCTGGGTCAAATATGAAGGCAAACCCACTTTCCTTTCAATCTATTGCTGCAATTGGCAGAAATCAGCTCATTCGGCCTGAAAATGCTTTTAAGCGCATAAAAACTTACACTCTTGATTTCTGGCTAAATAAAAGCTGTTGCAATGATATATCCATGCTGAATTGAGTTGTTCTGGGTCAAATATGAAGGCAAACCCACTTTCCTTTCAGTATTTTGCTGCAATTGGCAGAAACAAGCATATTTGCTCATTCGGCCTGAAAATGCTTTTAAGCGCATAAAAACTTACACTCTTGATTTCTGGCTAAATAAAAGCTGTTGCAATGATATTTCCATGCTGAACTGAGTTGTTCTGGGTCAAATATGAAGGCAAACCCACTTTCCTTTCAGTCTTTTGCTGCAATTGGCAGAAATCAGCTTATTCGGCCTGAAAATGCTTTTAAGCGCATAAAAACTTACACTCTTGATTTCTGGCTAAATAAAAGCTGTTGCAATGATATTTCCATGCTGAACTGAGTTGTTCTGGGTCAAATATGAAGGCAAACCCACTTTCCTTTCAGTATTTTGCTGCAATTGGCAGAAATCAGCTCATTCGGCCTGAAAATGCTTTTAAGCGCATAAAAACTTACACTCTTGATTTCTGGCTAAATAAAAGCTGTTGCAATGATATTTCCATGCTGAACTGAGTTGTTCTGGGTCAAATATGAAGGCAAACCCACTTTCCTTTCAGTCTTTTGCTGCAATTGGCAGAAATCAGCTCATTCGGCCTGAAAATGCTTTTAAGCGCATAAAAACTTACACTCTTGATTTCTGGCTAAATAAAAGCTGTTGCAATGATATTTCCATGCTGAACTGAGTTGTTCTGGGTCAAATATGAAGGCAAACCCACTTTCCTTTCAATCTTTTGCTGCAATTGGCAGAAACAAGCATATTTGCTCATTCGGCCTGAAAATGCTTTTAAGCGCATAAAAACTTACACTCTTGATTTCTGGCTAAATAAAAGCTGTTGCAATGATATTTCCATGCTGAACTGAGTTGTTCTGGGTCAAATATGAAGGCAAACCCACTTTCCTTTCAGTCTTTTGCTGCAATTGGCAGAAATCAGCTCATTCGGCCTGAAAATGCTTTTAAGCGCATAAAAACTTACACTCTTGATTTCTGGCTAAATAAAAGCTGTTGCAATGATATTTCCATGCTGAACTGAGTTGTTCTGGGTCAAATATGAAGGCAAACCCACTTTCCTTTCAGTATTTTGCTGCAATTGGCAGAAACAAGCATATTTGCTCATTCGGCCTGAAAATGCTTTTAAGCGCATAAAACTTACACTCTTGATTTCTGGCTAAATAAAAGCTGTTGCAATGATATTTCCATGCTGAACTGAGTTGTTCTGGGTCAAATAAGAAGGCAAACCCACTTTCCTTTCAGTATTTTGCTGCAATTGGCAGAAACAAGCATATTTGCTCATTCGGCCTGAAAATGCTTTTAAGCGCATAAAAACTTACACTCTTGATTTCTGGCTAAATAAAAGCTGTTGCAATGATATTTCCATGCTGAACTGAGTTGTTCTGGGTCAAATATGAAGGCAAACCCACTTTCCTTTCAGTATTTTGCTGCAATTGGCAGAAACAAGCATATTTGCTCATTCGGCCTGAAAATGCTTTTAAGCGCATAAAAACTTACACTCTTGATTTCTGGCTAAATAAAAGCTGTTGCAATGATATTTCCATGCTGAACTGAGTTGTTCTGGGTCAAATATGAAGGCAAACCCACTTTCCTTTCAGTCTTTTGCTGCAATTGGCAGAAACAAGCATATTTGCTCATTCGGCCTGAAAATGCTTTTAAGCGCATAAAAACTTACACTCTTGATTTCTGGCTAAATAAAAGCTGTTGCAATGATATTTCCATGCTGAATTGAGTTGTTCTGGGTCAAATAAGAAGGCAAACCCACTTTCTTTTCAGTATTTTGCTGCAATTGGCAGAAACAAGCATATTTGCTCATTCGGCCTGAAAATGCTTTTAAGCGCATAAAAACTTACACTCTTCATTTCTGGCTAAATAAAAGCTGTTGCAATGATATTTCCATGCTAAACTGAGTTGTTCTAGGTCAAATATGATGGCAAACCCACTTTCCTTTCAGTATTTTGCTGCAATTGGCAGAAACAAGCATATTTGCTCATTCGGCCTGAAAATGCTTTTAAGCGCATAAAAACTTACACTCTTGATTTCTGGCTAAATAAAAGCTGTTGCAATGATATTTCCATGCTGAACTGAGTTGTTCTGGGTCAAATATGAAGGCAAACCCACTTTCCTTTCAGTATTTTGCTGCAATTGGCAGAAACAAGCATATTTGCTCATTCGGCCTGAAAATGCTTTTAAGCGCATAAAAACTTACACTCTTGATTTCTGGCTAAATAAAAGCTGTTGCAATGATATTTCCATGCTGAACTGAGTTGTTCTGGGTCAAATATGAAGGCAAACCCACTTTCCTTTCAGTCTTTTGCTGCAATTGGCAGAAATCAGCTCATTCGGCCTGAAAATGCTTTTAAGCGCATAAAAACTTACACTCTTGATTTCTGGCTAAATAAAAGCTGTTGCAATGATATTTCCATGCTGAACTGAGTTGTTCTGGGTCAAATATGAAGGCAAACCCACTTTCCTTTCAGTATTTTGCTGCAATTGGCAGAAACAAGCATATTTGCTCATTCGGCCTGAAAATGCTTTTAAGCGCATAAAAACTTACACTCTTGATTTCTGGCTAAATAAAAGCTGTTGCAATGATATTTCCATGCTGAACTGAGTTGTTCTGGGTCAAATATGAAGGCAAACCCACTTTCCTTTCAGTATTTTGCTGCAATTGGCAGAAACAAGCATATTTGCTCATTCGGCCTGAAAATGCTTTTAAGCGCATAAAACTTACACTCTTGATTTCTGGCTAAATAAAAGCTGTTGCAATGATATTTCCATGCTGAACTGAGTTGTTCTGGGTCAAATATGAAGGCAAACCCACTTTCCTTTCAGTATTTTGCTGCAATTGGCAGAAACAAGCATATTTGCTCATTCGGCCTGAAAATGCTTTTAAGCGCATAAAAACTTACACTCTTGATTTCTGACTAAATAAAAGCTGTTGCAATGATATTTCCATGCTGAACTGAGTTGTTCTGGGTCAAATATGAAGGCAAACCCACTTTCCTTTCAGTATTTTGCTGCAATTGGCAGAAACAAGCATATTTGCTCATTCGGCCTGAAAATGCTTTTAAGCGCATAAAAACTTACACTCTTGATTTCTGGCTATATAAAAGCTGTTGCAATGATATTTCCATGCTGAACTGAGTTGTTCTGGGTCAAATATGAAGGCAAACCCACTTTCCTTTCAGTCTTTTGCTGCAATTGGCAGAAACAAGCATATTTGCTCATTCGGCCTGAAAATGCTTTTAAGCGCATAAAAACTTACACTCTTGATTTCTGGCTAAATAAAAGCTGTTGCAATGATATTTCCATGCTGAATTGAGTTGTTCTGGGTCAAATAAGAAGGCAAACCCACTTTCTTTTCAGTATTTTGCTGCAATTGGCAGAAACAAGCATATTTGCTCATTCGGCCTGAAAATGCTTTTAAGCGCATAAAAACTTACACTCTTCATTTCTGGCTAAATAAAAGCTGTTGCAATGATATTTCCATGCTAAACTGAGTTGTTCTAGGTCAAATATGATGGCAAACCCACTTTCCTTTCAGTATTTTGCTGCAATTGGCAGAAACAAGCATATTTGCTCATTCGGCCTGAAAATGCTTTTAAGCGCATAAAACTTACACTCTTGATTTCTGGCTAAATAAAAGCTGTTGCAATGATATTTCCATGCTGAACTGAGTTGTTCTGGGTCAAATATGAAGGCAAACCCACTTTCCTTTCAGTATTTTGCTGCAATTGGCAGAAACAAGCATATTTGCTCATTCGGCCTGAAAATGCTTTTAAGCGCATAAAAACTTACACTCTTGATTTCTGGCTAAATAAAAGCTGTTGCAATGATATTTCCATGCTGAACTGAGTTGTTCTGGGTCAAATATGAAGGCAAACCCACTTTCCTTTCAGTCTTTTGCTGCAATTGGCAGAAATCAGCTCATTCGGCCTGAAAATGCTTTTAAGCGCATAAAAACTGACACTCTTGATTTCTGGCTAAATAAAAGCTGTTGCAATGATATTTCCATGCTGAACTGAGTTGTTCTGGGTCAAATATGATGGCAAACCCACTTTCCTTTCAGTATTTTGCTGCAATTGGCAGAAACAAGCATATTTGCTCATTCGGCCTGAAAATGCTTTTAAGCGCATAAAACTTACACTCTTGATTTCTGGCTAAATAAAAGCTGTTGCAATGATATTTCCATGCTGAACTGAGTTGTTCTGGGTCAAATATGAAGGCAAACCCACTTTCCTTTCAGTATTTTGCTGCAATTGGCAGAAACAAGCATATTTGCTCATTCGGCCTGAAAATGCTTTTAAGCGCATAAAAACTTACACTCTTGATTTCTGGCTAAATAAAAGCTGTTGCAATGATATTTCCATGCTGAACTGAGTTGTTCTGGGTCAAATATGAAGGCAAACCCACTTTCCTTTCAGTCTTTTGCTGCAATTGGCAGAAATCAGCTCATTCGGCCTGAAAATGCTTTTAAGCGCATACAAACTTACACTCTTGATTTCTGGCTAAATAAAAGCTGTTGCAATGATATTTCCATGCTGAACTGACTTGTTCTGGGTCAAATATGAAGGCAAACCCACTTTCCTTTCAATCTTTTGCTGCAATTGGCAGAAATCAGCTCATTCGGCCTGAAAATGCTTTTAAGCGCATAAAAACTTACACTCTTGATTTCTGGCTAAATAAAAGCTGTTGCAATGATATTTCCATGCTGAATTGAGTTGTTCTGGGTCAAATATGAAGGCAAACCCACTTTCCTTTCAGTATTTTGCTGCAATTGGCAGAAACAAGCATATTTGCTCATTCGGCCTGAAAATGCTTTTAAGCGCATAAAAACTTACACTCTTGATTTCTGGCTAAATAAAAGCTGTTGCAATGATATTTCCATGCTGAACTGAGTTGTTCTGGGTCAAATATGAAGGCAAACCCACTTTCCTTTCAGTCTTTTGCTGCAATTGGCAGAAATCAGCTTATTCGGCCTGAAAATGCTTTTAAGCGCATAAAAACTTACACTCTTGATTTCTGGCTAAATAAAAGCTGTTGCAATGATATTTCCATGCTGAACTGAGTTGTTCTGGGTCAAATATGAAGGCAAACCCACTTTCCTTTCAGTATTTTGCTGCAATTGGCAGAAATCAGCTTATTCGGCCTGAAAATGCTTTTAAGCGCATAAAAACTTACACTCTTGATTTCTGGCTAAATAAAAGCTGTTGCAATGATATTTCCATGCTGAACTGAGTTGTTCTGGGTCAAATATGAAGGCAAACCCACTTTCCTTTCAGTCTTTTGCTGCAATTGGCAGAAATCAGCTCATTCGGCCTGAAAATGCTTTTAAGCGCATAAAAACTTACACTCTTGATTTCTGGCTAAATAAAAGCTGTTGCAATGATATTTCCATGCTGAACTGAGTTGTTCTGGGTCAAATATGAAGGCAAACCCACTTTCCTTTCAATCTTTTGCTGCAATTGGCAGAAACAAGCATATTTGCTCATTCGGCCTGAAAATGCTTTTAAGCGCATAAAAACTTACACTCTTGATTTCTGGCTAAATAAAAGCTGTTGCAATGATATTTCCATGCTGAACTGAGTTGTTCTGGGTCAAATATGAAGGCAAACCCACTTTCCTTTCAGTCTTTTGCTGCAATTGGCAGAAATCAGCTCATTCGGCCTGAAAATGCTTTTAAGCGCATAAAAACTTACACTCTTGATTTCTGGCTAAATAAAAGCTGTTGCAATGATATTTCCATGCTGAACTGAGTTGTTCTGGGTCAAATATGAAGGCAAACCCACTTTCCTTTCAGTCTTTTGCTGCAATTGGCAGAAACAAGCATATTTGCTCATTCGGCCTGAAAATGCTTTTAAGCGCATAAAAACTTACACTCTTGATTTCTGGCTAAATAAAAGCTGTTGCAATGATATTTCCATGCTGAACTGAGTTGTTCTGGGTCAAATATGAAGGCAAACCCACTTTCCTTTCAGTCTTTTGCTGCAATTGGCAGAAATCAGCTCATTCGGCCTGAAATTGCTTTTAAGCGCATAAAAACTTACATTCTTGATTTCTGGCTAAATAAAAGCTGTTGCAATGATATTTCCATGCTGAACTGAGTTGTTCTGGGTCAAATATGAAGGCAAACCCACTTTCCTTTCAGTATTTTGCTGCAATTGGCAGAAACAAGCATATTTGCTCATTCGGCCTGAAAATGCTTTTAAGCGCATAAAAACTTACACTCTTGATTTCTGGCTAAATAAAAGCTGTTGCAATGATATTTCCATGCTGAACTGAGTTGTTCTGGGTCAAATATGAAGGCAAACCCACTTTCCTTTCAGTCTTTTGCTGCAATTGGCAGAAACAAGCATATTTGCTCATTCGGCCTGAAAATGCTTTTAAGCGCATAAAAACTTACACTCTTGATTTCTGGCTAAATAAAAG
This sequence comes from Channa argus, assembly GCF_033026475.1. Lineage (NCBI taxonomy): Eukaryota > Metazoa > Chordata > Actinopteri > Anabantiformes > Channidae > Channa > Channa argus. The sequence goes on along the minus strand of NW_027125247.1, from coordinate 231,893 downwards.
CTGTTGCAATGATATTTCCATGCTGAATTGAGTTGTTCTGGGTCAAATAAGAAGGCAAACCCACTTTCTTTTCAGTATTTTGCTGCAATTGGCAGAAACAAGCATATTTGCTCATTCGGCCTGAAAATGCTTTTAAGCGCATAAAAACTTACACTCTTCATTTCTGGCTAAATAAAAGCTGTTGCAATGATATTTCCATGCTAAACTGAGTTGTTCTAGGTCAAATATGATGGCAAACCCACTTTCCTTTCAGTATTTTGCTGCAATTGGCAGAAACAAGCATATTTGCTCATTCGGCCTGAAAATGCTTTTAAGCGCATAAAACTTACACTCTTGATTTCTGGCTAAATAAAAGCTGTTGCAATGATATTTCCATGCTGAACTGAGTTGTTCTGGGTCAAATATGAAGGCAAACCCACTTTCCTTTCAGTATTTTGCTGCAATTGGCAGAAACAAGCATATTTGGTCATTCGGCCTGAAAATGCTTTAAAACGCATAAAAACTTACACTTTTGATTTATGGCTAAATAACAGCTGTTGCAATGATATTTCCATGCTGAACTGAGTTGTTCTGGGTCAAATATGAAGGCAAACCCACTTTCCTTTCAGTATTTTGCTGCAATTGGCAGAAACAAGCATATTTGCTCATTCGGCCTGAAAATGCTTTTAAGCGCATAAAAACTTACACTCTTGATTTCTGGCTAAATAAAAGCTGTTGCAATGATATTTCCATGCTGAACTGAGTTGTTCTGGGTCAAATATGAAGGCAAACCCACTTTCCTTTCAGTCTTTTGCTGCAATTGGCAGAAATCAGCTCATTCGGCCTGAAAATGCTTTTAAGCGCATAAAAACTTACACTCTTGATTTCTGGCTAAATAAAAGCTGTTGCAATGATATTTCCATGCTGAACTGAGTTGTTCTGGGTCAAATATGAAGGCAAACCCACTTTCCTTTCAGTCTTTTGCTGCAATTGGCAGAAATCAGCTCATTCGGCCTGAAAATGCTTTTAAGCGCATAAAAACTTACACTCTTGATTTCTGGCTAAATAAAAGCTGTTGCAATGATATTTCCATGCTGAACTGAGTTGTTCTGGGTCAAATATGAAGGCAAACCCACTTTCCTTTCAGTCTTTTGCTGCAATTGGCAGAAACAAGCATATTTGCTCATTCGGCCTGAAAATGCTTTTAAGCGCATAAAAACTTACACTCTTGATTTCTGGCTAAATAAAAGCTGTTGCAATGATATTTCCATGCTGAATTGAGTTGTTCTGGGTCAAATAAGAAGGCAAACCCACTTTCCTTTCAGTATTTTGCTGCAATTGGCAGAAACAAGCATATTTGCTCATTCGGCCTGAAAATGCTTTTAAGCGCATAAAAACTTACACTCTTGATTTCTGGCTAAATAAAAGCTGTTGCAATGATATTTCCATGCTGAACTGAGTTGTTCTGGGTCAAATATGAAGGCAAACCCACTTTCCTTTCAGTCTTTTGCTGCAATTGGCAGAAATCAGCTTATTCGGCCTGAAAATGCTTTTAAGCGCATAAAAACTTACACTCTTGATTTCTGGCTAAATAAAAGCTGTTGCAATGATATTTCCATGCTGAACTGAGTTGTTCTGGGTCAAATATGAAGGCAAACCCACTTTCCTTTCAGTCTTTTGCTGCAATTGGCAGAAACAAGCATATTTGCTCATTCGGCCTGAAAATGCTTTTAAGCGCATAAAAACTTACACTCTTGATTTCTGGCTAAATAAAAGCTGTTGCAATGATATTTCCATGCTGAACTGAGTTGTTCTGGGTCAAATATGAAGGCAAACCCACTTTCCTTTCAGTATTTTGCTGCAATTGGCAGAAACAAGCATATTTGCTCATTCGGCCTGAAAATGCTTTTAAGCGCATAAAAACTTACACTCTTGATTTCTGGCTAAATAAAAGCTGTTGCAATGATATTTCCATGCTGAACTGAGTTGTTCTGGGTCAAATATGAAGGCAAACCCACTTTCCTTTCAGTATGTTGCTGCAATTGGCAGAAATCAGCTCATTCGGCCTGAAAATGCTTTTAAGCGCATAAAAACTTACACTCTTGATTTCTGGCTAAATAAAAGCTGTTGCAATGATATTTCCATGCTGAACTGAGTTGTTCTAGGTCAAATATGAAGGCAAACCCACTTTCCTTTCAGTATTTTGCTGCAATTGGTAGAAATCAGCTCATTCGGCCTGAAAATGCTTTTAAGCGCATAAAAACTTACACTCTTGATTTCTGGCTAAATAAAAGCTGTTGCAATGATATTTCCATGCTGAACTGAGTTGTTCTGGGTCAAATATGAAGGCAAACCCACTTTCCTTTCAGTATGTTGCTGCAATTGGCAGAAATCAGCTCATTCGGCCTGAAAATGCTTTTAAGCGCATAAAAACTTACACTCTTGATTTCTGGCTAAATAAAAGCTGTTGCAATGATATTTCCATGCTGAACTGAGTTGTTCTGGGTCAAATATGAAGGCAAACCCACTTTCCTTTCAGTATTTTGCTGCAATTGGCAGAAACAAGCATATTTGCTCATTCGGCCTGAAAATGCTTTTAAGCGCATAAAAACTTACACTCTTGATTTCTGGCTAAATAAAAGCTGTTGCAATGATATTTCCATGCTGAACTGAGTTGTTCTGGGTCAAATATGAAGGCAAACCCACTTTCCTTTCAGTCTTTTGCTGCAATTGGCAGAAATCAGCTCATTCGGCCTGAAAATGCTTTTAAGCGCATACAAACTTACACTCTTGATTTCTGGCTAAATAAAAGCTGTTGCAATGATATTTCCATGCTGAACTGAGTTGTTCTGGGTCAAATATGAAGGCAAACCCACTTTCCTTTCAGTCTTTTGCTGCAATTGGCAGAAATCAACTCATTCGGCCTGAAAATGCTTTTAAGCGCATAAAAACTTACACTCTTGATTTCTGGCTAAATAAAAGCTGTTGCAATGATATTTCCATGCTGAACTGAGTTGTTCTGGGTCAAATATGATGGCAAACCCACTTTCCTTTCAGTATTTTGCTGCAATTGGCAGAAACAAGCATATTTGCTCATTCGGCCTGAAAATGCTTTTAAGCGCATAAAACTTACACTCTTGATTTCTGGCTAAATAAAAGCTGTTGCAATGATATTTCCATGCTGAACTGAGTTGTTCTGGGTCAAATATGAAGGCAAACCCACTTTCCTTTCAGTATTTTGCTGCAATTGGCAGAAACAAGCATATTTGCTCATTCGGCCTGAAAATGCTTTTAAGCGCATAAAAACTTACACTCTTGATTTCTGGCTAAATAAAAGCTGTTGCAATGATATTTCCATGCTGAACTGAGTTGTTCTGGGTCAAATATGAAGGCAAACCCACTTTCCTTTCAGTCTTTTGCTGCAATTGGCAGAAATCAGCTCATTCGGCCTGAAAATGCTTTTAAGCGCATACAAACTTACACTCTTGATTTCTGGCTAAATAAAAGCTGTTGCAATGATATTTCCATGCTGAACTGAGTTGTTCTGGGTCAAATATGAAGGCAAACCCACTTTCCTTTCAATCTATTGCTGCAATTGGCAGAAATCAGCTCATTCGGCCTGAAAATGCTTTTAAGCGCATAAAAACTTACACTCTTGATTTCTGGCTAAATAAAAGCTGTTGCAATGATATTTCCATGCTGAATTGAGTTGTTCTGGGTCAAATATGAAGGCAAACCCACTTTCCTTTCAGTATTTTGCTGCAATTGGCAGAAACAAGCATATTTGCTCATTCGGCCTGAAAATGCTTTTAAGCGCATAAAAACTTACACTCTTGATTTCTGGCTAAATAAAAGCTGTTGCAATGATATTTCCATGCTGAACTGAGTTGTTCTGGGTCAAATATGAAGGCAAACCCACTTTCCTTTCAGTCTTTTGCTGCAATTGGCAGAAATCAGCTTATTCGGCCTGAAAATGCTTTTAAGCGCATAAAAACTTACACTCTTGATTTCTGGCTAAATAAAAGCTGTTGCAATGATATTTCCATGCTGAACTGAGTTGTTCTGGGTCAAATATGAAGGCAAACCCACTTTCCTTTCAGTATTTTGCTGCAATTGGCAGAAATCAGCTCATTCGGCCTGAAAATGCTTTTAAGCGCATAAAAACTTACACTCTTGATTTCTGGCTAAATAAAAGCTGTTGCAATGATATTTCCATGCTGAACTGAGTTGTTCTGGGTCAAATATGAAGGCAAACCCACTTTCCTTTCAGTCTTTTGCTGCAATTGGCAGAAATCAGCTCATTCGGCCTGAAAATGCTTTTAAGCGCATAAAAACTTACACTCTTGATTTCTGGCTAAATAAAAGCTGTTGCAATGATATTTCCATGCTGAACTGAGTTGTTCTGGGTCAAATATGAAGGCAAACCCACTTTCCTTTCAATCTTTTGCTGCAATTGGCAGAAACAAGCATATTTGCTCATTCGGCCTGAAAATGCTTTTAAGCGCATAAAAACTTACACTCTTGATTTCTGGCTAAATAAAAGCTGTTGCAATGATATTTCCATGCTGAACTGAGTTGTTCTGGGTCAAATATGAAGGCAAACCCACTTTCCTTTCAGTCTTTTGCTGCAATTGGCAGAAATCAGCTCATTCGGCCTGAAAATGCTTTTAAGCGCATAAAAACTTACACTCTTGATTTCTGGCTAAATAAAAGCTGTTGCAATGATATTTCCATGCTGAACTGAGTTGTTCTGGGTCAAATATGAAGGCAAACCCACTTTCCTTTCAGTATTTTGCTGCAATTGGCAGAAACAAGCATATTTGCTCATTCGGCCTGAAAATGCTTTTAAGCGCATAAAACTTACACTCTTGATTTCTGGCTAAATAAAAGCTGTTGCAATGATATTTCCATGCTGAACTGAGTTGTTCTGGGTCAAATAAGAAGGCAAACCCACTTTCCTTTCAGTATTTTGCTGCAATTGGCAGAAACAAGCATATTTGCTCATTCGGCCTGAAAATGCTTTTAAGCGCATAAAAACTTACACTCTTGATTTCTGGCTAAATAAAAGCTGTTGCAATGATATTTCCATGCTGAACTGAGTTGTTCTGGGTCAAATATGAAGGCAAACCCACTTTCCTTTCAGTATTTTGCTGCAATTGGCAGAAACAAGCATATTTGCTCATTCGGCCTGAAAATGCTTTTAAGCGCATAAAAACTTACACTCTTGATTTCTGGCTAAATAAAAGCTGTTGCAATGATATTTCCATGCTGAACTGAGTTGTTCTGGGTCAAATATGAAGGCAAACCCACTTTCCTTTCAGTCTTTTGCTGCAATTGGCAGAAACAAGCATATTTGCTCATTCGGCCTGAAAATGCTTTTAAGCGCATAAAAACTTACACTCTTGATTTCTGGCTAAATAAAAGCTGTTGCAATGATATTTCCATGCTGAATTGAGTTGTTCTGGGTCAAATAAGAAGGCAAACCCACTTTCTTTTCAGTATTTTGCTGCAATTGGCAGAAACAAGCATATTTGCTCATTCGGCCTGAAAATGCTTTTAAGCGCATAAAAACTTACACTCTTCATTTCTGGCTAAATAAAAGCTGTTGCAATGATATTTCCATGCTAAACTGAGTTGTTCTAGGTCAAATATGATGGCAAACCCACTTTCCTTTCAGTATTTTGCTGCAATTGGCAGAAACAAGCATATTTGCTCATTCGGCCTGAAAATGCTTTTAAGCGCATAAAAACTTACACTCTTGATTTCTGGCTAAATAAAAGCTGTTGCAATGATATTTCCATGCTGAACTGAGTTGTTCTGGGTCAAATATGAAGGCAAACCCACTTTCCTTTCAGTATTTTGCTGCAATTGGCAGAAACAAGCATATTTGCTCATTCGGCCTGAAAATGCTTTTAAGCGCATAAAAACTTACACTCTTGATTTCTGGCTAAATAAAAGCTGTTGCAATGATATTTCCATGCTGAACTGAGTTGTTCTGGGTCAAATATGAAGGCAAACCCACTTTCCTTTCAGTCTTTTGCTGCAATTGGCAGAAATCAGCTCATTCGGCCTGAAAATGCTTTTAAGCGCATAAAAACTTACACTCTTGATTTCTGGCTAAATAAAAGCTGTTGCAATGATATTTCCATGCTGAACTGAGTTGTTCTGGGTCAAATATGAAGGCAAACCCACTTTCCTTTCAGTATTTTGCTGCAATTGGCAGAAACAAGCATATTTGCTCATTCGGCCTGAAAATGCTTTTAAGCGCATAAAAACTTACACTCTTGATTTCTGGCTAAATAAAAGCTGTTGCAATGATATTTCCATGCTGAACTGAGTTGTTCTGGGTCAAATATGAAGGCAAACCCACTTTCCTTTCAGTATTTTGCTGCAATTGGCAGAAACAAGCATATTTGCTCATTCGGCCTGAAAATGCTTTTAAGCGCATAAAACTTACACTCTTGATTTCTGGCTAAATAAAAGCTGTTGCAATGATATTTCCATGCTGAACTGAGTTGTTCTGGGTCAAATATGAAGGCAAACCCACTTTCCTTTCAGTATTTTGCTGCAATTGGCAGAAACAAGCATATTTGCTCATTCGGCCTGAAAATGCTTTTAAGCGCATAAAAACTTACACTCTTGATTTCTGGCTAAATAAAAGCTGTTGCAATGATATTTCCATGCTGAACTGAGTTGTTCTGGGTCAAATATGAAGGCAAACCCACTTTCCTTTCAGTATTTTGCTGCAATTGGCAGAAACAAGCATATTTGCTCATTCGGCCTGAAAATGCTTTTAAGCGCATAAAAACTTACACTCTTGATTTCTGGCTATATAAAAGCTGTTGCAATGATATTTCCATGCTGAACTGAGTTGTTCTGGGTCAAATATGAAGGCAAACCCACTTTCCTTTCAGTCTTTTGCTGCAATTGGCAGAAACAAGCATATTTGCTCATTCGGCCTGAAAATGCTTTTAAGCGCATAAAAACTTACACTCTTGATTTCTGGCTAAATAAAAGCTGTTGCAATGATATTTCCATGCTGAATTGAGTTGTTCTGGGTCAAATAAGAAGGCAAACCCACTTTCTTTTCAGTATTTTGCTGCAATTGGCAGAAACAAGCATATTTGCTCATTCGGCCTGAAAATGCTTTTAAGCGCATAAAAACTTACACTCTTCATTTCTGGCTAAATAAAAGCTGTTGCAATGATATTTCCATGCTAAACTGAGTTGTTCTAGGTCAAATATGATGGCAAACCCACTTTCCTTTCAGTATTTTGCTGCAATTGGCAGAAACAAGCATATTTGCTCATTCGGCCTGAAAATGCTTTTAAGCGCATAAAACTTACACTCTTGATTTCTGGCTAAATAAAAGCTGTTGCAATGATATTTCCATGCTGAACTGAGTTGTTCTGGGTCAAATATGAAGGCAAACCCACTTTCCTTTCAGTATTTTGCTGCAATTGGCAGAAACAAGCATATTTGCTCATTCGGCCTGAAAATGCTTTTAAGCGCATAAAAACTTACACTCTTGATTTCTGGCTAAATAAAAGCTGTTGCAATGATATTTCCATGCTGAACTGAGTTGTTCTGGGTCAAATATGAAGGCAAACCCACTTTCCTTTCAGTCTTTTGCTGCAATTGGCAGAAATCAGCTCATTCGGCCTGAAAATGCTTTTAAGCGCATAAAAACTGACACTCTTGATTTCTGGCTAAATAAAAGCTGTTGCAATGATATTTCCATGCTGAACTGAGTTGTTCTGGGTCAAATATGATGGCAAACCCACTTTCCTTTCAGTATTTTGCTGCAATTGGCAGAAACAAGCATATTTGCTCATTCGGCCTGAAAATGCTTTTAAGCGCATAAAACTTACACTCTTGATTTCTGGCTAAATAAAAGCTGTTGCAATGATATTTCCATGCTGAACTGAGTTGTTCTGGGTCAAATATGAAGGCAAACCCACTTTCCTTTCAGTATTTTGCTGCAATTGGCAGAAACAAGCATATTTGCTCATTCGGCCTGAAAATGCTTTTAAGCGCATAAAAACTTACACTCTTGATTTCTGGCTAAATAAAAGCTGTTGCAATGATATTTCCATGCTGAACTGAGTTGTTCTGGGTCAAATATGAAGGCAAACCCACTTTCCTTTCAGTCTTTTGCTGCAATTGGCAGAAATCAGCTCATTCGGCCTGAAAATGCTTTTAAGCGCATACAAACTTACACTCTTGATTTCTGGCTAAATAAAAGCTGTTGCAATGATATTTCCATGCTGAACTGACTTGTTCTGGGTCAAATATGAAGGCAAACCCACTTTCCTTTCAATCTTTTGCTGCAATTGGCAGAAATCAGCTCATTCGGCCTGAAAATGCTTTTAAGCGCATAAAAACTTACACTCTTGATTTCTGGCTAAATAAAAGCTGTTGCAATGATATTTCCATGCTGAATTGAGTTGTTCTGGGTCAAATATGAAGGCAAACCCACTTTCCTTTCAGTATTTTGCTGCAATTGGCAGAAACAAGCATATTTGCTCATTCGGCCTGAAAATGCTTTTAAGCGCATAAAAACTTACACTCTTGATTTCTGGCTAAATAAAAGCTGTTGCAATGATATTTCCATGCTGAACTGAGTTGTTCTGGGTCAAATATGAAGGCAAACCCACTTTCCTTTCAGTCTTTTGCTGCAATTGGCAGAAATCAGCTTATTCGGCCTGAAAATGCTTTTAAGCGCATAAAAACTTACACTCTTGATTTCTGGCTAAATAAAAGCTGTTGCAATGATATTTCCATGCTGAACTGAGTTGTTCTGGGTCAAATATGAAGGCAAACCCACTTTCCTTTCAGTATTTTGCTGCAATTGGCAGAAATCAGCTCATTCGGCCTGAAAATGCTTTTAAGCGCATAAAAACTTACACTCTTGATTTCTGGCTAAATAAAAGCTGTTGCAATGATATTTCCATGCTGAACTGAGTTGTTCTGGGTCAAATATGAAGGCAAACCCACTTTCCTTTCAGTCTTTTGCTGCAATTGGCAGAAATCAGCTCATTCGGCCTGAAAATGCTTTTAAGCGCATAAAAACTTACACTCTTGATTTCTGGCTAAATAAAAGCTGTTGCAATGATATTTCCATGCTGAACTGAGTTGTTCTGGGTCAAATATGAAGGCAAACCCACTTTCCTTTCAATCTTTTGCTGCAATTGGCAGAAACAAGCATATTTGCTCATTCGGCCTGAAAATGCTTTTAAGCGCATAAAAACTTACACTCTTGATTTCTGGCTAAATAAAAGCTGTTGCAATGATATTTCCATGCTGAACTGAGTTGTTCTGGGTCAAATATGAAGGCAAACCCACTTTCCTTTCAGTCTTTTGCTGCAATTGGCAGAAATCAGCTCATTCGGCCTGAAAATGCTTTTAAGCGCATAAAAACTTACACTCTTGATTTCTGGCTAAATAAAAGCTGTTGCAATGATATTTCCATGCTGAACTGAGTTGTTCTGGGTCAAATATGAAGGCAAACCCACTTTCCTTTCAGTCTTTTGCTGCAATTGGCAGAAACAAGCATATTTGCTCATTCGGCCTGAAAATGCTTTTAAGCGCATAAAAACTTACACTCTTGATTTCTGGCTAAATAAAAGCTGTTGCAATGATATTTCCATGCTGAACTGAGTTGTTCTGGGTCAAATATGAAGGCAAACCCACTTTCCTTTCAGTCTTTTGCTGCAATTGGCAGAAATCAGCTCATTCGGCCTGAAAATGCTTTTAAGCGCATAAAAACTTACATTCTTGATTTCTGGCTAAATAAAAGCTGTTGCAATGATATTTCCATGCTGAACTGAATTGTTCTGGGTCAAATATGAAGGCAAACCCACTTTCCTTTCAGTATTTTGCTGCAATTGGCAGAAACAAGCATATTTGCTCATTCGGCCTGAAAATGCTTTTAAGCGCATAAAAACTTACACTCTTGATTTCTGGCTAAATAAAAGCTGTTGCAATGATATTTCCATGCTGAACTGAGTTGTTCTGGGTCAAATATGAAGGCAAACCCACTTTCCTTTCAGTCTTTTGCTGCAATTGGCAGAAACAAGCATATTTGCTCATTCGGCCTGAAAATGCTTTTAAGCGCATAAAAACTTACACTCTTGATTTCTGGCTAAATAAAAGCTGTTGCAATGATATTTCCATGCTGAATTGAGTTGTTCTGGGTCAAATAAGAAGGCAAACCCACTTTCTTTTCAGTATTTTGCTGCAATTGGCACAAACAAGCATATTTGCTCATTCGGCCTGAAAATGCTTTTAAGCGCATAAAAACTTACACTCTTCATTTCTGGCTAAATAAAAGCTGTTGCAATGATATTTCCATGCTAAACTGAGTTGTTCTAGGTCAAATATGATGGCAAACCCACTTTCCTTTCAGTATTTTGCTGCAATTGGCAGAAACAAGCATATTTGCTCATTCGGCCTGAAAATGCTTTTAAGCGCATAAAACTTACACTCTTGATTTCTGGCTAAATAAAAGCTGTTGCAATGATATTTCCATGCTGAACTGAGTTGTTCTGGGTCAAATATGAAGGCAAACCCACTTTCCTTTCAGTATTTTGCTGCAATTGGCAGAAACAAGCATATTTGCTCATTCGGCCTGAAAATGCTTTTAAGCGCATAAAAACTTACACTCTTGATTTCTGGCTAAATAAAAGCTGTTGCAATGATATTTCCATGCTGAACTGAGTTGTTCTGGGTCAAATATGAAGGCAAACCCACTTTCCTTTCAGTCTTTTGCTGCAATTGGCAGAAATCAGCTCATTCGGCCTGAAAATGCTTTTAAGCGCATACAAACTTACACTCTTGATTTCTGGCTAAATAAAAGCTGTTGCAATGATATTTCCATGCTGAACTGAGTTGTTCTGGGTCAAATATGAAGGCAAACCCACTTTCCTTTCAGTCTTTTGCTGCAATTGGCAGAAATCAGCTCATTCGGCCTGAAAATGCTTTTAAGCGCATAAAAACTTACACTCTTGATTTCTGGCTAAATAAAAGCTGTTGCAATGATATTTCCATGCTGAATTGAGTTGTTCTGGGTCAAATATGAAGGCAAACCCACTTTCCTTTCAGTATTTTGCTGCAATTGGCAGAAACAAGCATATTTGCTCATTCGGCCTGAAAATGCTTTTAAGCGCATAAAAACTTACACTCTTGATTTCTGGCTAAATAAAAGCTGTTGCAATGATATTTCCATGCTGAACTGAGTTGTTCTGGGTCAAATATGAAGGCAAACCCACTTTCCTTTCAGTCTTTTGCTGCAATTGGCAGAAATCAGCTTATTCGGCCTGAAAATGCTTTTAAGCGCATAAAAACTTACACTCTTGATTTCTGGCTAAATAAAAGCTGTTGCAATGATATTTCCATGCTGAACTGAGTTGTTCTGGGTCAAATATGAAGGCAAACCCACTTTCCTTTCAGTATTTTGCTGCAATTGGCAGAAATCAGCTCATTCGGCCTGAAAATGCTTTTAAGCGCATAAAAACTTACACTCTTGATTTCTGGCTAAATAAAAGCTGTTGCAATGATATTTCCATGCTGAACTGAGTTCTTCTGGGTCAAATATGAAGGCAAACCCACTTTCCTTTCAGTCTTTTGCTGCAATTGGCAGAAATCAGCTCATTCGGCCTGAAAATGCTTTTAAGCGCATAAAAACTTACACTCTTGATTTCTGGCTAAATAAAAGCTGTTGCAATGATATTTCCATGCTGAACTGAGTTGTTCTGGGTCAAATATGAAGGCAAACCCACTTTCCTTTCAGTATTTTGCTGCAATTGGCAGAAACAAGCATATTTGCTCATTCGGCCTGAAAATGCTTTTAAGCGCATAAAAACTTACACTCTTGATTTCTGGCTAAATAAAAGCTGTTGCAATGATATTTCCATGCTGAACTGAGTTGTTCTGGGTCAAATATGAAGGCAAACCCACTTTCCTTTCAGTATTTTGCTGCAATTGGCAGAAACAAGCATATTTGCTCATTCGGCCTGAAAATGCTTTTAAGCGCATAAAAACTTACACTCTTGATTTCTGGCTAAATAAAAGCTGTTGCAATGATATTTCCATGCTGAACTGAGTTGTTCTGGGTCAAATAGGAAGGCAAACCCACTTTCCTTTCAGTCTTTTGCTGCAATTGGCAGAAATCAGCTCATTCGGCCTGAAAATGCTTTTAAGCGCATAAAAACTTACACTCTTGATTTCTGGCTAAATAAAAGCTGTTGCAATGATATTTCCATGCTGAACTGAGTTGTTCTGGGTCAAATATGAAGGCAAACCCACTTTCCTTTCAGTCTTTTGCTGCAATTGGCAGAAATCAGCTCATTCGGCCTGAAAATGCTTTTAAGCGCATAAAAACTGACACTCTTGATTTCTGGCTAAATAAAAGCTGTTGCAATGATATTTCCATGCTGAACTGAGTTGTTCTGGGTCAAATATGAAGGCAAACCCACTTTCCTTTCAGTCTTTTGCTGCAATTGGCAGAAACAAGCATATTTGCTCATTCGGCCTGAAATTGCTTTTAAGCGCATAAAAACTTACACTCTTGATTTCTGGCTAAATAAAAGCTGTTGCAATGATATTTCCATGCTGAACTGAGTTGTTCTGGGTCAAATATGAAGGCAAACCCACTTTCCTTTCAGTCTTTTGCTGCAATTGGCAGAAATCAGCTCATTCGGCCTGAAAATGCCTTTAAGCGCATAAAAACTTACACTCTTGATTTCTGGCTAAATAAAAGCTGTTGCAATGATATTTCCATGCTGAACTGAGTTGTTCTGGGTCAAATAGGAAGGCAAACCCACTTTCCTTTCAGTCTTTTGCTGCAATTGGCAGAAATCAGCTCATTCAGCCTGAAAATGCTTTTAAGCGCATAAAAACTTACACTCTTGATTTCTGGCTAAATAAAAGCTGTTGCAATGATATTTCCATGCTGAACTGAGTTGTTCTGGGTCAAATATGAAGGCAAACCCACTTTCCTTTCAGTCTTTTGCTGCAATTGGCAGAAATCAGCTCATTCGGCCTGAAAATGCTTTTAAGCGCATAAAAACTTACACTCTTGATTTCTGGCTAAATAAAAGCTGTTGCAATGATATTTCCATGCTGAACTGAGTTGTTCTGGGTCAAATATGAAGGCAAACCCACTTTCCTTTCAGTCTTTTGCTGCAATTGGCAGAAACAAGCATATTTGCTCATTCGGCCTGAAAATGCTTTTAAGCGCATAAAAACTTACACTCTTGATTTCTGGCTAAATAAAAGCTGTTGCAATGATATTTCCATGCTGAACTGAGTTGTTCTGGGTCAAATATGAAGGCAAACCCACTTTCCTTTCAGTCTTTTGCTGCAATTGGCAGAAATCAGCTCATTCGGCCTAAAAATGCTTTTAAGCGCATAAAAACTTACACTCTTGATTTCTGGCTAAATAAAAGCTGTTGCAATGATGTTTCCATGCTGAACTGAGTTGTTCTGGGTCAAATATGAAGGCAAACCCACTTTCCTTTCAGTATTTTGCTGCAATTGGCAGAAACAAGCATATTTGCTCATTCGGCCTGAAAATGCTTTTAAGCGCATAAAAACTTACACTCTTGATTTCTGGCTAAATAAAAGCTGTTGCAATGATATTTCCATGCTGAACTGAGTTGTTCTGGGTGAAATATGAAGGCAAACCCACTTTCCTTTCAGTCTTTTGCTGCAATTGGCAGAAATCAGCTCATTCGGCCTGAAAATGCTTTTAAGCGCATAAAAACTTACACTCTTGATTTCTGGCTAAATAAAAGCTGTTGCAATGATATTTCCATGCTGAACTGAGTTGTTCTGGGTCAAATATGAAGGCAAACCCACTTTCCTTTCAGTATTTTGCTGCAATTGGCAGAAACAAGCATATTTTCTCATTCGGCCTGAAAATGCTTTTAAGCGCATAAAAACTTACACTCTTGATTTCTGGCTAAATAAAAGCTGTTGCAATGATATTTCCATGCTGAACTGAGTTGTTCTGGGTCAAATATGAAGGCAAACCCACTTTCCTTTCAATATTTTGCTGCAATTGGCAGAAACAAGCATATTTGCTCATTCGGCCTGAAAATGCTTTTAAGCGCATAAAAACTTACACTCTTGATTTCTGGCTAAATAAAAGCTGTTGCAATGATATTTCCATGCTGAACTGAGTTGTTCTGGGTCAAATATGAAGGCAAACCCACTTTCCTTTCAGTATTTTGCTGCAATTGGCAGAAACAAGCATATTTGCTCATTCGGCCTGAAAATGCTTTTAAGCGCATAAAAACTTACACTCTTGATTTCTGGCTAAATAAAAGCTGTTGCATTGATATTTCCATGCTGAACTGAGTTGTTCTGGGTCAAATATGAAGGCAAACCCACTTTCCTTTCAGTCTTTTGCTGCAATTGGCAGAAACAAGCATATTTGCTCATTCGGCCTGAAAATGCTTTTAAGCGCATAAAAACTTACACTCTTGATTTCTGGCTAAATAAAAGCTGTTGCAATGATATTTCCATGCTGAACTGAGTTGTTCTGGGTCAAATATGAAGGCAAACCCACTTTCCTTTCAGTATTTTGCTGCAATTGGCAGAAATCAGCTTATTCGGCCTGAAAATGCTTTTAAGCGCATAAAAACTTACACTCTTGATTTCTGGCTAAATAAAAGCTGTTGCAATGATATTTCCATGCTGAACTGAGTTGTTCTGGGTCAAATATGAAGGCAAACCCACTTTCCTTTCAGTCTTTTGCTGCAATTGGCAGAAACAAGCATATTTGCTCATTCGGCCTGAAAATGCTTTTAAGCGCATAAAAACTTACACTCTTGATTTCTGGCTAAATAAAAGCTGTTGCAATGATATTTCCATGCTGAACTGAGTTGTTCTGGGTCAAATATGAAGGCAAACCCACTTTCCTTTCAGTCTTTTGCTGCAATTGGCAGAAATCAGCTCATTCGGCCTGAAAATGCTTTTAAGCGCATAAAAACTTACACTCTTGATTTCTGGCTAAATAAAAGCTGTTGCAATGATATTTCCATGCTGAACTGAGTTGTTCTGGGTCAAATATGAAGGCAAACCCACTTTCCTTTCAGTATTTTGCTGCAATTGGCAGAAACAAGCATATTTGCTCATTCGGCCTGAAAATGCTTTTAAGCGCATAAAAACTTACACTCTTGATTTCTGGCTAAATAAAAGCTGTTGCAATGATATTTCCATGCTGAACTGAGTTGTTCTGGGTCAAATATGAAGGCAAACCCACTTTCCTTTCAGTCTTTTGCTGCAATTGGCAGACATCAGCTCATTCGGCCTGAAAATGCTTTTAAGCGCATAAAAACTTACACTCTTGATTTCTGGCTAAATAAAAGCTGTTGCAATGATATTTCCATGCTGAATTGAGTTGTTCTGGGTCAAATAAGAAGGCAAACCCACTTTCTTTTCAGTATTTTGCTGCAATTGGCAGAAACAAGCATATTTGCTCATTCGGCCTGAAAATGCTTTTAAGCGCATAAAAACTTACACTCTTCATTTCTGGCTAAATAAAAGCTGTTGCAATGATATTTCCATGCTAAACTGAGTTGTTCTAGGTCAAATATGATGGCAAACCCACTTTCCTTTCAGTATTTTGCTGCAATTGGCAGAAACAAGCATATTTGCTCATTCGGCCTGAAAATGCTTTTAAGCGCATAAAACTTACACTCTTGATTTCTGGCTAAATAAAAGCTGTTGCAATGATATTTCCATGCTGAACTGAGTTGTTCTGGGTCAAATATGAAGGCAAACCCACTTTCCTTTCAGTATTTTGCTGCAATTGGCAGAAACAAGCATATTTGCTCATTCGGCCTGAAAATGCTTTTAAGCGCATAAAAACTTACACTCTTGATTTCTGGCTAAATAAAAGCTGTTGCAATGATATTTCCATGCTGAACTGAGTTGTTCTGGGTCAAATATGAAGGCAAACCCACTTTCCTTTCAGTCTTTTGCTGCAATTGGCAGAAATCAGCTCATTCGGCCTGAAAATGCTTTTAAGCGCATACAAACTTACACTCTTGATTTCTGGCTAAATAAAAGCTGTTGCAATGATATTTCCATGCTGAACTGAGTTGTTCTGGGTCAAATATGAAGGCAAACCCACTTTCCTTTCAGTCTTTTGCTGCAATTGGCAGAAATCAGCTCATTCGGCCTGAAAATGCTTTTAAGCGCATAAAAACTTACACTCTTGATTTCTGGCTAAATAAAAGCTGTTGCAATGATATTTCCATGCTGAATTGAGTTGTTCTGGGTCAAATATGAAGGCAAACCCACTTTCCTTTCAGTATTTTGCTGCAATTGGCAGAAACAAGCATATTTGCTCATTCGGCCTGAAAATGCTTTTAAGCGCATAAAAACTTACACTCTTGATTTCTGGCTAAATAAAAGCTGTTGCAATGATATTTCCATGCTGAACTGAGTTGTTCTGGGTCAAATATGAAGGCAAACCCACTTTCCTTTCAGTCTTTTGCTGCAATTGGCAGAAATCAGCTTATTCGGCCTGAAAATGCTTTTAAGCGCATAAAAACTTACACTCTTGATTTCTGGCTAAATAAAAGCTGTTGCAATGATATTTCCATGCTGAACTGAGTTGTTCTGGGTCAAATATGAAGGCAAACCCACTTTCCTTTCAGTCTTTTGCTGCAATTGGCAGAAATCAGCTCATTCGGCCTGAAAATGCTTTTAAGCGCATAAAAACTTACACTCTTGATTTCTGGCTAAATAAAAGCTGTTGCAATGATATTTCCATGCTGAACTGAGTTGTTCTGGGTCAAATATGAAGGCAAACCCACTTTCCTTTCAGTCTTTTGCTGCAATTGGCAGAAATCAGCTCATTCGGCCTGAAAATGCTTTTAAGCGCATAAAAACTTACACTCTTGATTTCTGGCTAAATAAAAGCTGTTGCAATGATATTTCCATGCTGAACTGAGTTGTTCTGGGTCAAATATGAAGGCAAACCCACTTTCCTTTCAATCTTTTGCTGCAATTGGCAGAAACAAGCATATTTGCTCATTCGGCCTGAAAATGCTTTTAAGCGCATAAAAACTTACACTCTTGATTTCTGGCTAAATAAAAGCTGTTGCAATGATATTTCCATGCTGAACTGAGTTGTTCTGGGTCAAATATGAAGGCAAACCCACTTTCCTTTCAGTCTTTTGCTGCAATTGGCAGAAATCAGCTCATTCGGCCTGAAAATGCTTTTAAGCGCATAAAAACTTACACTCTTGATTTCTGGCTAAAAAAAAGCTGTTGCAATGATATTTCCATGCTGAACTGAGTTGTTCTGGGTCAAATATGAAGGCAAACCCACTTTCCTTTCAGTATTTTGCTGCAATTGGCAGAAACAAGCATATTTGCTCATTCGGCCTGAAAATGCTTTTAAGCGCATAAAACTTACACTCTTGATTTCTGGCTAAATAAAAGCTGTTGCAATGATATTTCCATGCTGAACTGAGTTGTTCTGGGTCAAATAAGAAGGCAAACCCACTTTCCTTTCAGTATTTTGCTGCAATTGGCAGAAACAAGCATATTTGCTCATTCGGCCTGAAAATGCTTTTAAGCGCATAAAAACTTACACTCTTGATTTCTGGCTAAATAAAAGCTGTTGCAATGATATTTCCATGCTGAACTGAGTTGTTCTGGGTCAAATATGAAGGCAAACCCACTTTCCTTTCAGTATTTTGCTGCAATTGGCAGAAACAAGCATATTTGCTCATTCGGCCTGAAAATGCTTTTAAGCGCATAAAAACTTACACTCTTGATTTCTGGCTAAATAAAAGCTGTTGCAATGATATTTCCATGCTGAACTGAGTTGTTCTGGGTCAAATATGAAGGCAAACCCACTTTCCTTTCAGTCTTTTGCTGCAATTGGCAGAAACAAGCATATTTGCTCATTCGGCCTGAAAATGCTTTTAAGCGCATAAAAACTTACACTCTTGATTTCTGGCTAAATAAAAGCTGTTGCAATGATATTTCCATGCTGAATTGAGTTGTTCTGGGTCAAATAAGAAGGCAAACCCACTTTCTTTTCAGTATTTTGCTGAAATTGGCAGAAACAAGCATATTTGCTCATTCGGCCTGAAAATGCTTTTAAGCGCATAAAAACTTACACTCTTCATTTCTGGCTAAATAAAAGCTGTTGCAATGATATTTCCATGCTAAACTGAGTTGTTCTAGGTCAAATATGAAGGCAAACCCACTTTCCTTTCAGTATTTTGCTGCAATTGGTAGAAACAAGCATATTTGCTCATTTGGCCTGAAATTGCTTTTAAGCGCATAAAAACTTACACTCTTGATTTCTGGCTAAATAAAAGCTGTTGCAATGATATTTCCATGCTGAACTGAGTTGTTCTGGGTCAAATATGAAGGCAAACCCACTTTCCTTTCAGTATTTTGCTGCAATTGGCAGAAACAAGCATATTTGCTCATTCGGCCTGAAAATGCTTTTAAGCGCATAAAAACTTACACTCTTGATTTCTGGCTAAATAAAAGCTGTTGCAATGATATTTCCATGCTGAACTGAGTTGTTCTGGGTCAAATATGAATGCAAACCCACTTTCCTTTCAGTCTTTTGCTGCAATTGGCAGAAATCAGCTTATTCGGCCTGAAAATGCTTTTAAGCGCATAAAAACTTACACTCTTGATTTCTGGCTAAATAAAAGCTGTTGCAATGATATTTCCATGCTGAACTGAGTTGTTCTGGGTCAAATATGAATGCAAACCCACTTTCCTTTCAGTCTTTTGCTGCAATTGGCAGAAATCAGCTTATTCGGCCTGAAAATGCTTTTAAGCGCATAAAAACTTACACTCTTGATTTCTGGCTAAATAAAAGCTGTTGCAATGATATTTCCATGCTGAACTGAGTTGTTCTGGGTCAAATATGAAGGCAAACCCACTTTCCTTTCAGTATTTTGCTGCAATTGGCAGAAACAAGCATATTTGATCATTCGGCCTGAAAATGCTTTTAAGCGCATAAAAACTTACACTCTTGATTTCTGGCTAAATAAAAGCTGTTGCAATGATATTTCCATGCTGAACTGAGTTGTTCTGGGTCAAATATGAAGGCAAACCCACTTTCCTTTCAGTCTTTTGCTGCAATTGGCAGAAATCAGCTCATTCGGCCTGAAAATGCTTTTAAGCGCATAAAAACTTACACTCTTGATTTCTGGCTAAATAAAAGCTGTTGCAATGATATTTCCATGCTGAACTGAGTTGTTCTGGGTCAAATATGAAGGCAAACCCACTTTCCTTTCAGTATTTTGCTGCAATTGGCAGAAACAAGCATATTTGCTCATTCGGCCTGAAAATGCTTTTAAGCGCATAAAAACTTACACTCTTGATTTCTGGCTAAATAAAAGCTGTTGCAATGATATTTCCATGCTGAACTGAGTTGTTCTGGGTCAAATATGAAGGCAAACCCACTTTCCTTTCAGTATTTTGCTGCAATTGGCAGAAACAAGCATATTTGCTCATTCGGCCTGAAAATGCTTTTAAGCGCATAAAAACTTACACTCTTGATTTCTGGCTAAATAAAAGCTGTTGCAATGATATTTCCATGCTGAACTGAGTTGTTCTGGGTCAAATAAGAAGGCAAACCCACTTTCCTTTCAGTATTTTGCTGCAATTGGCAGAAACAAGCATATTTGCTCATTCGGCCTGAAAATGCTTTTAAGCGCATAAAAACTTACACTCTTGATTTCTGGCTAAATAAAAGCTGTTGCATTGATATTTCCATGCTGAACTGAGTTGTTCTGGGTCAAATATGAAGGCAAACCCACTTTCCTTTCAGTCTTTTGCTGCAATTGGCAGAAACAAGCATATTTGCTCATTCGGCCTGAAAATGCTTTTAAGCGCATAAAAATTTACACTCTTGATTTCTGGCTAAATAAAAGCTGTTGCAATGATATTTCCATGCTGAATTGAGTTGTTCTGGGTCAAATAAGAAGGCAAACCCACTTTCCTTTCAGTATTTTGCTGCAATTGGCAGAAACAAGCATATTTGCTCATTCGGCCTGAAAATGCTTTTAAGCGCATAAAAACTTACACTCTTGATTTCTGGCTAAATAAAAGCTGTTGCAATGATATTTCCATGCTGAACTGAGTTGTTCTGGGTCAAATATGAAGGCAAACCCACTTTCCTTTCAGTATTTTGCTGCAATTGGCAGAAATCAGCTTATTCGGCCTGAAAATGCTTTTAAGCGCATAAAAACTTACACTCTTGATTTCTGGCTAAATAAAAGCTGTTGCAATGATATTTCCATGCTGAACTGAGTTGTTCTGGGTCAAATATGAAGGCAAACCCACTTTCCTTTCAGTATTTTGCTGCAATTGGCAGAAACAAGCATATTTGCTCATTCGGCCTGAAAATGCTTTTAAGCGCATAAAAACTTACACTCTTGATTTCTGGCTAAATAAAAGCTGTTGCAATGATATTTCCATGCTGAACTGAGTTGTTCTGGGTCAAATATGAAGGCAAACCCACTTTCCTTTCAGTCTTTTGCTGCAATTGGCAGAAATCAGCTCATTCGGCCTGAAAATGCTTTTAAGCGCATAAAAACTTACACTCTTGATTTCTGGCTAAATAAAAGCTGTTGCAATGATATTTCCATGCTGAACTGAGTTGTTCTGGGTCAAATATGAAGGCAAACCCACTTTCCTTTCAGTATTTTGCTGCAATTGGCAGAAACAAGCATATTTGCTCATTCGGTCTGAAAATGCTTTTAAGCGCATAAAAACTTACACTCTTGATTTCTGGCTAAATAAAAGCTGTTGCAATGATATTTCCATGCTGAACTGAGTTGTTCTGGGTCAAATATGAAGGCAAACCCACTTTCCTTTCATTCTTTTGCTGCAATTGGCAGACATCAGCTCATTCGGCCTGAAAATGCTTTTAAGCGCATAAAAACTTACACTCTTGATTTCTGGCTAAATAAAAGCTGTTGCAATGATATTTCCATGCTGAACTGAGTTGTTCTGGGTCAAATATGAAGGCAAACCCACTTTCCTTTCAGTATTTTGCTGCAATTGGCAGAAACAAGCATATTTGCTCATTCGGCCTGAAATTGCTTTTAAGCGCATAAAAACTTACACTCTTGATTTCTGGCTAAATAAAAGCTGTTGCAATGATATTTCCATGCTGAACTGAGTTGTTCTGGGTCAAATATGAAGGTAAACCCACTTTCCTTTCAGTCTTTTGCTGCAATTGGTAGAAATCATCTCATTCGGCCTGAAAATGCTTTTAAGCGCATAAAAACTTACACTCTTGATTTCTGGCTAAATAAAAGCTGTTGCAATGATATTTCCATGCTGAACTGAGTTGTTCTGGGTCAAATAAGAAGGCAAACCCACTTTCCTTTCAGTATTTTGCTGCAATTGGCAGAAACAAGCATATTTGCTCATTCGGCCTGAAAATGCTTTTAAGCGCATAAAAACTTACACTCTTGATTTCTGGCTAAATAAAAGCTGTTGCAATGATATTTCCATGCTGAACTGAGTTGTTCTGGGTCAAATATGAAGGCAAACCCACTTTCCTTTCAGTCTTCCGCTGCAATTGGCAGAAATCAGCTCATTCGGCCTGAAAATGCTTTTAAGCGCATAAAAACTTACACTCTTGATTTCTGGCTAAATAAAAGCTGTTGCAATGATATTTCCATGCTGAACTGAGTTGTTCTGGGTCAAATATGAAGGCAAACCCACTTTCCTTTCAGTCTTTTGCTGCAATTGGCAGAAATCAGCTCATTCGGCCTGAAAATGCTTTTAAGCGCATAAAAACTTACACTCTTGATTTCTGGCTAAATAAAAGCTGTTGCAATGATATTTCCATGCTGAACTGAGTTGTTCTGGGTCAAATAAGAAGGCAAACCCACTTTCCTTTCAGTATTTTGCTGCAATTGGCAGAAACAAGCATATTTGCTCATTCGGCCTGAAAATGTTTTTAAGCGCATAAAAACTTACACTCTTAATTTCTGGCTAAATAAAAGCTGTTGCAATGATATTTCCATGCTGAACTGAGTTGTTCTGGGTCAAATATGAAGGCAAACCCACTTTCCTTTCAGTCTTTTGCTGCAATTGGCAGAATTCAGCTCATTCGGCCTGAAAATGCTTTTAAGCGCATAAAAACTTACACTCTTGATTTCTGGCTAAATAAAAGCTGTTGCAATGATATTTCCATGCTGAACTGAGTTGTTCTGGGTCAAATATGAAGGCAAACCCACTTTCCTTTCAGTCTTTTGCTGCAATTGGCAGAAACAAGCATATTTGGTCATTCGGCCTGAAAATGCTTTAAAACGCATAAAAACTTACACTCTTGATTTCTGGCTAAATAACAGCTGTTGCAATGATATTTCCATGCTGAACTGAGTTGTTCTGGGTCAAATATGAAGGCAAACCCACTTTCCTTTCAGTATTTTGCTGCAATTGGCAGAAACAAGCATATTTGCTCATTCGGCCTGAAAATGCTTTTAAGCGCATAAAAACTTACACTCTTGATTTCTGGCTAAATAAAAGCTGTTGCAATGATATTTCCATGCTGAACTGAGTTGTTCTGGGTCAAATATGAAGGCAAACCCACTTTCCTTTCAGTCTTTTGCTGCAATTGGCAGAAATCAGCTCATTCGGCCTGAAAATGCTTTTAAGCGCATAAAAACTTACACTCTTGATTTCTGGCTAAATAAAAGCTGTTGCAATGATATTTCCATGCTGAACTGAGTTGTTCTGGGTCAAATATGAAGGCAAACCCACTTTCCTTTCAGTCTTTTGCTGCAATTGGCAGAAACAAGCATATTTGCTCATTCGGCCTGAAAATGCTTTTAAGCGCATAAAAACTTACACTCTTG
The DNA here is from genome assembly GCF_033026475.1 of Channa argus. Classification (NCBI taxonomy): domain Eukaryota; kingdom Metazoa; phylum Chordata; class Actinopteri; order Anabantiformes; family Channidae; genus Channa; species Channa argus. The sequence continues at coordinate 209,043 of NW_027125247.1, read as the reverse complement.
ATTTCTGGCTAAATAAAAGCTGTTGCAATGATATTTCCATGCTGAACTGAGTTGTTCTGGGTCAAATATGAAGGCAAACCCACTTTCCTTTCAGTCTTTTGCTGCAATTGGCAGAAATCAGCTCATTCGGCCTGAAAATGCTTTTAAGCGCATAAAAACTTACACTCTTGATTTCTGGCTAAATAAAAGCTGTTGCAATGATATTTCCATGCTGAACTGAGTTGTTCTGGGTCAAATATGAAGGCAAACCCACTTTCCTTTCAGTCTTTTGCTGCAATTGGCAGAAATCAGCTCATTCGGCCTGAAAATGCTTTTAAGCGCATAAAAACTTACACTCTTGATTTCTGGCTAAATAAAAGCTGTTGCAATGATATTTCCATGCTGAACTGAGTTGTTCTGGGTCAAATATGAAGGCAAACCCACTTTCCTTTCAGTCTTTTGCTGCAATTGGCAGAAATCAGCTCATTCGGCCTGAAAATGCCTTTAAGCGCATAAAAACTTACACTCTTGATTTCTGGCTAAATAAAAGCTGTTGCAATGATATTTCCATGCTGAACTGAGTTGTTCTGGGTCAAATAGGAAGGCAAACCCACTTTCCTTTCAGTCTTTTGCTGCAATTGGCAGAAATCAGCTCATTCAGCCTGAAAATGCTTTTAAGCGCATAAAAACTTACACTCTTGATTTCTGGCTAAATAAAAGCTGTTGCAATGATATTTCAATGCTGAACTGAGTTGTTCTGGGTCAAATATGAAGGCAAACCCACTTTCCTTTCAGTCTTTTGCTGCAATTGGCAGAAATCAGCTCATTCGGCCTGAAAATGCTTTTAAGCGCATAAAAACTTACACTCTTGATTTCTGGCTAAATAAAAGCTGTTGCAATGATGTTTCCATGCTGAACTGAGTTGTTCTGGGTCAAATATGAAGGCAAACCCACTTTCCTTTCAGTATTTTGCTGCAATTGGCAGAAACAAGCATATTTGCTCATTCGGCCTGAAAATGCTTTTAAGCGCATAAAAACTTACACTCTTGATTTCTGGCTAAATAAAAGCTGTTGCAATGATATTTCCATGCTGAACTGAGTTGTTCTGGGTCAAATATGAAGGCAAACCCACTTTCCTTTCAGTCTTTTGCTGCAATTGGCAGAAATCAGCTCATTCGGCCTGAAAATGCTTTTAAGCGCATAAAAACTTACACTCTTGATTTCTGGCTAAATAAAAGCTGTTGCAATGATATTTCCATGCTGAACTGAGTTGTTCTGGGTCAAATATGAAGGCAAACCCACTTTCCTTTCAGTATTTTGCTGCAATTGGCAGAAACAAGCATATTTGCTCATTCGGCCTGAAAATGCTTTTAAGCGCATAAAAACTTACACTCTTGATTTCTGGCTAAATAAAAGCTGTTGCAATGATATTTCCATGCTGAACTGAGTTGTTCTGGGTCAAATATGAAGGCAAACCCACTTTCCTTTCAATATTTTGCTGCAATTGGCAGAAACAAGCATATTTGCTCATTCGGCCTGAAAATGCTTTTAAGCGCATAAAAACTTACACTCTTGATTTCTGGCTAAATAAAAGCTGTTGCAATGATATTTCCATGCTGAACTGAGTTGTTCTGGGTCAAATATGAAGGCAAACCCACTTTCCTTTCAGTCTTTTGCTGCAATTGGCAGAAATCAGCTCATTCGGCCTGAAAATGCTTTTAAGCGCATAAAAACTTACACTCTTGATTTCTGGCTAAATAAAAGCTGTTGCAATGATATTTCCATGCTGAACTGAGTTGTTCTGGGTCAAATATGAAGGCAAACCCACTTTCCTTTCAGTATTTTGCTGCAATTGGCAGAAACAAGCATATTTGCTCATTCGGCCTGAAAATGCTTTTAAGCGCATAAAAACTTACACTCTTGATTTCTGGCTAAATAAAAGCTGTTGCAATGATATTTCCATGCTGAACTGAGTTGTTCTGGGTCAAATATGAAGGCAAACCCACTTTCCTTTCAGTATTTTGCTGCAATTGGCAGAAACAAGCATATTTGCTCATTCGGCCTGAAAATGCTTTTAAGCGCATAAAAACTTACACTCTTGATTTCTGGCTAAATAAAAGCTGTTGCAATGATATTTCCATGCTGAACTGAGTTGTTCTGGGTCAAATATGAAGGCAAACCCACTTTCCTTTCAGTCTTTTGCTGCAATTGGCAGAAATCAGCTCATTCGGCCTGAAAATGCTTTTAAGCGCATAAAAACTTACACTCTTGATTTCTGGCTAAATAAAAGCTGTTGCAATGATATTTCCATGCTGAACTGAGTTGTTCTGGGTCAAATATGAAGGCAAACCCACTTTCCTTTCAGTCTTTTGCTGCAATTGGCAGAAACAAGCATATTTGCTCATTCGGCCTGAAAATGCTTTTAAGCGCATAAAAACTTACACTCTTGATTTTCGGCTAAATAAAAGCTGTTGCAATGATATTTCCATGCTGAACTGAGTTGTTCTGGGTCAAATATGAAGGCAAACCCACTTTCCTTTCAGTATTTTGCTGCAATTGGCAGAAACAAGCATATTTGCTCATTCGGCCTGAAAATGCTTTTAAGCGCATAAAAACTTACACTCTTGATTTCTGGCTAAATAAAAGCTGTTGCAATGATATTTCCATGCTGAACTGAGTTGTTCTGGGTCAAATATGAAGGCAAACCCACTTTCCTTTCAGTCTTTTGCTGCAATTGGCAGAAATCAGCTCATTCGGCCTGAAAATGCTTTTAAGCGCATAAAAACTTACACTCTTGATTTCTGGCTAAATAAAAGCTGTTGCAATGATATTTCCATGCTGAACTGAGTTGTTCTGGGTCAAATATGAAGGCAAACCCACTTTCCTTTCAGTCTTTTGCTGCAATTGGCAGAAATCAGCTCATTCGGCCTGAAAATGCTTTTAAGCGCATAAAAACTTACACTCTTGATTTCTGGCTAAATAAAAGCTGTTGCAATGATATTTCCATGCTGAACTGAGTTGTTCTGGGTCAAATATGAAGGCAAACCCACTTTCCTTTCAGTCTTTTGCTGCAATTGGCAGAAACAAGCATATTTGCTCATTCGGCCTAAAAATGCTTTTAAGCGCATAAAAACTTACACTCTTGATTTCTGGCTAAATAAAAGCTGTTGCAATGATATTTCCATGCTGAACTGAGTTGTTCTGGGTCAAATATGAAGGCAAACCCACTTTCCTTTCAGTCTTTTGCTGCAATTGGCAGAAACAAGCATATTTGCTCATTCGGCCTGAAAATGCTTTTAAGTGCATAAAAACTTACACTCTTGATTTCTGGCTAAATAAAAGCTGTTGCAATGATATTTCCATGCTGAACTGAGTTGTTCTGGGTCAAATATGAAGGCAAACCCACTTTCCTTTCAGTCTTTTGCTGCAATTGGCAGAAATCAGCTCATTCGGCCTGAAAATGCTTTTAAGCGCATAAAAACTTACACTCTTGATTTCTGGCTAAATAAAAGCTGTTGCAATGATATTTCCATGCTGAACTGAGTTGTTCTGGGTCAAATATGAAGGCAAACCCACTTTCCTTTCAGTCTTTTGCTGCAATTGGCAGAAACAAGCATATTTGCTCATTCGGCCTGAAAATGCTTTTAAGCGCATAAAAACTTACACTCTTGATTTCTGGCTAAATAAAAGCTGTTGCAATGATATTTCCATGCTGAACTGAGTTGTTCTGGGTCAAATATGAAGGCAAACCCACTTTCCTTTCAGTATTTTGCTGCAATTGGCAGAAACAAGCATATTTGCTCATTCGGCCTGAAAATGCTTTTAAGCGCATAAAAACTTACACTCTTGATTTCTGGCTAAATAAAAGCTGTTGCAATGATATTTCCATGCTGAACTGAGTTATTCTGGGTCAAATATGAAGGCAAACCCACTTTCCTTTCAATATTTTGCTGCAATTGGTAGAAATCAGCTCATTCGGCCTGAAAATGCTTTTAAGCGCATAAAAACTTACACTCTTGATTTCTGGCTAAATAAAAGCTGTTGCAATGATATTTCCATGCTGAACTGAGTTGTTCTGGGTCAAATATGAAGGCAAACCCACTTTCCTTTCAGTCTTTTGCTGCAATTGGCAGAAACAAGCATATTTGCTCATTCGGCCTGAAAATGCTTTTAAGCGCATAAAAACTTACACTCTTGATTTCTGGCTAAATAAAAGCTGTTGCAATGATATTTCCATGCTGAACTGAGTTGTTCTGGGTCAAATATGAAGGCAAACCCACTTTCCTTTCAGTCTTTTGCTGCAATTGGCAGAAATCAGCTCATTTGGCCTGAAAATGCTTTTAAGCGCATAAAAACTTACACTCTTGATTTCTGGCTAAATAAAAGCTGTTGCAATGATATTTCCATGCTGAATTGAGTTGTTCTGGGTCAAATAAGGAGGCAAACCCACTTTCCTTTCAGTATTTTGCTGCAATTGGCAGAAACAAGCATATTTGCTCATTCGGCCTGAAAATGCTTTTAAGCGCATAAAAACTTACACTCTTGATTTCTGGCTAAATAAAAGCTGTTGCAATGATATTTCCATGCTGAACTGAGTTGTTCTGGGTCAAATATGAAGGCAAACCCACTTTCCTTTCAGTCTTTTGCTGCAATTGGCAGAAATCAGCTTATTCGGCTTGAAAATGCTTTTAAGCGCATAAAAACTTACACTCTTGATTTCTGGCTAAATAAAAGCTGTTGCAATGATATTTCCATGCTGAACTGAGTTGTTCTGGGTCAAATATGAAGGCAAACCCACTTTCCTTTCAGTCTTTTGCTGCAATTGGCAGAAATCAGCTCATTCGGCCTGAAAATGCTTTTAAGCGCATAAAAACTTACACTCTTGATTTCTGGCTAAATAAAAGCTGTTGCAATGATATTTCCATGCTGAACTGAGTTGTTCTGGGTCAAATATGAAGGCAAACCCACTTTCCTTTCAGTCTTTTGCTGCAATTGGCAGAAATCAGCTCATTCGGCCTGAAAATGCTTTTAAGCGCATAAAACTTACACTCTTGATTTCTGGCTAAATAAAAGCTGTTGCAATGATATTTCCATGCTGAACTGAGTTGTTCTGGGTCAAATAAGAAGGCAAACCCACTTTCCTTTCAGTATTTTGCTGCAATTGGCAGAAACAAGCATATTTGCTCATTCGGCCTGAAAATGCTTTTAAGCGCATAAAAACTTACACTCTTGATTTCTGGCTAAATAAAAGCTGTTGCAATGATATTTCCATGCTGAACTGAGTTGTTCTGGGTCAAATATGAAGGCAAACCCACTTTCCTTTCAGTCTTTTGCTGCAATTGGCAGAAACAAGCATATTTGCTCATTCGACCTGAAAATGCTTTTAAGCGCATAAAAACTTACACTCTTGATTTCTGGCTAAATAAAAGCTGTTGCAATGATATTTCCATGCTGAACTGAGTTGTTCTGCGTCAAATAAGAAGGCAAACCCACTTTCCTTTCAGTATTTTGCTGCAATTGGCAGAAACAAGCATATTTGCTCATTCGGCCTGAAAATGCTTTTAAGCGCATAAAAACTTACACTCTTGATTTCTGGCTAAATAAAAGCTGTTGCAATGATATTTCCATGCTGAACTGAGTTGTTCTGGGTCAAATATGAAGGCAAACCCACTTTCCTTTCAGTCTTTTGCTGCAATTGGCAGAAATCAGCTCATTCGGCCTGAAAATGCTTTTAAGCGCATAAAAACTTACACTCTTGATTTCTGGCTAAATAAAAGCTGTTGCAATGATATTTCCATGCTGAACTGAGTTGTTCTGGGTCAAATATGAAGGCAAACCCACTTTCCTTTCAGTATTTTGCTGCAATTGGCAGAAACAAGCATATTTGCTCATTCGGCCTGAAAATGCTTTTAAGCGCATAAAAACTTACACTCTTGATTTCTGGCTAAATAAAAGCTGTTGCAATGATATTTCCATGCTGAACTGAGTTGTTCTGGGTCAAATATGAAGGCAAACCCACTTTCCTTTCAGTCTTTTGCTGCAATTGGCAGAAATCAGCTCATTCGGCCTGAAAATGCTTTTAAGCGCATAAAAACTTACACTCTTGATTTCTGGCTAAATAAAAGCTGTTGCAATGATATTTCCATGCTGAACTGAGTTGTTCTGGGTCAAATATGAAGGCAAACCCACTTTCCTTTCAGTCTTTTGCTGCAATTGGCAGAAATCAGCTCATTCGGCCTGAAAATGCTTTTAAGCGCATAAAAACTTACACTCTTGATTTCTGGCTAAATAAAAGCTGTTGCAATGATATTTCCATGCTGAACTGAGTTGTTCTGGGTCAAATATGAAGGCAAACCCACTTTCCTTTCAGTCTTTTGCTGCAATTGGCAGAAACAAGCATATTTGCTCATTCGGCCTGAAAATGCTTTTAAGCGCATAAAAACTTACACTCTTGATTTCTGGCTAAATAAAAGCTGTTGCAATGATATTTCCATGCTGAACTGAGTTGTTCTGGGTCAAATATGAAGGCAAACCCACTTTCCTTTCAGTATTTTGCTGCAATTGGCAGAAACAAGCATATTTGCTCATTCGGCCTGAAAATGCTTTTAAGCGCATAAAAACTTACACTCTTGATTTCTGGCTAAATAAAAGCTGTTGCAATGATATTTCCATGCTGAACTGAGTTGTTCTGGGACAAATGTGAAGGCAAACACACTTTCCTTTCAGTATTTTGCTGCAATTGGCAGAAACAAGCATATTTGCTCATTCGGCCTGAAAATGCTTTTAAGCGCATAAAAACTTACACTCTTGATTTCTGGCTAAATAAAAGCTGTTGCAATGATATTTCCATGCTGAACTGAGTTGTTCTGGGTCAAATATGAAGGCAAACCCACTTTCCTTTCAGTATTTTGCTGCAATTGGCAGAAACAAGCATATTTGCTCATTCGGCCTGAAATTGCTTTTAAGCGCATAAAAACTAACACTCTTGATTTCTGGCTAAATAAAAGCTGTTGCAATGATATTTCCATGCTGAACTGAGTTGTTCTGGGTCAAATATGAAGGCAAACCCACTTTCCTTTCAGTATTTTGCTGCAATTGGCAGAAATCAGCTCATTCGGCCTGAAAATGCTTTTAAGCGCATAAAAACTTACACTCTTGATTTCTGGCTAAATAAAAGCTGTTGCAATGATATTTCCATGCTGAACTGAGTTGTTCTGGGTCAAATAAGAAGGCAAACCCACTTTCCTTTCAGTATTTTGCTGCAATTGGCAGAAACAAGCATATTTGCTCATTCGGCCTGAAAATGCTTTTAAGCGCATAAAAACTTACACTCTTGATTTCTGGCTAAATAAAAGCTGTTGCAATGATATTTCCATGCTGAACTGAGTTGTTCTGGGTCAAATATGAAGGCAAACCCACTTTCCTTTCAGTCTTTTGCTGCAATTGGCAGAAACAAGCATATTTGCTCATTCGGCCTGAAAATGCTTTTAAGCGCATAAAAACTTACACTCTTGATTTCTGGCTAAATAAAAGCTGTTGCAATGATATTTCCATGCTGAACTGAGTTGTTCTGGGTCAAATATGAAGGCAAACCCACTTTCCTTTCAGTATTTTGCTGCAATTGGCAGACATCAGCTCATTCGGCCTGAAAATGCTTTTAGGCGCATAAAAACTTACACTCTTGATTTCTGGCTAAATAAAAGCTGTTGCAATGATATTTCCATGCTGAACTGAGTTGTTCTGGGTCAAATATGAAGGCAAACCCACTTTCCTTTCAGTCTTTTGGTGCAATTGGCAGAAATCAGCTCATTCGGCCTGAAAATGCTTTTAAGCGCATAAAAACTTACACTCTTGATTTCTGGCTAAATAAAAGCTGTTGCAATGATATTTCCATGCTGAATTGAGTTGTTCTGGGTCAAATATGAAGGCAAACCCACTTTCCTTTCAGTATTTTGCTGCAATTGGCAGAAACAAGCATATTTGCTCATTCGGCCTGAAAATGCTTTTAAGCGCATAAAAACTTACACTCTTGATTTCTGGCTAAATAAAAGCTGTTGCAATGATATTTCCATGCTGAACTGAGTTGTTCTGGGTCAAATATGAAGGCAAACCCACTTTCCTTTCAGTATTTTGCTGCAATTGGCAGAAACAAGCATATTTGCTCATTCGGCCTGAAAATGCTTTTAAGCGCATAAAAACTTACACTCTTGATTTCTGGCTAAATAAAAGCTGTTGCAATGATATTTCCATGCTGAATTGAGTTGTTCTGGGTCAAATAAGAAGGCAAACCCACTTTCCTTTCAGTATTTTGCTGCAATTGGCAGAAACAAGCATATTTGCTCATTCGGCCTGAAAATGCTTTTAAGCGCATAAAAACTTACACTCTTGATTTCTGGCTAAATAAAAGCTGTTGCAATGATATTTCCATGCTGAACTGAGTTGTTCTGGGACAAATGTGAAGGCAAACACACTTTCCTTTCAGTATTTTGCTGCAATTGGCAGAAACAAGCATATTTGCTCATTCGGCCTGAAAATGCTTTTAAGCGCATAAAAACTTACACTCTTGATTTCTGGCTAAATAAAAGCTGTTGCAATGATATTTCCATGCTGAACTGAGTTGTTCTGGGTCAAATATGAAGGCAAACCCACTTTCCTTTCAGTATTTTGCTGCAATTGGCAGAAACAAGCATATTTGCTCATTCGGCCTGAAATTGCTTTTAAGCGCATAAAAACTAACACTCTTGATTTCTGGCTAAATAAAAGCTTTTGCAATGATATTTCCATGCTGAACTGAGTTGTTCTGGGTCAAATATGAAGGCAAACCCACTTTCCTTTCAGTATTTTGCTGCAATTGGCAGAAATCAGCTCATTCGGCCTGAAAATGCTTTTAAGCGCATAAAAACTTACACTCTTGATTTCTGGCTAAATAAAAGCTGTTGCAATGATATTTCCATGCTGAACTGAGTTGTTCTGGGTCAAATAAGAAGGCAAACCCACTTTCCTTTCAGTATTTTGCTGCAATTGGCAGAAACAAGCATATTTGCTCATTCGGCCTGAAAATGCTTTTAAGCGCATAAAAACTTACACTCTTGATTTCTGGCTAAATAAAAGCTGTTGCAATGATATTTCCATGCTGAACTGAGTTGTTCTGGGTCAAATATGAAGGCAAACCCACTTTCCTTTCAGTCTTTTGCTGCAATTGGCAGAAACAAGCATATTTGCTCATTCGGCCTGAAAATGCTTTTAAGCGCATAAAAACTTACACTCTTGATTTCTGGCTAAATAAAAGCTGTTGCAATGATATTTCCATGCTGAACTGAGTTGTTCTGGGTCAAATATGAAGGCAAACCCACTTTCCTTTCAGTCTTTTGCTGCAATTGGCAGACATCAGCTCATTCGGCCTGAAAATGCTTTTAGGCGCATAAAAACTTACACTCTTGATTTCTGGCTAAATAAAAGCTGTTGCAATGATATTTCCATGCTGAACTGAGTTGTTCTGGGTCAAATATGAAGGCAAACCCACTTTCCTTTCAGTCTTTTGGTGCAATTGGCAGAAATCAGCTCATTCGGCCTGAAAATGCTTTTAAGCGCATAAAAACTTACACTCTTGATTTCTGGCTAAATAAAAGCTGTTGCAATGATATTTCCATGCTGAATTGAGTTGTTCTGGGTCAAATATGAAGGCAAACCCACTTTCCTTTCAGTATTTTGCTGCAATTGGCAGAAACAAGCATATTTGCTCATTCGGCCTGAAAATGCTTTTAAGCGCATAAAACTTACACTCTTGATTTCTGGCTAAATAAAAGCTGTTGCAATGATATTTCCATGCTGAACTGAGTTGTTCTGGGTCAAATAAGAAGTCAAACCCACTTTCCTTTCAGTATTTTGCTGCAATTGGCAGAAACAAGCATATTTGCTCATTCGGCCTGAAAATGCTTTTAAGCGCATAAAAACTTACACTCTTGATTTCTGGCTAAATAAAAGCTGTTGCAATGATATTTCCATGCTGAATTGAGTTGTTCTGGGTCAAATAAGAAGGCAAACCCACTTTCCTTTCAGTATTTTGCTGCAATTGGCAGAAACAAGCATATTTGCTCATTCGGCCTGAAAATGCTTTTAAGCGCATAAAAACTTACACTCTTGATTTCTGGCTAAATAAAAACTGTTGCAATGATATTTCCATGCTGAACTGAGTTGTTCTGGGTCAAATATGAAGGCAAACCCACTTTCCTTTCAGTCTTTTGCTGCAATTGGCAGAAATCAGCTCATTCAGCCTGAAAATGCTTTTAAGCGCATAAAAACTTACACTCTTGATTTCTGGCTAAATAAAAGCTGTTGCAATGATATTTCCATGCTGAACTGAGTTGTTCTGGGTCAAATATGAAGGCAAACCCACTTTCCTTTCAGTCTTTTGCTGCAATTGGCAGAAATCAGCTCATTCGGCCTGAAAATGCTTTTAAGCGCATAAAAACTTACACTCTTGATTTCTGGATAAATAAAAGCTGTTGCAATGATATTTCCATGCTGAACTGAGTTGTTCTGGGTCAAATATGAAGGCAAACCCACTTTCCTTTCAGTCTTTTGCTGCAATTGGCAGAAACAAGCATATTTGCTCATTCGGCCTGAAAATGCTTTTAAGCGCATAAAAACTTACACTCTTGATTTCTGGCTAAATAACAGCTGTTGCAATGATATTTCCATGCTGAAACTGAGTTGTTCTGGGTCAAATATGAAGGCAAACCCACTTTCCTTTCAGTCTTTTGCTGCAATTGGCAGAAATCAGCTCATTCGGCCTGAAAATGCTTTTAAGCGCATAAAAACTTACACTCTTGATTTCTGGCTAAATAAAAGCTGTTGCAATCATGTTTCCATGCTGAACTGAGTTGTTCTGGGTCAAATATCAAGGCAAACCCACTTTCCTTTCAGTATTTTGCTGCAATTGGCAGAAACAAGCATATTTGCTCATTCGGCCTGAAAATGCTTTTAAGCGCATAAAAACTTACACTCTTGATTTCTGGCTAAATAAAAGCTGTTGCAATGATATTTCCATGCTGAACTGAGTTGTTCTGGGTCAAATATGAAGGCAAACCCACTTTCCTTTCAGTTTTTTGCTGCAATTGGCAGAAACAAGCATATTTGCTCATTCGGCCTGAAAATGCTTTTAAGCGCATAAAAACTTACACTCTTGATTTCTGGCTAAATAAAAGCTGTTGCAATGATATTTCCATGCTGAACTGAGTTGTTCTGGGTCAAATATGGAGGCAAACCCACTTTCCTTTCAGTCTTTTGCTGCAATTGGCAGAAATCAGCTCATTCGGCCTGAAAATGCTTTTAAGCGCATAAAAACTTACACTCTTGATTTCTGGCTAAATAAAAGCTGTTGCAATGATATTTCCATGCTGAACTGAGTTGTTCTGGGTCAAATATGAAGGCAAACCCACTTTCCTTTCAGTCTTTTGCTGCAATTGGCAGAAATCAGCTCATTCGGCCTGAAAATGCTTTTAAGCGCATAAAAACTTACACTCTTGATTTCTGGCTAAATAAAAGCTGTTGCAATGATGTTTCCATGCTGAACTGAGTTGTTCTGGGTCAAATATGAAGGCAAACCCACTTTCCTTTCAGTATTTTGCTGCAATTGGCAGAAACAAGCATATTTGCTCATTCGGCCTGAAAATGCTTTTAAGCGCATAAAAACTTACACTCTTGATTTCTGGCTAAATAAAAGCTGTTGCAATGATATTTCCATGCTGAACTGAGTTGTTCTGGGTCAAATATGAAGGCAAACCCACTTTCCTTTCAGTCTTTTGCTGCAATTGGCAGAAACAAGCATATTTGCTCATTCGGCCTGAAAATGCTTTTAAGCGCATAAAAACTTACACTCTTGATTTCTGGCTAAATAAAAGCTGTTGCAATGATATTTCCATGCTGAACTGAGTTGTTCTGGGTCAAATATGAAGGCAAACCCACTTTCCTTTCAGTCTTTTGCTGCAATTGGCAGAAATCAGCTCATTCGGCCTGAAAATGCTTTTAAGCGCATAAAAACTTACACTCTTGATTTCTGGCTAAATAAAAGCTGTTGCAATGATATTTCCATGCTGAACTGAGTTGTTCTGGGTCAAATATGAAGGCAAACCCACTTTCCTTTCAGTCTTTTGCTGCATTTGGCATAAACAAGCATATTTGCTCATTCGGCCTGAAAATGCTTTTAAGCGCATAAAAACTTACACTCTTGATTTCTGGCTAAATAAAAGCTGTTGCAATGATATTTCCATGCTGAACTGAGTTGTTCTGGGTCAAATATGAAGGCAAACCCACTTTCCTTTCAGTCTTTTGCTGCAATTGGCAGAAATCAGCTCATTCGGCCTGAAAATGCTTTTAAGCGCATAAAAACTTACACTCTTGATTTCTGGCTAAATAAAAGCTGTTGCAATGATGTTTCCATGCTGAACTGAGTTGTTCTGGGTCAAATATGAAGGCAAACCCACTTTCCTTTCAGTATTTTGCTGCAATTGGCAGAAACAAGCATATTTGCTCATTCGGCCTGAAAATGCTTTTAAGCGCATAAAAACTTACACTCTTGATTTCTGGCTAAATAAAAGCTGTTGCAATGATATTTCCATGCTGAACTGAGTTGTTCTGGGTCAAATATGAAGGCAAACCCACTTTCCTTTCAGTTTTTTGCTGCAATTGGCAGAAACAAGCATATTTGCTCATTCGGCCTGAAAATGCTTTTAAGCGCATAAAAACTTACACTCTTGATTTCTGGCTAAATAAAAGCTGTTGCAATGATATTTCCATGCTGAACTGAGTTGTTCTGGGTCAAATATGGAGGCAAACCCACTTTCCTTTCAGTCTTTTGCTGCAATTGGCAGAAATCAGCTCATTCGGCCTGAAAATGCTTTTAAGCGCAGAAAAACTTACACTCTTGATTTCTGGCTAAATAAAAGCTGTTGCAATGATATTTCCATGCTGAACTGAGTTGTTCTGGGTCAAATATGAAGGCAAACCCACTTTCCTTTCAGCCTTTTGCTGCAATTGACAGAAATCAGCTCATTCGGCCTGAAAATGCTTTTAAGCGCATAAAAACTTACACTCTTGATTTCTGGCTAAATAAAAGCTGTTGCAATGATATTTCCATGCTGAACTGAGTTGTTCTGGGTCAAATATGAAGGCAAACCCACTTTCCTTTCAGTCTTTTGCTGCAATTGGCAGAAACAAGCATATTTGCTCATTCGGCCTGAAAATGCTTTTAAGCGCATAAAAACTTACACTCTTGATTTCTGGCTAAATAAAAGCTGTTGCAATGATATTTCCATGCTGAACTGAGTTGTTCTGGGTCAAATATGAAGGCAAACCCACTTTCCTTTCAGTCTTTTGCTGCAATTGGCAGAAACAAGCATATTTGCTCATTCGGCCTGAAAATGCTTTTAAGCGCATAAAAACTTACACTCTTGATTTCTGGCTAAATAAAAGCTGTTGCAATGATATTTCCATGCTGAACTGAGTTGTTGTGGGTCAAATATGAAGGCAAACCCACTTTCCTTTCAGTCTTTTGCTGCAATTGGCAGAAATCAGCTCATTCGGCCTGAAAATGCTTTTAAGCGCATAAAAACTTACACTCTTGATTTCTGGCTAAATAAAAGCTGTTGCAATGATATTTCCATGCTGAACTGAGTTGTTCTGGGTCAAATATGAAGGCAAACCCACTTTCCTTTCAGTCTTTTGCTGCATTTGGCATAAACAAGCATATTTGCTCATTCGGCCTGAAAATGCTTTTAAGCGCATAAAAACTTACACTCTTGATTTCTGGCTAAATAAAAGCTGTTGCAATGATATTTCCATGCTGAACTGAGTTGTTCTGGGTCAAATATGAAGGCAAACCCACTTTCCTTTCAGTCTTTTGCTGCAATTGTCAGAAATCAGCTCATTCGGTCTGAAAATGCTTTTAAGCGCATAAAAACTTACACTCTTGATTTCTGGCTAAATAAAAGCTGTTGCAATGATATTTCCATGCTGAACTGAGTTGTTCTTGGTCAAATATGAAGGCAAACCCACTTTCCTTTCAGTCTTTTGCTGCAATTGGCAGAAATCAGCTCATTCGGCCTGAAAATGCTTTTAAGCGCATAAAAACTTACACTCTTGATTTCTGGCTAAATAAAAGCTGTTGCAATGATATTTCCATGCTGAACTGAGTGGTTCTGGGTCAAATAGGAAGGCAAACCCACTTTCCTTTCAGTCTTTTGCTGCAATTGGCAGAAATCAGCTCATTCGGCCTGAAAATGCTTTTAAGCGCATAAAAACTTACACTCTTGATTTCTGGCTAAATAAAAGCTGTTGCAATGATATTTCCATGCTGAACTGAGTTGTTCTGGGTCAAATATGAAGGCAAACCCACTTTCCTTTCAGTCTTTTGCTGCAATTGGCAGAAATCAGCTCATTCGGCCTGAAAATGCTTTTAAGCGCATAAAAACTTACACTCTTGATTTCTGGCTAAATAAAAGCTGTTGCAATGATATTTCCATGCTGAACTGAGTTGTTCTGGGTCAAATATGAAGGCAAACCCACTTTCCTTTCAGTCTTTTGCTGCAATTGGCAGAAACAAGCATATTTGCTCATTCGGCCTGAAAATGCTTTTAAGCGCATAAAAACTTACACTCTTGATTTCTGGCTAAATAAAAGCTGTTGCAATGATATTTCCATGCTGAACTGAGTTGTTCTGGGTCAAATATGAAGGCAAACCCACTTTCCTTTCAGTCTTTTGCTGCAATTGGCAGAAATCAGCTCATTCGGCCTGAAAATGCTTTTAAGCGCATAAAAACTTACACTCTTGATTTCTGGCTAAATAAAAGCTGTTGCAATGATGTTTCCATGCTGAACTGAGTTGTTCTGGGTCAAATATGAAGGCAAACCCACTTTCCTTTCAGTCTTTTGCTGCAATTGGCAGAAACAAGCATATTTGCTCATTCGGCCTGAAAATGCTTTTAAGCGCATAAAAACTTACACTCTTGATTTCTGGCTAAATAAAAGCTGTTGCAATGATATTTCCATGCTGAACTGAGTTGTTCTGGGTCAAATATGAAGGCAAACCCACTTTCCTTTCAGTATTTTGCTGCAATTGGCAGAAACAAGCATATTTGCTCATTCGGCCTGAAAATGCTTTTAAGCGCATAAAAACTTACACTCTTGATTTCTGGCTAAATAAAAGCTGTTGCAATGATATTTCCATGCTGAACTGAGTTGTTCTGGGTCAAATATGAAGGCAAACCCACTTTCCTTTCAGTCTTTTGCTGCAATTGGCAGAAATCAGCTCATTCGGCCTGAAAATGCTTTTAAGCGCATAAAAACTTACACTCTTGATTTCTGGCTAAATAAAAGCTGTTGCAATGATATTTCCATGCTGAACTGAGTTGTTCTGGGTCAAATATGAAGGCAAACCCACTTTCCTTTCAGTATTTTGCTGCAATTGAGGAAACAAGCATATTTGCTCATTCGGCCTGAAAATGCTTTTAAGCGCATAAAAACTTACACTCTTGATTTCTGGCTAAATAAAAGCTGTTGCAATGATATTTCCATGCTGAACTGAGTTGTTCTGGGTCAAATATGAAGGCAAACCCACTTTCCTTTCAGTCTTTTGCTGCAATTGGCAGAAATCAGCTCATTCGGCCTGAAAATGCTTTTAAGCGCATAAAAACTTACACTCTTGATTTCTGGCTAAATAAAAGCTGTTGCAATGATATTTCCATGCTGAACTGAGTTGTTCTGGGTCAAATATGAAGGCAAACCCACTTTCCTTTCAGTCTTTTGCTGCAATTGGCAGAAATCAGCTCATTCGGCCTGAAAATGCTTTTAAGCGCATAAAAACTTACACTCTTGATTTCTGGCTAAATAAAAGCTGTTGCAATGATATTTCCATGCTGAACTGAGTTGTTCTGGGTCAAATATGAAGGCAAACCCACTTTCCTTTCAGTCTTTTGCTGCAATTGGCAGAAACAAGCATATTTGCTCATTCGGCCTGAAAATGCTTTTAAGCGCATAAAAACTTACACTCTTGATTTCTGGCTAAATAAAAGCTGTTGCAATGATATTTCCATGCTGAACTGAGTTGTTCTGGGTCAAATATGAAGGCAAACCCACTTTCCTTTCAGTCTTTTGCTGCAATTGGCAGAAACAAGCATATTTGCTCATTCGGCCTGAAAATGCTTTTAAGCGCATAAAAACTTACACTCTTGATTTCTGGCTAAATAAAAGCTGTTGCAATGATATTTCCATGCTGAACTGAGTTGTTCTGGGTCAAATATGAAGGCAAACCCACTTTCCTTTCAGTCTTTTGCTGCAATTGGCAGACATCAGCTCATTCGGCCTGAAAATGCTTTTAGGCGCATAAAAACTTACACTCTTGATTTCTGGCTAAATAAAAGCTGTTGCAATGATATTTCCATGCTGAACTGAGTTGTTCTGGGTCAAATATGAAGGCAAACCCACTTTCCTTTCAGTATTTTGCTGCAATTGGCAGAAACAAGCATATTTGCTCATTCGGCCTGAAATTGCTTTTAAGCGCATAAAAACTTACACTCTTGATTTCTGGCTAAATAAAAGCTGTTGCAATGATATTTCCATGCTGAACTGAGTTGTTCTGGGTCAAATATGAAGGCAAACCCACTTTCCTTTCAGTCTTTTGCTGCAATTGGCAGAAATCAGCTCATTCGGCCTGAAAATGCTTTTAAGCGCATAAAAACTTACACTCTTGATTTCTGGCTAAATAAAAGCTGTTGCAATGATATTTCCATGCTGAACTGAGTTGTTCTGGGTCAAATAAGAAGGCAAACCCACTTTCCTTTCAGTATTTTGCTGCAATTGGCAGAAACAAGCATATTTGCTCATTCGGCCTGAAAATGCTTTTAAGCGCATAAAAACTTACACTCTTGATTTCTGGCTAAATAAAAGCTGTTGCAATGATATTTCCATGCTGAACTGAGTTGTTCTGGGTCAAATATGAAGGCAAACCCACTTTCCTTTCAGTCTTTTGCTGCAATTGGCAGAAACAAGCATATTTGCTCATTCGGCCTGAAAATGCTTTTAAGCGCATAAAAACTTACACTCTTGATTTCTGGCTAAATAAAAGCTGTTGCAATGATATTTCCATGCTGAACTGAGTTGTTCTGGGTCAAATATGAAGGCAAACCCACTTTCCTTTCAGTCTTTTGCTGCAATTGGCAGAAATCAGCTCATTCGGCCTGAAAATGCTTTTAAGCGCATAAAAACTTACACTCTTGATTTCTGGCTAAATAAAAGCTGTTGCAATGATATTTCCATGCTGAACTGAGTTGTTCTGGGTCAAATATGAAGGCAAACCCACTTTCCTTTCAGTCTTTTGCTGCATTTGGCATAAACAAGCATATTTGCTCATTCGGCCTGAAAATGCTTTTAAGCACATAAAAACTTACACTCTTGATTTCTGGCTAAATAAAAGCTGTTGCAATGATATTTCCATGCTGAACTGAGTTGTTCTGGGTCAAATATGAAGGCAAACCCACTTTCCTTTCAGTCTTTTGCTGCATTTGGCATAAACAAGCATATTTGCTCATTCGGCCTGAAAATGCTTTTAAGCACATAAAAACTTACACTCTTGATTTCTGGCTAAATAAAAGCTGTTGCAATGATATTTCCATGCTGAACTGAGTTGTTCTGGGTCAAATATGAAGGCAAACCCACTTTCCTTTCAGTCTTTTGCTGCAATTGTCAGAAATCAGCTCATTCGGTCTGAAAATGCTTTTAAGCGCATAAAAACTTACACTCTTGATTTCTGGCTAAATAAAAGCTGTTGCAATGATATTTCCATGCTGAACTGAGTTGTTCTTGGTCAAATATGAAGGCAAACCCACTTTCCTTTCAGTCTTTTGCTGCAATTGGCAGAAATCAGCTCATTCGGCCTGAAAATGCTTTTAAGCGCATAAAAACTTACACTCTTGATTTCTGGCTAAATAAAAGCTGTTGCAATGATATTTCCATGCTGAACTGAGTGGTTCTGGGTCAAATAGGAAGGCAAACCCACTTTCCTTTCAGTCTTTTGCTGCAATTGGCAGAAATCAGCTCATTCAGCCTGAAAATGCTTTTAAGCGCATAAAAACTTACACTCTTGATTTCTGGCTAAATAAAAGCTGTTGCAATGATATTTCCATGCTGAACTGAGTTGTTCTGGGTCAAATATGAAGGCAAACCCACTTTCCTTTCAGTCTTTTGCTGCAATTGGCAGAAATCAGCTCATTCGGCCTGAAAATGCTTTTAAGCGCATAAAAACTTACACTCTTGATTTCTGGCTAAATAAAAGCTGTTGCAATGATATTTCCATGCTGAACTGAGTTGTTCTGGGTCAAATATGAAGGCAAACCCACTTTCCTTTCAGTCTTTTGCTGCAATTGGCAGAAACAAGCATATTTGCTCATTCGGCCTGAAAATGCTTTTAAGCGCATAAAAACTTACACTCTTGATTTCTGGCTAAATAAAAGCTGTTGCAATGATATTTCCATGCTGAACTGAGTTGTTCTGGGTCAAATATGAAGGCAAACCCACTTTCCTTTCAGTCTTTTGCTGCAATTGGCAGAAATCAGCTCATTCGGCCTGAAAATGCTATTAAGCGCATAAAAACTTACACTCTTGATTTCTGGCTAAATAAAAGCTGTTGCAATGATGTTTCCATGCTGAACTGAGTTGTTCTGGGTCAAATATGAAGGCAAACCCACTTTCCTTTCAGTATTTTGCTGCAATTGGCAGAAACAAGCATATTTGCTCATTCGGCCTGAAAATGCTTTTAAGCGCATAAAAACTTACACTCTTGATTTCTGGCTAAATAAAAGCTGTTGCAATGATGTTTCCATGCTGAACTGAGTTGTTCTGGGTCAAATATGAAGGCAAACCCACTTTCCTTTCAGTATTTTGCTGCAATTGGCAGAAACAAGCATATTTGCTCATTCGGCCTGAAAATGCTTTTAAGCGCATAAAAACTTACACTCTTGATTTCTGGCTAAATAAAAGCTGTTGCAATGATATTTCCATGCTGAACTGAGTTGTTCTGGGTCAAATATGAAGGCAAACCCACTTTCCTTTCAGTCTTTTGCTGCAATTGGCAGAAATCAGCTCATTCGGCCTGAAAATGCTTTTAAGCGCATAAAAACTTACACTCTTGATTTCTGGCTAAATAAAAGCTGTTGCAATGATATTTCCATGCTGAACTGAGTTGTTCTGGGTCAAATATGAAGGCAAACCCACTTTCCTTTCAGTATTTTGCTGCAATTGGCAGAAACAAGCATATTTGCTCATTCGGCCTGAAAATGCTTTTAAGCGCATAAAAACTTACACTCTTGATTTCTGGCTAAATAAAAGCTGTTGCAATGATATTTCCATGCTGAACTGAGTTGTTCTGGGTCAAATATGAAGGCAAACCCACTTTCCTTTCAGTCTTTTGCTGCAATTGGCAGAAATCAGCTCATTCGGCCTGAAAATGCTTTTAAGCGCATAAAAACTTACACTCTTGATTTCTGGCTAAATAAAAGCTGTTGCAATGATATTTCCATGCTGAACTGAGTTGTTCTGGGTCAAATATGAAGGCAAACCCACTTTCCTTTCAGTCTTTTGCTGCAATTGGCAGAAACAAGCATATTTGCTCATTCGGCCTGAAAATGCTTTTAAGCGCATAAAAACTTACACTCTTGATTTCTGGCTAAATAAAAGCTGTTGCAATGATATTTCCATGCTGAACTGAGTTGTTCTGGGTCAAATATGAAGGCAAACCCACTTTCCTTTCAGTATTTTGCTGCAATTGGCAGAAACAAGCATATTTGCTCATTCGGCCTGAAAATGCTTTTAAGCGCATAAAAACTTACACTCTTGATTTCTGGCTAAATAAAAGCTGTTGCAATGATATTTCCATGCTGAACTGAGTTGTTCTGGGACAAATGTGAAGGCAAACACACTTTCCTTTCAGTATTTTGCTGCAATTGGCAGAAACAAGCATATTTGCTCATTCGGCCTGAAAATGCTTTTAAGCGCATAAAAACTTACACTCTTGATTTCTGGCTAAATAAAAGCTGTTGCAATGATATTTCCATGCTGAACTGAGTTGTTCTGGGTCAAATATGAAGGCAAACCCACTTTCCTTTCAGTATTTTGCTGCAATTGGCAGAAACAAGCATATTTGCTCATTCGGCCTGAAATTGCTTTTAAGCGCATAAAAACTTACACTCTTGATTTCTGGCTAAATAAAAGCTGTTGCAATGATATTTCCATGCTGAACTGAGTTGTTCTGGGTCAAATATGAAGGCAAACCCACTTTCCTTTCAGTCTTTTGCTGCAATTGGCAGAAATCAGCTCATTCGGCCTGAAAATGCTTTTAAGCGCATAAAAACTTACACTCTTGATTTCTGGCTAAATAAAAGCTGTTGCAATGATATTTCCATGCTGAACTGAGTTGTTCTGGGTCAAATAAGAAGGCAAACCCACTTTCCTTTCAGTATTTTGCTGCAATTGGCAGAAACAAGCATATTTGCTCATTCGGCCTGAAAATGCTTTTAAGCGCATAAAAACTTACACTCTTGATTTCTGGCTAAATAAAAGCTGTTGCAATGATATTTCCATGCTGAACTGAGTTGTTCTGGGTCAAATATGAAGGCAAACCCACTTTCCTTTCAGTCTTTTGCTGCAATTGGCAGAAACAAGCATATTTGCTCATTCGGCCTGAAAATGCTTTTAAGCGCATAAAAACTTACACTCTTGATTTCTGGCTAAATAAAAGCTGTTGCAATGATATTTCCATGCTGAACTGAGTTGTTCTGGGTCAAATATGAAGGCAAACCCACTTTCCTTTCAGTCTTTTGCTGCAATTGGCAGACATCAGCTCATTCGGCCTGAAAATGCTTTTAGGCGCATAAAAACTTACACTCTTGATTTCTGGCTAAATAAAAGCTGTTGCAATGATATTTCCATGCTGAACTGAGTTGTTCTGGGTCAAATATGAAGGCAAACCCACTTTCCTTTCAGTCTTTTGGTGCAATTGGCAGAAATCAGCTCATTCGGCCTGAAAATGCTTTTAAGCGCATAAAAACTTACACTCTTGATTTCTGGCTAAATAAAAGCTGTTGCAATGATATTTCCATGCTGAATTGAGTTGTTCTGGGTCAAATATGAAGGCAAACCCACTTTCCTTTCAGTATTTTGCTGCAATTGGCAGAAACAAGCATATTTGCTCATTCGGCCTGAAAATGCTTTTAAGCGCATAAAACTTACACTCTTGATTTCTGGCTAAATAAAAGCTGTTGCAATGATATTTCCATGCTGAACTGAGTTGTTCTGGGTCAAATATGAAGGCAAACCCACTTTCCTTTCAGTCTTTTGCTGCAATTGGCAGAAATCATCTCATTCGGCCTGAAAATGCTTTTAAGCGCATAAAAACTTACACTCTTGATTTCTGGCTAAATAAAAGCTGTTGCAATGATATTTCCATGCTGAACTGAGTTGTTCTGGGTCAAATATGAAGGCAAACCCACTTTCCTTTCAGTCTTTTGGTGCAATTGGCAGAAATCAGCTCATTCGGCCTGAAAATGCTTTTAAGCGCATAAAAACTTACACTCTTGATTTCTGGCTAAATAAAAGCTGTTGCAATGATATTTCCATGCTGAATTGAGTTGTTCTGGGTCAAATATGAAGGCAAACCCACTTTCCTTTCAGTATTTTGCTGCAATTGGCAGAAACAAGCATATTTGCTCATTCGGCCTGAAAATGCTTTTAAGCGCATAAAACTTACACTCTTGATTTCTGGCTAAATAAAAGCTGTTGCAATGATATTTCCATGCTGAACTGAGTTGTTCTGGGTCAAATAAGAAGGCAAACCCACTTTCCTTTCAGTATTTTGCTGCAATTGGCAGAAACAAGCATATTTGCTCATTCGGCCTGAAAATGCTTTTAAGCGCATAAAAACTTACACTCTTGATTTCTGGCTAAATAAAAGCTGTTGCAATGATATTTCCATGCTGAATTGAGTTGTTCTGGGTCAAATAAGAAGGCAAACCCACTTTCCTTTCAGTATTTTGCTGCAATTGGCAGAAACAAGCATATTTGCTCATTCGGCCTGAAAATGCTTTTAAGCGCATAAAAACTTACACTCTTGATTTCTGGCTAAATAAAAGCTGTTGCAATGATATTTCCATGCTGAACTGAGTTGTTCTGGGTCAAATATGAAGGCAAACCCACTTTCCTTTCAGTCTTTTGGTGCAATTGGCAGAAATCAGCTCATTCGGCCTGAAAATGCTTTTAAGCGCATAAAAACTTACACTCTTGATTTCTGGCTAAATAAAAGCTGTTGCAATGATATTTCCATGCTGAATTGAGTTGTTCTGGGTCAAATATGAAGGCAAACCCACTTTCCTTTCAGTATTTTGCTGCAATTGGCAGAAACAAGCATATTTGCTCATTCGGCCTGAAAATGCTTTTAAGCGCATAAAACTTACACTCTTGATTTCTGGCTAAATAAAAGCTGTTGCAATGATATTTCCATGCTGAACTGAGTTGTTCTGGGTCAAATAAGAAGGCAAACCCACTTTCCTTTCAGTATTTTGCTGCAATTGGCAGAAACAAGCATATTTGCTCATTCGGCCTGAAAATGCTTTTAAGCGCATAAAAACTTACACTCTTGATTTCTGGCTAAATAAAAGCTGTTGCAATGATATTTCCATGCTGAATTGAGTTGTTCTGGGTCAAATAAGAAGGCAAACCCACTTTCCTTTCAGTATTTTGCTGCAATTGGCAGAAACAAGCATATTTGCTCATTCGGCCTGAAAATGCTTTTAAGCGCATAAAAACTTACACTCTTGATTTCTGGCTAAATAAAAGCTGTTGCAATGATATTTCCATGCTGAACTGAGTTGTTCTGGGTCAAATATGAAGGCAAACCCACTTTCCTTTCAGTATTTTGCTGCAATTGGCAGAAACAAGCATATTTGCTCATTCGGCCTGAAAATGCTTTTAAGCGCATAAAAACTTACACTCTTGATTTCTGGCTAAATAAAAACTGTTGCAATGATATTTCCATGCTGAACTGAGTTGTTCTGGGTCAAATATGAAGGCAAACCCACTTTCCTTTCAGTCTTTTGCTGCAATTGGCAGAAATCAGCTCATTCAGCCTGAAAATGCTTTTAAGCGCATAAAAACTTACACTCTTGATTTCTGGCTAAATAAAAGCTGTTGCAATGATATTTCCATGCTGAACTGAGTTGTTCTGGGTCAAATATGAAGGCAAACCCACTTTCCTTTCAGTCTTTTGCTGCAATTGGCAGAAATCAGCTCATTCGGCCTGAAAATGCTTTTAAGCGCATAAAAACTTACACTCTTGATTTCTGGATAAATAAAAGCTGTTGCAATGATATTTCCATGCTGAACTGAGTTGTTCTGGGTCAAATATGAAGGCAAACCCACTTTCCTTTCAGTCTTTTGCTGCAATTGGCAGAAATCAGCTCATTCGGCCTGAAAATGCTTTTAAGCGCATAAAAACTTACACTCTTGATTTCTGGCTAAATAAAAGCTGTTGCAATGATGTTTCCATGCTGAACTGAGTTGTTCTGGGTCAAATATCAAGGCAAACCCACTTTCCTTTCAGTATTTTGCTGCAATTGGCAGAAACAAGCATATTTGCTCATTCGGCCTGAAAATGCTTTTAAGCGCATAAAAACTTACACTCTTGATTTCTGGCTAAATAAAAGCTGTTGCAATGATATTTCCATGCTGAACTGAGTTGTTCTGGGTCAAATATGAAGGCAAACCCACTTTCCTTTCAGTTTTTTGCTGCAATTGGCAGAAACAAGCATATTTGCTCATTCGGCCTGAAAATGCTTTTAAGCGCATAAAAACTTACACTCTTGATTTCTGGCTAAATAAAAGCTGTTGCAATGATATTTCCATGCTGAACTGAGTTGTTCTGGGTCAAATATGGAGGCAAACCCACTTTCCTTTCAGTCTTTTGCTGCAATTGGCAGAAATCAGCTCATTCGGCCTTAAAATGCTTTTAAGCGCATAAAAACTTACACTCTTGATTTCTGGCTAAATAAAAGCTGTTGCAATGATATTTCCATGCTGAACTGAGTTGTTCTGGGTCAAATATGAAGGCAAACCCACTTTCCTTTCAGTCTTTTGCTGCAATTGGCAGAAATCAGCTCATTCGGCCTGAAAATGCTTTTAGGCGCATAAAAACTTACACTCTTGATTTCTGGCTAAATAAAAGCTGTTGCAATGATGTTTCCATGCTGAACTGAGTTGTTCTGGGTCAAATATGAAGGCAAACCCACTTTCCTTTCAGTATTTTGCTGCAATTGGCAGAAACAAGCATATTTGCTCATTCGGCCTGAAAATGCTTTTAAGCGCATAAAAACTTACACTCTTGATTTCTGGCTAAATAAAAGCTGTTGCAATGATATTTCCATGCTGAACTGAGTTGTTCTGGGTCAAATATGAAGGCAAACCCACTTTCCTTTCAGTCTTTTGCTGCAATTGGCAGAAACAAGCATATTTGCTCATTCGGCCTGAAAATGCTTTTAAGCGCATAAAAACTTACACTCTTGATTTCTGGCTAAATAAAAGCTGTTGCAATGATATTTCCATGCTGAACTGAGTTGTTCTGGGTCAAATATGAAGGCAAACCCACTTTCCTTTCAGTCTTTTGCTGCAATTGGCAGAAATCAGCTCATTCGGCCTGAAAATGCTTTTAAGCGCATAAAAACTTACACTCTTGATTTCTGGCTAAATAAAAGCTGTTGCAATGATATTTCCATGCTGAACTGAGTTGTTCTGGGTCAAATATGAAGGCAAACCCACTTTCCTTTCAGTCTTTTGCTGCATTTGGCATAAACAAGCATATTTGCTCATTCGGCCTGAAAATGCTTTTAAGCGCATAAAAACTTACACTCTTGATTTCTGGCTAAATAAAAGCTGTTGCAATGATATTTCCATGCTGAACTGAGTTGTTCTGGGTCAAATATGAAGGCAAACCCACTTTCCTTTCAGTCTTTTGCTGCAATTGGCAGAAATCAGCTCATTCGGCCTGAAAATGCTTTTAAGCGCATAAAAACTTACACTCTTGATTTCTGGATAAATAAAAGCTGTTGCAATGATATTTCCATGCTGAACTGAGTTGTTCTGGGTCAAATATGAAGGCAAACCCACTTTCCTTTCAGTCTTTTGCTGCAATTGGCAGAAATCAGCTCATTCGGCCTGAAAATGCTTTTAAGCGCATAAAAACTTACACTCTTGATTTCTGGCTAAATAAAAGCTGTTGCAATGATGTTTCCATGCTGAACTGAGTTGTTCTGGGTCAAATATCAAGGCAAACCCACTTTCCTTTCAGTATTTTGCTGCAATTGGCAGAAACAAGCATATTTGCTCATTCGGCCTGAAAATGCTTTTAAGCGCATAAAAACTTACACTCTTGATTTCTGGCTAAATAAAAGCTGTTGCAATGATATTTCCATGCTGAACTGAGTTGTTCTGGGTCAAATATGAAGGCAAACCCACTTTCCTTTCAGTTTTTTGCTGCAATTGGCAGAAACAAGCATATTTGCTCATTCGGCCTGAAAATGCTTTTAAGCGCATAAAAACTTACACTCTTGATTTCTGGCTAAATAAAAGCTGTTGCAATGATATTTCCATGCTGAACTGAGTTGTTCTGGGTCAAATATGGAGGCAAACCCACTTTCCTTTCAGTCTTTTGCTGCAATTGGCAGAAATCAGCTCATTCGGCCTTAAAATGCTTTTAAGCGCATAAAAACTTACACTCTTGATTTCTGGCTAAATAAAAGCTGTTGCAATGATATTTCCATGCTGAACTGAGTTGTTCTGGGTCAAATATGAAGGCAAACCCACTTTCCTTTCAGTCTTTTGCTGCAATTGGCAGAAATCAGCTCATTCGGCCTGAAAATGCTTTTAGGCGCATAAAAACTTACACTCTTGATTTCTGGCTAAATAAAAGCTGTTGCAATGATGTTTCCATGCTGAACTGAGTTGTTCTGGGTCAAATATGAAGGCAAACCCACTTTCCTTTCAGTATTTTGCTGCAATTGGCAGAAACAAGCATATTTGCTCATTCGGCCTGAAAATGCTTTTAAGCGCATAAAAACTTACACTCTTGATTTCTGGCTAAATAAAAGCTGTTGCAATGATATTTCCATGCTGAACTGAGTTGTTCTGGGTCAAATATGAAGGCAAACCCACTTTCCTTTCAGTCTTTTGCTGCAATTGGCAGAAACAAGCATATTTGCTCATTCGGCCTGAAAATGCTTTTAAGCGCATAAAAACTTACACTCTTGATTTCTGGCTAAATAAAAGCTGTTGCAATGATATTTCCATGCTGAACTGAGTTGTTCTGGGTCAAATATGAAGGCAAACCCACTTTCCTTTCAGTCTTTTGCTGCAATTGGCAGAAATCAGCTCATTCGGCCTGAAAATGCTTTTAAGCGCATAAAAACTTACACTCTTGATTTCTGGCTAAATAAAAGCTGTTGCAATGATATTTCCATGCTGAACTGAGTTGTTCTGGGTCAAATATGAAGGCAAACCCACTTTCCTTTCAGTCTTTTGCTGCATTTGGCATAAACAAGCATATTTGCTCATTCGGCCTGAAAATGCTTTTAAGCGCATAAAAACTTACACTCTTGATTTCTGGCTAAATAAAAGCTGTTGCAATGATATTTCCATGCTGAACTGAGTTGTTCTGGGTCAAATATGAAGGCAAACCCACTTTCCTTTCAGTCTTTTGCTGCAATTGGCAGAAATCAGCTCATTCGGCCTGAAAATGCTTTTAAGCGCATAAAAACTTACACTCTTGATTTCTGGCTAAATAAAAGCTGTTGCAATGATGTTTCCATGCTGAACTGAGTTGTTCTGGGTCAAATATGAAGGCAAACCCACTTTCCTTTCAGTATTTTGCTGCAATTGGCAGAAACAAGCATATTTGCTCATTCGGCCTGAAAATGCTTTTAAGCGCATAAAAACTTACACTCTTGATTTCTGGCTAAATAAAAGCTGTTGCAATGATATTTCCATGCTGAACTGAGTTGTTCTGGGTCAAATATGAAGGCAAACCCACTTTCCTTTCAGTTTTTTGCTGCAATTGGCAGAAACAAGCATATTTGCTCATTCGGCCTGAAAATGCTTTTAAGCGCATAAAAACTTACACTCTTGATTTCTGGCTAAATAAAAGCTGTTGCAATGATATTTCCATGCTGAACTGAGTTGTTCTGGGTCAAATATGGAGGCAAACCCACTTTCCTTTCAGTCTTTTGCTGCAATTGGCAGAAATCAGCTCATTCGGCCTGAAAATGCTTTTAAGCGCATAAAAACTTACACTCTTGATTTCTGGCTAAATAAAAGCTGTTGCAATGATATTTCCATGCTGAACTGAGTTGTTCTGGGTCAAATATGAAGGCAAACCCACTTTCCTTTCAGTCTTTTGCTGCAATTGGCAGAAATCAGCTCATTCGGCCTGAAAATGCTTTTAAGCGCATAAAAACTTACACTCTTGATTTCTGGCTAAATAAAAGCTGTTGCAATGATGTTTCCATGCTGAACTGAGTTGTTCTGGGTCAAATATGAAGGCAAACCCACTTTCCTTTCAGTATTTTGCTGCAATTGGCAGAAACAAGCATATTTGCTCATTCGGCCTGAAAATGCTTTTAAGCGCATAAAAACTTACACTCTTGATTTCTGGCTAAATAAAAGCTGTTGCAATGATATTTCCATGCTGAACTGAGTTGTTCTGGGTCAAATATGAAGGCAAACCCACTTTCCTTTCAGTCTTTTGCTGCATTTGGCATAAACAAGCATATTTGCTCATTCGGCCTGAAAATGCTTTTAAGCGCATAAAAACTTACACTCTTGATTTCTGGCTAAATAAAAGCTGTTGCAATGATATTTCCATGCTGAACTGAGTTGTTCTGGGTCAAATATGAAGGCAAACCCACTTTCCTTTCAGTCTTTTGCTGCAATTGTCAGAAATCAGCTCATTCGGTCTGAAAATGCTTTTAAGCTCATAAAAACTTACACTCTTGATTTCTGGCTAAATAAAAGCTGTTGCAATGATATTTCCATGCTGAACTGAGTTGTTCTGGGTCAAATATGAAGGCAAACCCACTTTCCTTTCAGTCTTTTGCTGCAATTGGCAGAAATCAGCTCATTCGGCCTGAAAATGCTTTTAAGCGCATAAAAACTTACACTCTTGATTTCTGGCTAAATAAAAGCTGTTGCAATGATATTTCCATGCTGAACTGAGTGGTTCTGGGTCAAATAGGAAGGCAAACCCACTTTCCTTTCAGTCTTTTGCTGCAATTGGCAGAAATCAGCTCATTCAGCCTGAAAATGCTTTTAAGCGCATAAAAACTTACACTCTTGATTTCTGGCTAAATAAAAGCTGTTGCAATGATATTTCCATGCTGAACTGAGTTGTTCTGGGTCAAATATGAAGGCAAACCCACTTTCCTTTCAGTCTTTTGCTGCAATTGGCAGAAATCAGCTCATTCGGCCTGAAAATGCTTTTAAGCGCATAAAAACTTAGACTCTTGATTTCTGGCTAAATAAAAGCTGTTGCAATGATATTTCCATGCTGAACTGAGTTGTTCTGGGTCAAATATGAAGGCAAACCAACTTTCCTTTCAGTCTTTTCTGCAATTGGCAGAAACAAGCATATTTGCTCATTCGGCCTGAAAATGCTTTTAAGCGCATAAAAACTTACACTCTTGATTTCTGGCTAAATAAAAGCTGTTGCAATGATATTTCCATGCTGAACTGAGTTGTTCTGGGTCAAATATGAAGGCAAACCCACTTTCCTTTCAGTCTTTTGCTGCAATTGGCAGAAATCAGCTCATTCGGCCTGAAAATGCTTTTAAGCGCATAAAAACTTACACTCTTGATTTCTGGCTAAATAAAAGCTGTTGCAATGATATTTCCATGCTGAACTGAGTTGTTCTGGGTCAAATATGAAGGCAAACCCACTTTCCTTTCAGTCTTTTGCTGCAATTGGCAGAAATCAGCTCATTCGGCCTGAAAATGCTTTTAAGCGCATAAAAACTTACACTCTTGATTTCTGGCTAAATAAAAGCTGTTGCAATGATATTTCCATGCTGAACTGAGTTGTTCTGGGTCAAATATGAAGGCAAACCCACTTTCCTTTCAGTATTTTGCTGCAATTGGCAGAAACAAGCATATTTGCTCATTCGGCCTGAAAATGCTTTTAAGCGCATACAAACTTACACTCTTGATTTCTGGCTAAATAAAAGCTGTTGCAATGATATTTCCATGCTGAACTGAGTTGTTCTGGGTCAAATATGAAGGCAAACCCACTTTCCTTTCAGTATTTTGCTGCAATTGGCAGAAACAAGCATATTTGCTCATTCGGCCTGAAAATGCTTTTAAGCGCATACAAACTTACACTCTTGATTTCTGGCTAAATAAAAGCTGTTGCAATGATATTTCCATGCTGAACTGAGTTGTTCTGGGTCAAATATGAAGGCAAACCCACTTTCCTTTCAGTATTTTGCTGCAATTGGCAGAAACAAGCATATTTGCTCATTCGGCCTGAAAATGCTTTTAAGCGCATAAAAACTTACACTCTTGATTTCTGGCTAAATAAAAGCTGTTGCAATGATATTTCCATGCTGAACTGAGTTGTTCTGGGTCAAATATGAAGGCAAACCCACTTTCCTTTCAGTCTTTTGCTGCAATTGGCAGAAATCAGCTCATTCGGCCTGAAAATGCTTTTAAGCGCATAAAAACTTACACTCTTGATTTCTGGCTAAATAAAAGCTGTTGCAATGATATTTCCATGCTGAACTGAGTTGTTCTGGGTCAAATATGAAGGCAAACCCACTTTCCTTTCAGTCTTTTGCTGCAATTGGCAGACATCAGCTCATTCGGCCTGAAAATGCTTTTAGGCGCATAAAAACTTACACTCTTGATTTCTGGCTAAATAAAAGCTGTTGCAATGATATTTCCATGCTGAACTGAGTTGTTCTGGGTCAAATATGAAGGCAAACCCACTTTCCTTTCAGTTTTTTGCTGCAATTGGCAGAAATCAGCTCATTCGGCCTGAAAATGCTTTTAAGCGCATAAAAACTTACACTCTTGATTTCTGGCTAAATAAAAGCTGTTGCAATGATATTTCCATGCTGAATTGAGTTGTTCTGGGTCAAATATGAAGGCAAACCCACTTTCCTTTCAGTATTTTGCTGCAATTGGCAGAAACAAGCATATTTGCTCATTCGGCCTGAAAATGCTCTTAAGCGCATAAAACTTACACTCTTGATTTCTGGCTAAATAAAAGCTGTTGCAATGATATTTCCATGCTGAACTGAGTTGTTCTGGGTCAAATATGAAGGCAAACCCACTTTCCTTTCAGTCTTTTGCTGCAATTGGCAGAAATCATCTCATTCGGCCTGAAAATGCTTTTAAGCGCATAAAAACTTACACTCTTGATTTCTGGCTAAATAAAAGCTGTTGCAATGATATTTCCATGCTGAACTGAGTTGTTCTGGGTCAAATATGAAGGCAAACCCACTTTCCTTTCAGTCTTTTGGTGCAATTGGCAGAAATCAGCTCATTCGGCCTGAAAATGCTTTTAAGCGCATAAAAACTTACACTCTTGATTTCTGGCTAAATAAAAGCTGTTGCAATGATATTTCCATGCTGAATTGAGTTGTTCTGGGTCAAATATGAAGGCAAACCCACTTTCCTTTCAGTATTTTGCTGCAATTGGCAGAAACAAGCATATTTGCTCATTCGGCCTGAAAATGCTTTTAAGCGCATAAAACTTACACTCTTGATTTCTGGCTAAATAAAAGCTGTTGCAATGATATTTCCATGCTGAACTGAGTTGTTCTGGGTCAAATAAGAAGGCAAACCCACTTTCCTTTCAGTATTTTGCTGCAATTGGCAGAAACAAGCATATTTGCTCATTCGGCCTGAAAATGCTTTTAAGCGCATAAAAACTTACACTCTTGATTTCTGGCTAAATAAAAGCTGTTGCAATGATATTTCCATGCTGAATTGAGTTGTTCTGGGTCAAATAAGAAGGCAAACCCACTTTCCTTTCAGTATTTTGCTGCAATTGGCAGAAACAAGCATATTTGCTCATTCGGCCTGAAAATGCTTTTAAGCGCATAAAAACTTACACTCTTGATTTCTGGCTAAATAAAAGCTGTTGCAATGATATTTCCATGCTGAACTGAGTTGTTCTGGGTCAAATATGAAGGCAAACCCACTTTCCTTTCAGTATTTTGCTGCAATTGGCAGAAACAAGCATATTTGCTCATTCGGCCTGAAAATGCTTTTAAGCGCATAAAAACTTACACTCTTGATTTCTGGCTAAATAAAAACTGTTGCAATGATATTTCCATGCTGAACTGAGTTGTTCTGGGTCAAATATGAAGGCAAACCCACTTTCCTTTCAGTCTTTTGCTGCAATTGGCAGAAATCAGCTCATTCAGCCTGAAAATGCTTTTAAGCGCATAAAAACTTACACTCTTGATTTCTGGCTAAATAAAAGCTGTTGCAATGATATTTCCATGCTGAACTGAGTTGTTCTGGGTCAAATATGAAGGCAAACCCACTTTCCTTTCAGTCTTTTGCTGCAATTGGCAGAAATCAGCTCATTCGGCCTGAAAATGCTTTTAAGCGCATAAAAACTTACACTCTTGATTTCTGGATAAATAAAAGCTGTTGCAATGATATTTCCATGCTGAACTGAGTTGTTCTGGGTCAAATATGAAGGCAAACCCACTTTCCTTTCAGTCTTTTGCTGCAATTGGCAGAAACAAGCATATTTGCTCATTCGGCCTGAAAATGCTTTTAAGCGCATAAAAACTTACACTCTTGATTTCTGGCTAAATAACAGCTGTTGCAATGATATTTCCATGCTGAAACTGAGTTGTTCTGGGTCAAATATGAAGGCAAACCCACTTTCCTTTCAGTCTTTTGCTGCAATTGGCAGAAATCAGCTCATTCGGCCTGAAAATGCTTTTAAGCGCATAAAAACTTACACTCTTGATTTCTGGCTAAATAAAAGCTGTTGCAATGATGTTTCCATGCTGAACTGAGTTGTTCTGGGTCAAATATCAAGGCAAACCCACTTTCCTTTCAGTATTTTGCTGCAATTGGCAGAAACAAGCATATTTGCTCATTCGGCCTGAAAATGCTTTTAAGCGCATAAAAACTTACACTCTTGATTTCTGGCTAAATAAAAGCTGTTGCAATGATATTTCCATGCTGAACTGAGTTGTTCTGGGTCAAATATGAAGGCAAACCCACTTTCCTTTCAGTTTTTTGCTGCAATTGGCAGAAACAAGCATATTTGCTCATTCGGCCTGAAAATGCTTTTAAGCGCATAAAAACTTACACTCTTGATTTCTGGCTAAATAAAAGCTGTTGCAATGATATTTCCATGCTGAACTGAGTTGTTCTGGGTCAAATATGGAGGCAAACCCACTTTCCTTTCAGTCTTTTGCTGCAATTGGCAGAAATCAGCTCATTCGGCCTTAAAATGCTTTTAAGCGCATAAAAACTTACACTCTTGATTTCTGGCTAAATAAAAGCTGTTGCAATGATATTTCCATGCTGAACTGAGTTGTTCTGGGTCAAATATGAAGGCAAACCCACTTTCCTTTCAGTCTTTTGCTGCAATTGGCAGAAATCAGCTCATTCGGCCTGAAAATGCTTTTAAGCGCATAAAAACTTACACTCTTGATTTCTGGCTAAATAAAAGCTGTTGCAATGATGTTTCCATGCTGAACTGAGTTGTTCTGGGTCAAATATGAAGGCAAACCCACTTTCCTTTCAGTATTTTGCTGCAATTGGCAGAAACAAGCATATTTGCTCATTCGGCCTGAAAATGCTTTTAAGCGCATAAAAACTTACACTCTTGATTTCTGGCTAAATAAAAGCTGTTGCAATGATATTTCCATGCTGAACTGAGTTGTTCTGGGTCAAATATGAAGGCAAACCCACTTTCCTTTCAGTCTTTTGCTGCAATTGGCAGAAATCAGCTCATTCGGCCTGAAAATGCTTTTAAGCGCATAAAAACTTACACTCTTGATTTCTGGCTAAATAAAAGCTGTTGCAATGATATTTCCATGCTGAACTGAGTTGTTCTGGGTCAAATATGAAGGCAAACCCACTTTCCTTTCAGTCTTTTGCTGCATTTGGCATAAACAAGCATATTTGCTCATTCGGCCTGAAAATGCTTTTAAGCGCATAAAAACTTACACTCTTGATTTCTGGCTAAATAAAAGCTGTTGCAATGATATTTCCATGCTGAACTGAGTTGTTCTGGGTCAAATATGAAGGCAAACCCACTTTCCTTTCAGTCTTTTGCTGCAATTGGCAGAAATCAGCTCATTCGGCCTGAAAATGCTTTTAAGCGCATAAAAACTTACACTCTTGATTTCTGGCTAAATAAAAGCTGTTGCAATGATGTTTCCATGCTGAACTGAGTTGTTCTGGGTCAAATATGAAGGCAAACCCACTTTCCTTTCAGTATTTTGCTGCAATTGGCAGAAACAAGCATATTTGCTCATTCGGCCTGAAAATGCTTTTAAGCGCATAAAAACTTACACTCTTGATTTCTGGCTAAATAAAAGCTGTTGCAATGATATTTCCATGCTGAACTGAGTTGTTCTGGGTCAAATATGAAGGCAAACCCACTTTCCTTTCAGTTTTTTGCTGCAATTGGCAGAAACAAGCATATTTGCTCATTCGGCCTGAAAATGCTTTTAAGCGCATAAAAACTTACACTCTTGATTTCTGGCTAAATAAAAGCTGTTGCAATGATATTTCCATGCTGAACTGAGTTGTTCTGGGTCAAATATGGAGGCAAACCCACTTTCCTTTCAGTCTTTTGCTGCAATTGGCAGAAATCAGCTCATTCGGCCTGAAAATGCTTTTAAGCGCATAAAAACTTACACTCTTGATTTCTGGCTAAATAAAAGCTGTTGCAATGATATTTCCATGCTGAACTGAGTTGTTCTGGGTCAAATATGAAGGCAAACCCACTTTCCTTTCAGTCTTTTGCTGCAATTGGCAGAAATCAGCTCATTCGGCCTGAAAATGCTTTTAAGCGCATAAAAACTTACACTCTTGATTTCTGGCTAAATAAAAGCTGTTGCAATGATGTTTCCATGCTGAACTGAGTTGTTCTGGGTCAAATATGAAGGCAAACCCACTTTCCTTTCAGTATTTTGCTGCAATTGGCAGAAACAAGCATATTTGCTCATTCGGCCTGAAAATGCTTTTAAGCGCATAAAAACTTACACTCTTGATTTCTGGCTAAATAAAAGCTGTTGCAATGATATTTCCATGCTGAACTGAGTTGTTCTGGGTCAAATATGAAGGCAAACCCACTTTCCTTTCAGTCTTTTGCTGCAATTGGCAGAAACAAGCATATTTGCTCATTCGGCCTGAAAATGCTTTTAAGCGCATAAAAACTTACACTCTTGATTTCTGGCTAAATAAAAGCTGTTGCAATGATATTTCCATGCTGAACTGAGTTGTTCTGGGTCAAATATGAAGGCAAACCCACTTTCCTTTCAGTCTTTTGCTGCAATTGGCAGAAATCAGCTCATTCGGCCTGAAAATGCTTTTAAGCGCATAAAAACTTACACTCTTGATTTCTGGCTAAATAAAAGCTGTTGCAATGATATTTCCATGCTGAACTGAGTTGTTCTGGGTCAAATATGAAGGCAAACCCACTTTCCTTTCAGTCTTTTGCTGCATTTGGCATAAACAAGCATATTTGCTCATTCGGCCTGAAAATGCTTTTAAGCGCATAAAAACTTACACTCTTGATTTCTGGCTAAATAAAAGCTGTTGCAATGATATTTCCATGCTGAACTGAGTTGTTCTGGGTCAAATATGAAGGCAAACCCACTTTCCTTTCAGTCTTTTGCTGCAATTGTCAGAAATCAGCTCATTCGGTCTGAAAATGCTTTTAAGCTCATAAAAACTTACACTCTTGATTTCTGGCTAAATAAAAGCTGTTGCAATGATATTTCCATGCTGAACTGAGTTGTTCTGGGTCAAATATGAAGGCAAACCCACTTTCCTTTCAGTCTTTTGCTGCAATTGGCAGAAATCAGCTCATTCGGCCTGAAAATGCTTTTAAGCGCATAAAAACTTACACTCTTGATTTCTGGCTAAATAAAAGCTGTTGCAATGATATTTCCATGCTGAACTGAGTGGTTCTGGGTCAAATAGGAAGGCAAACCCACTTTCCTTTCAGTCTTTTGCTGCAATTGGCAGAAATCAGCTCATTCAGCCTGAAAATGCTTTTAAGCGCATAAAAACTTACACTCTTGATTTCTGGCTAAATAAAAGCTGTTGCAATGATATTTCCATGCTGAACTGAGTTGTTCTGGGTCAAATATGAAGGCAAACCCACTTTCCTTTCAGTCTTTTGCTGCAATTGGCAGAAATCAGCTCATTCGGCCTGAAAATGCTTTTAAGCGCATAAAAACTTACACTCTTGATTTCTGGCTAAATAAAAGCTGTTGCAATGATATTTCCATGCTGAACTGAGTTGTTCTGGGTCAAATATGAAGGCAAACCCACTTTCCTTTCAGTCTTTTGCTGCAATTGGCAGAAACAAGCATATTTGCTCATTCGGCCTGAAAATGCTTTTAAGCGCATAAAAACTTACACTCTTGATTTCTGGCTAAATAAAAGCTGTTGCAATGATATTTCCATGCTGAACTGAGTTGTTCTGGGTCAAATATGAAGGCAAACCCACTTTCCTTTCAGTCTTTTGCTGCAATTGGCAGAAATCAGCTCATTCGGCCTGAAAATGCTTTTAAGCGCATAAAAACTTACACTCTTGATTTCTGGCTAAATAAAATCTGTTGCAATGATATTTCCATGCTGAACTGAGTTGTTCTGGGTCAAATATGAAGGCAAACCCACTTTCCTTTCAGTCTTTTGCTGCAATTGGCAGAAACAAGCATATTTGCTCATTCGGCCTGAAAATGCTTTTAAGCGCATAAAAACTTACACTCTTGATTTCTGGCTAAATAAAAGCTGTTGCAATGATATTTCCATGCTGAACTGAGTTGTTCTGGGTCAAATATGAAGGCAAACCCACTTTCCTTTCAGTCTTTTGCTGCAATTGGCAGAAATCAGCTCATTCGGCCTGAAAATGCTTTTAAGCGCATAAAAACTTACACTCTTGATTTCTGGCTAAATAAAAGCTGTTGCAATGATATTTCCATGCTGAACTGAGTTGTTCTGGGTCAAATATGAAGGCAAACCCACTTTCCTTTCAGTCTTTTGCTGCAATTGGCAGAAATCAGCTCATTCGGCCTGAAAATGCTTTTAAGCGCATAAAAACTTACACTCTTGATTTCTGGCTAAATAAAAGCTGTTGCAATGATATTTCCATGCTGAACTGAGTTGTTCTGGGTCAAATATGAAGGCAAACCCACTTTCCTTTCAGTCTTTTGCTGCAATTGGCAGAAATCAGCTCATTCGGCCTGAAAATGCTTTTAAGCGCATAAAAACTTACACTCTTGATTTCTGGCTAAATAAAAGCTGTTGCAATGATATTTCCATGCTGAACTGAGTTGTTCTGGGTCAAATATGAAGGCAAACCCACTTTCCTTTCAGTCTTTTGCTGCAATTGGCAGAAACAAGCATATTTGCTCATTCGGCCTGAAAATGCTTTTAAGCGCATACAAACTTACACTCTTGATTTCTGGCTAAATAAAAGCTGTTGCAATGATATTTCCATGCTGAACTGAGTTGTTCTGGGTCAAATATGAAGGCAAACCCACTTTCCTTTCAGTATTTTGCTGCAATTGGCAGAAACAAGCATATTTGCTCATTCGGCCTGAAAATGCTTTTAAGCGCATACAAACTTACACTCTTGATTTCTGGCTAAATAAAAGCTGTTGCAATGATATTTCCATGCTGAACTGAGTTGTTCTGGGTCAAATATGAAGGCAAACCCACTTTCCTTTCAGTCTTTTGCTGCAATTGGCAGAAACAAGCATATTTGCTCATTTGGCCTGAAAATGCTTTTAAGCGCATAAAAACTTACACTCTTGATTTCTGGCTAAATAAAAGCTGTTGCAATGATATTTCCATGCTGAACTGAGTTGTTCTGGGTCAAATATGAAGGCAAACCCACTTTCCTTTCAGTATTTTGCTGCAATTGGTAGAAATCATCTAATTCGGCCTGAAAATGCTTTTAAGCGCATAAAAACTTACACTCTTGATTTCTGGCTAAATAAAAGCTGTTGCAATGATATTTCCATGCTGAACTGAGTTGTTCTGGGTCAAATATGAAGGCAAACCCACTTTCCTTTCAGTATTTTGCTGCAATTGGCAAAAACAAGCATATTTGCTCATTCGGCCTGAAAATGCTTTTAAGCGCATAAAAACTTACACTCTTGATTTCTGGCTAAATAAAAGCTGTTGCAATGATATTTCCATGCTGAACTGAGTTGTTCTGGGTCAAATATGAAGGCAAACCCACTTTCCTTTCAGTCTTTTGCTGCAATTGGCAGAAATCAGCTCATTCGGCCTGAAAATGCTTTTAAGCGCATAAAAACTTACACTCTTGATTTCTGGCTAAATAAAAGCTGTTGCAATGATATTTCCATGCTGAACTGAGTTGTTCTGGGTCAAATATGAAGGCAAACCCACTTTCCTTTCAGTATGTTGCTGCAATTGGCAGAAATCAGCTCATTCGGCCTGAAAATGCTTTTAAGCGCATAAAAACTTACACTCTTGATTTCTGGCTAAATAAAAGCTGTTGCAATGATATTTCCATGCTGAACTGAGTTGTTCTGGGTCAAATATGAAGGCAAACCCACTTTCCTTTCAGTCTTTTGCTGCAATTGGCAGAAATCAGCTCATTCGGCCTGAAAATGCTTTTAAGCGCATAAAAACTTACACTCTTGATTTCTGGCTAAATAAAAGCTGTTGCAATGATATTTCCATGCTGAACTGAGTTGTTCTGGGTCAAATATGAAGGCAAACCCACTTTCCTTTCAGTCTTTTGCTGCAATTGGCAGAAATCAGCTCATTCGGCCTGAAAATGCTTTTAAGCGCATAGAAACTTACACTCTTGATTTCTGGCTAAATAAAAGCTGTTGCAATGATATTTCCATGCTGAACTGAGTTGTTCTGGGTCAAATATGAAGGCAAACCCACTTTCCTTTCAGTCTTTTGCTGCAATTGGCAGAAACAAGCATATTTGCTCATTCGGCCTGAAAATGCTTTTAAGCGCATAAAAACTTACACTCTTGATTTCTGGCTAAATAAAAGCTGTTGCAATGATATTTCCATGCTGAACTGAGTTGTTCTGGGTCAAATATGAAGGCAAACCCACTTTCCTTTCAGTATTTTGCTGCAATTGGCAGAAATCAGCTCATTCGGCATGAAAATGCTTTAAGGGGCATAAAAACTTACACTCTTGATTTCTGGCTAAATAAAAGCTGTTGCAATGATATTTCCATGCTAAACCGAGTTGTTCTGGGTCAAATATGAAGGCAAACCCACTTTCCTTTCAGTATTTTGCTGCAATTGGCAGAAACAAGCATATTTGCTCATTCGGCCTGAAAATGCTTTTAAGCGCATAAAAACTTACACTCTTGATTTCTGGTTAAATAAAAGCTGTTGCAATGATATTTCCATGCTGAACTGAGTTGTTCTGGGTCAAATATGAAGGCAAACCCACTTTCCTTTCAGTATTTTGCTGCAATTGGCAGAAATCAGCTCATTCGGCATGAAAATGCTTTAAGGGGCATAAAAACTTACACTCTTGATTTCTGGCTAAATAAAAGCTGTTGCAATGATATTTCCATGCTAAACCGAGTTGTTCTGGGTCAAATATGAAGGCAAACCCACTTTCCTTTCAGTATTTTGCTGCAATTGGCAGAAACAAGCATATTTGCTCATTCGGCCTGAAAATGCTTTTAAGCGCATAAAAACTTACACTCTTGATTTCTGGCTAAATAAAAGCTGTTGCAATGATATTTCCATGCTGAACTGAGTTGTTCTGGGTCAAATATGAAGGCAAACCCACTTTCCTTTCAGTTTTTTGCTGCAATTGGCAGAAACAAGCATATTTGCTCATTCGGCCTGAAAATGCTTTTAAGCGCATAAAAACTTACACTCTTGATTTCTGGCTAAATAAAAGCTGTTGCAATGATATTTCCATGCTGAACTGAGTTGTTCTGGGTCAAATATGGAGGCAAACCCACTTTCCTTTCAGTCTTTTGCTGCAATTGGCAGAAATCAGCTCATTCGGCCTGAAAATGCTTTTAAGCGCATAAAAACTTACACTCTTGATTTCTGGCTAAATAAAAGCTGTTGCAATGATATTTCCATGCTGAACTGAGTTGTTCTGGGTCAAATATGAAGGCAAACCCACTTTCCTTTCAGTCTTTTGCTGCAATTGGCAGAAATCAGCTCATTCGGCCTGAAAATGCTTTTAAGCGCATAAAAACTTACACTCTTGATTTCTGGCTAAATAAAAGCTGTTGCAATGATGTTTCCATGCTGAACTGAGTTGTTCTGGGTCAAATATGAAGGCAAACCCA
Organism: Channa argus; assembly: GCF_033026475.1. Taxonomy (NCBI): domain Eukaryota; kingdom Metazoa; phylum Chordata; class Actinopteri; order Anabantiformes; family Channidae; genus Channa; species Channa argus. Next base: position 169,450 of record NW_027125247.1, on the reverse strand, counting down.
CTTTCCTTTCAGTATTTTGCTGCAATTGGCAGAAACAAGCATATTTGCTCATTCGGCCTGAAAATGCTTTTAAGCGCATAAAAACTTACACTCTTGATTTCTGGCTAAATAAAAGCTGTTGCAATGATATTTCCATGCTGAACTGAGTTGTTCTGGGTCAAATATGAAGGCAAACCCACTTTCCTTTCAGTCTTTTGCTGCAATTGGCAGAAACAAGCATATTTGCTCATTCGGCCTGAAAATGCTTTTAAGCGCATAAAAACTTACACTCTTGATTTCTGGCTAAATAAAAGCTGTTGCAATGATATTTCCATGCTGAACTGAGTTGTTCTGGGTCAAATATGAAGGCAAACCCACTTTCCTTTCAGTCTTTTGCTGCAATTGGCAGAAATCAGCTCATTCGGCCTGAAAATGCTTTTAAGCGCATAAAAACTTACACTCTTGATTTCTGGCTAAATAAAAGCTGTTGCAATGATATTTCCATGCTGAACTGAGTTGTTCTGGGTCAAATATGAAGGCAAACCCACTTTCCTTTCAGTCTTTTGCTGCATTTGGCAGAAACAAGCATATTTGCTCATTCGGCCTGAAAATGCTTTTAAGCGCATAAAAACTTACACTCTTGATTTCTGGCTAAATAAAAGCTGTTGCAATGATATTTCCATGCTGAACTGAGTTGTTCTGGGTCAAATATGAAGGCAAACCCACTTTCCTTTCAGTCTTTTGCTGCAATTGTCAGAAATCAGCTCATTCGGTCTGAAAATGCTTTTAAGCTCATAAAAACTTACACTCTTGATTTCTGGCTAAATAAAAGCTGTTGCAATGATATTTCCATGCTGAACTGAGTTGTTCTGGGTCAAATATGAAGGCAAACCCACTTTCCTTTCAGTCTTTTGCTGCAATTGGCAGAAATCAGCTCATTCGGCCTGAAAATGCTTTTAAGCGCATAAAAACTTACACTCTTGATTTCTGGCTAAATAAAAGCTGTTGCAATGATATTTCCATGCTGAACTGAGTGGTTCTGGGTCAAATAGGAAGGCAAACCCACTTTCCTTTCAGTCTTTTGCTGCAATTGGCAGAAATCAGCTCATTCAGCCTGAAAATGCTTTTAAGCGCATAAAAACTTACACTCTTGATTTCTGGCTAAATAAAAGCTGTTGCAATGATATTTCCATGCTGAACTGAGTTGTTCTGGGTCAAATATGAAGGCAAACCCACTTTCCTTTCAGTCTTTTGCTGCAATTGGCAGAAATCAGCTCATTCGGCCTGAAAATGCTTTTAAGCGCATAAAAACTTACACTCTTGATTTCTGGCTAAATAAAAGCTGTTGCAATGATATTTCCATGCTGAACTGAGTTGTTCTGGGTCAAATATGAAGGCAAACCCACTTTCCTTTCAGTCTTTTGCTGCAATTGGCAGAAACAAGCATATTTGCTCATTCGGCCTGAAAATGCTTTTAAGCGCATAAAAACTTACACTCTTGATTTCTGGCTAAATAAAAGCTGTTGCAATGATATTTCCATGCTGAACTGAGTTGTTCTGGGTCAAATATGAAGGCAAACCCACTTTCCTTTCAGTCTTTTGCTGCAATTGGCAGAAATCAGCTCATTCGGCCTGAAAATGCTTTTAAGCGCATAAAAACTTACACTCTTGATTTCTGGCTAAATAAAATCTGTTGCAATGATATTTCCATGCTGAACTGAGTTGTTCTGGGTCAAATATGAAGGCAAACCCACTTTCCTTTCAGTCTTTTGCTGCAATTGGCAGAAACAAGCATATTTGCTCATTCGGCCTGAAAATGCTTTTAAGCGCATAAAAACTTACACTCTTGATTTCTGGCTAAATAAAAGCTGTTGCAATGATATTTCCATGCTGAACTGAGTTGTTCTGGGTCAAATATGAAGGCAAACCCACTTTCCTTTCAGTCTTTTGCTGCAATTGGCAGAAATCAGCTCATTCGGCCTGAAAATGCTTTTAAGCGCATAAAAACTTACACTCTTGATTTCTGGCTAAATAAAAGCTGTTGCAATGATATTTCCATGCTGAACTGAGTTGTTCTGGGTCAAATATGAAGGCAAACCCACTTTCCTTTCAGTCTTTTGCTGCAATTGGCAGAAATCAGCTCATTCGGCCTGAAAATGCTTTTAAGCGCATAAAAACTTACACTCTTGATTTCTGGCTAAATAAAAGCTGTTGCAATGATATTTCCATGCTGAACTGAGTTGTTCTGGGTCAAATATGAAGGCAAACCCACTTTCCTTTCAGTCTTTTGCTGCAATTGGCAGAAATCAGCTCATTCGGCCTGAAAATGCTTTTAAGCGCATAAAAACTTACACTCTTGATTTCTGGCTAAATAAAAGCTGTTGCAATGATATTTCCATGCTGAACTGAGTTGTTCTGGGTCAAATATGAAGGCAAACCCACTTTCCTTTCAGTCTTTTGCTGCAATTGGCAGAAACAAGCATATTTGCTCATTCGGCCTGAAAATGCTTTTAAGCGCATACAAACTTACACTCTTGATTTCTGGCTAAATAAAAGCTGTTGCAATGATATTTCCATGCTGAACTGAGTTGTTCTGGGTCAAATATGAAGGCAAACCCACTTTCCTTTCAGTATTTTGCTGCAATTGGCAGAAACAAGCATATTTGCTCATTCGGCCTGAAAATGCTTTTAAGCGCATACAAACTTACACTCTTGATTTCTGGCTAAATAAAAGCTGTTGCAATGATATTTCCATGCTGAACTGAGTTGTTCTGGGTCAAATATGAAGGCAAACCCACTTTCCTTTCAGTCTTTTGCTGCAATTGGCAGAAACAAGCATATTTGCTCATTTGGCCTGAAAATGCTTTTAAGCGCATAAAAACTTACACTCTTGATTTCTGGCTAAATAAAAGCTGTTGCAATGATATTTCCATGCTGAACTGAGTTGTTCTGGGTCAAATATGAAGGCAAACCCACTTTCCTTTCAGTATTTTGCTGCAATTGGTAGAAATCATCTAATTCGGCCTGAAAATGCTTTTAAGCGCATAAAAACTTACACTCTTGATTTCTGGCTAAATAAAAGCTGTTGCAATGATATTTCCATGCTGAACTGAGTTGTTCTGGGTCAAATATGAAGGCAAACCCACTTTCCTTTCAGTATTTTGCTGCAATTGGCAAAAACAAGCATATTTGCTCATTCGGCCTGAAAATGCTTTTAAGCGCATAAAAACTTACACTCTTGATTTCTGGCTAAATAAAAGCTGTTGCAATGATATTTCCATGCTGAACTGAGTTGTTCTGGGTCAAATATGAAGGCAAACCCACTTTCCTTTCAGTCTTTTGCTGCAATTGGCAGAAATCAGCTCATTCGGCCTGAAAATGCTTTTAAGCGCATAAAAACTTACACTCTTGATTTCTGGCTAAATAAAAGCTGTTGCAATGATATTTCCATGCTGAACTGAGTTGTTCTGGGTCAAATATGAAGGCAAACCCACTTTCCTTTCAGTATGTTGCTGCAATTGGCAGAAATCAGCTCATTCGGCCTGAAAATGCTTTTAAGCGCATAAAAACTTACACTCTTGATTTCTGGCTAAATAAAAGCTGTTGCAATGATATTTCCATGCTGAACTGAGTTGTTCTGGGTCAAATATGAAGGCAAACCCACTTTCCTTTCAGTCTTTTGCTGCAATTGGCAGAAATCAGCTCATTCGGCCTGAAAATGCTTTTAAGCGCATAAAAACTTACACTCTTGATTTCTGGCTAAATAAAAGCTGTTGCAATGATATTTCCATGCTGAACTGAGTTGTTCTGGGTCAAATATGAAGGCAAACCCACTTTCCTTTCAGTCTTTTGCTGCAATTGGCAGAAATCAGCTCATTCGGCCTGAAAATGCTTTTAAGCGCATAGAAACTTACACTCTTGATTTCTGGCTAAATAAAAGCTGTTGCAATGATATTTCCATGCTGAACTGAGTTGTTCTGGGTCAAATATGAAGGCAAACCCACTTTCCTTTCAGTCTTTTGCTGCAATTGGCAGAAACAAGCATATTTGCTCATTCGGCCTGAAAATGCTTTTAAGCGCATAAAAACTTACACTCTTGATTTCTGGCTAAATAAAAGCTGTTGCAATGATATTTCCATGCTGAACTGAGTTGTTCTGGGTCAAATATGAAGGCAAACCCACTTTCCTTTCAGTATTTTGCTGCAATTGGCAGAAATCAGCTCATTCGGCATGAAAATGCTTTAAGGGGCATAAAAACTTACACTCTTGATTTCTGGCTAAATAAAAGCTGTTGCAATGATATTTCCATGCTAAACCGAGTTGTTCTGGGTCAAATATGAAGGCAAACCCACTTTCCTTTCAGTATTTTGCTGCAATTGGCAGAAACAAGCATATTTGCTCATTCGGCCTGAAAATGCTTTTAAGCGCATAAAAACTTACACTCTTGATTTCTGGTTAAATAAAAGCTGTTGCAATGATATTTCCATGCTGAACTGAGTTGTTCTGGGTCAAATATGAAGGCAAACCCACTTTCCTTTCAGTATTTTGCTGCAATTGGCAGAAATCAGCTCATTCGGCATGAAAATGCTTTAAGGGGCATAAAAACTTACACTCTTGATTTCTGGCTAAATAAAAGCTGTTGCAATGATATTTCCATGCTAAACCGAGTTGTTCTGGGTCAAATATGAAGGCAAACCCACTTTCCTTTCAGTATTTTGCTGCAATTGGCAGAAACAAGCATATTTGCTCATTCGGCCTGAAAATGCTTTTAAGCGCATAAAAACTTACACTCTTGATTTCTGGCTAAATAAAAGCTGTTGCAATGATATTTCCATGCTGAACTGAGTTGTTCTGGGTCAAATATGAAGGCAAACCCACTTTCCTTTCAGTCTTTTGCTGCAATTGGCAGAAACAAGCATATTTGCTCATTCGGCCTGAAAATGCTTTTAAGCGCATAAAAACTTACACTCTTGATTTCTGGCTAAATAAAAGCTGTTGCAATGATATTTCCATGCTGAACTGAGTTGTTCTGGGTCAAATATGAAGGCAAACCCACTTTCCTTTCAGTCTTTTGCTGCAATTGGCAGAAACACGCATATTTGCTCATTCGGCCTGAAAATGCTTTTAAGCGCATAAAAACTTACACTCTTGATTTCTGGCTAAATAAAAGCTGTTGCAATGATATTTCCATGCTGAACTGAGTTGTTCTGGGTCAAATATGAAGGCAAACCCACTTTCCTTTCAGTCTTTTGCTGCAATTGGCAGAAATCAGCTCATTCGGCCTGAAAATGCTTTTAAGCGCATAAAAACTTACACTCTTTATTTCTGGCTAAATAAAAGCTGTTGCAATGATATTTCCATGCTGAACTGAGTTGTTCTGGGTCAAATATGAAGGCAAACCCACTTTCCTTTCAGTCTTTTGCTGCAATTGGCAGAAATCAGCTCATTCAGCCTGAAAATGCTTTTAAGCGCATAAAAACTTACACTCTTGATTTCTGGCTAAATAAAAGCTGTTGCAATGATATTTCCATGCTGAACTGAGTTGTTCTGGGTCAAATATGAAGGCAAACCCACGTTCCTTTCAGTCTTTTGCTGCAATTGGCAGAAATCAGCTCATTCGGCCTGAAAATGCTTTTAAGCGCATAAAAACTTACACTCTTGATTTTTGGCTAAATAAAAGCTGTTGCAATGATATTTCCATGCTGAACTGAGTTGTTCTGGGTCAAATATGAAGGCAAACCCACTTTCCTTTCAGTCTTTTGCTGCAATTGGCAGAAACAAGCATATTTGCTCATTCGGCCTGAAAATGCTTTTAAGCGCATAAAAACTTACACTCTTGATTTCTGGCTAAATAAAAGCTGTTGCAATGATATTTCCATGCTGAACAGAGTTGTTCTGGGTCAAATATGAAGGCAAACCCACTTTCCTTTCAGTATTTTGCTGCAATTGGCAGAAACAAGCATATTTGCTCATTCGGCCTGAAAATGCTTTTAAGTGCATAAAAACTTACACTCTTGATTTCTGGCTAAATAAAAGCTGTTGCAATGATATTTCCATGCTGAACTGAGTTGTTCTGGGTCAAATATGAAGGCAAACCCACTTTCCTTTCAGTCTTTTGCTGCAATTGGCAGAAATCAGCTCATTTGGCCTGAAAATGCTTTTAAGCGCATAAAAACTTACACTCTTGATTTCTGGCTAAATAAAAGCTGTTGCAATGATATTTCCATGCTGAACTGAGTTGTTCTGGGTCAAATATGAAGGCAAACCCACTTTCCTTTCAGTCTTTTGCTGCAATTGGCAGAAATCAGCTCATTCGGCCTGAAAATGCTTTTAAGCGCATAAAAACTTACACTCTTGATTTCTGGCTAAATAAAAGCTGTTGCAATGATATTTCCATGCTGAACTGAGTTGTTCTGGGTCAAATATGAAGGCAAACCCACTTTCCTTTCAGTCTTTTGCTGCATTTGGCATAAACAAGCATATTTGCTCATTCGGCCTGAAAATGCTTTTAAGCGCATAAAAACTTACACTCTTGATTTCTGGCTAAATAAAAGCTGTTGCAATGATATTTCCATGCTGAACTGAGTTGTTCTGGGTCAAATATGAAGGCAAACCCACTTTCCTTTCAGTCTTTTGCTGCAATTGTCAGAAATCAGCTCATTCGGTCTGAAAATGCTTTTAAGCTCATAAAAACTTACACTCTTGATTTCTGGCTAAATAAAAGCTGTTGCAATGATATTTCCATGCTGAACTGAGTTGTTCTGGGTCAAATATGAAGGCAAACCCACTTTCCTTTCAGTCTTTTGCTGCAATTGGCAGAAATCAGCTCATTCGGCCTGAAAATGCTTTTAAGCGCATAAAAACTTACACTCTTGATTTCTGGCTAAATAAAAGCTGTTGCAATGATATTTCCATGCTGAACTGAGTGGTTCTGGGTCAAATAGGAAGGCAAACCCACTTTCCTTTCAGTCTTTTGCTGCAATTGGCAGAAATCAGCTCATTCAGCCTGAAAATGCTTTTAAGCGCATAAAAACTTACACTCTTGATTTCTGGCTAAATAAAAGCTGTTGCAATGATATTTCCATGCTGAACTGAGTTGTTCTGGGTCAAATATGAAGGCAAACCCACTTTCCTTTCAGTCTTTTGCTGCAATTGGCAGAAATCAGCTCATTCGGCCTGAAAATGCTTTTAAGCGCATAAAAACTTACACTCTTGATTTCTGGCTAAATAAAAGCTGTTGCAATGATATTTCCATGCTGAACTGAGTTGTTCTGGGTCAAATATGAAGGCAAACCCACTTTCCTTTCAGTCTTTTGCTGCAATTGGCAGAAACAAGCATATTTGCTCATTCGGCCTGAAAATGCTTTTAAGCGCATAAAAACTTACACTCTTGATTTCTGGCTAAATAAAAGCTGTTGCAATGATATTTCCATGCTGAACTGAGTTGTTCTGGGTCAAATATGAAGGCAAACCCACTTTCCTTTCAGTCTTTTGCTGCAATTGGCAGAAATCAGCTCATTCGGCCTGAAAATGCTTTTAAGCGCATAAAAACTTACACTCTTGATTTCTGGCTAAATAAAAGCTGTTGCAATGATATTTCCATGCTGAACTGAGTTGTTCTGGGTCAAATATGAAGGCAAACCCACTTTCCTTTCAGTCTTTTGCTGCAATTGGCAGAAATCAGCTCATTCGGCCTGAAAATGCTTTTAAGCGCATAAAAACTTACACTCTTGATTTCTGGCTAAATAAAAGCTGTTGCAATGATATTTCCATGCTGAACTGAGTTGTTCTGGGTCAAATATGAAGGCAAACCCACTTTCCTTTCAGTCTTTTGCTGCAATTGGCAGAAATCAGCTCATTCGGCCTGAAAATGCTTTTAAGCGCATAAAAACTTACACTCTTGATTTCTGGCTAAATAAAAGGTGTTGCAATGATATTTCCATGCTGAACTGAGTTGTTCTGGGTCAAATATGAAGGCAAACCCACTTTCCTTTCAGTATTTTGCTGCAATTGGCAGAAACAAGCATATTTGTTCATTCGGCCTGAAAATGCTTTTAAGCGCATACAAACTTACACTCTTGATTTCTGGCTAAATAAAAGCTGTTGCAATGATATTTCCATGCTGAACTGAGTTGTTCTGGGTCAAATATGAAGGCAAACCCACTTTCCTTTCAGTATTTTGCTGCAATTGGCAGAAACAAGCATATTTGCTCATTCGGCCTGAAAATGCTTTTAAGCGCATACAAACTTACACTCTTGATTTCTGGCTAAATAAAAGCTGTTGCAATGATATTTCCATGCTGAACTGAGTTGTTCTGGGTCAAATATGAAGGCAAACCCACTTTCCTTTCAGTATTTTGCTGCAATTGGCAGAAACAAGCATATTTGCTCATTCGGCCTGAAAATGCTTTTAAGCGCATAAAAACTTACACTCTTGATTTCTGGCTAAATAAAAGCTGTTGCAATGATATTTCCATGCTGAACTGAGTTGTTCTGGGTCAAATATGAAGGCAAACCCACTTTCCTTTCAGTCTTTTGCTGCAATTGGCAGAAACAAGCATATTTGCTCATTTGGCCTGAAAATGCTTTTAAGCGCATAAAAACTTACACTCTTGATTTCTGGCTAAATAAAAGCTGTTGCAATGATATTTCCATGCTGAACTGAGTTGTTCTGGGTCAAATATGAAGGCAAACCCACTTTCCTTTCAGTATTTTGCTGCAATTGGTAGAAATCATCTAATTCGGCCTGAAAATGCTTTTAAGCGCATAAAAACTTACACTCTTGATTTCTGGCTAAATAAAAGCTGTTGCAATGATATTTCCATGCTGAACTGAGTTGTTCTGGGTCAAATATGAAGGCAAACCCACTTTCCTTTCAGTATTTTGCTGCAATTGGCAAAAACAAGCATATTTGCTCATTCGGCCTGAAAATGCTTTTAAGCGCATAAAAACTTACACTCTTGATTTCTGGCTAAATAAAAGCTGTTGCAATGATATTTCCATGCTGAACTGAGTTGTTCTGGGTCAAATATGAAGGCAAACCCACTTTCCTTTCAGTCTTTTGCTGCAATTGGCAGAAATCAGCTCATTCGGCCTGAAAATGCTTTTAAGCGCATAAAAACTTACACTCTTGATTTCTGGCTAAATAAAAGCTGTTGCAATGATATTTCCATGCTGAACTGAGTTGTTCTGGGTCAAATATGAAGGCAAACCCACTTTCCTTTCAGTCTTTTGCTGCAATTGGCAGAAATCAGTTCATTCGGCCTGAAAATGCTTTTAAGCGCATAAAAACTTACACTCTTGATTTCTGGCTAAATAAAAGCTGTTGCAATGATATTTCCATGCTGAACTGAGTTGTTCTGGGTCAAATATGAAGGCAAACCCACTTTCCTTTCAGTCTTTTGCTGCAATTGGCAGAAATCAGCTCATTCGGCCTGAAAATGCTTTTAAGCGCATAAAAACTTACACTCTTGATTTCTGGCTAAATAAAAGCTGTTGCAATGATATTTCCATGCTGAACTGAGTTGTTCTGGGTCAAATATGAAGGCAAACCCACTTTCCTTTCAGTCTTTTGCTGCAATTGGCAGAAATCAGCTCATTCGGCCTGAAAATGCTTTTAAGCGCATAGAAACTTACACTCTTGATTTCTGGCTAAATAAAAGCTGTTGCAATGATATTTCCATGCTGAACTGAGTTGTTCTGGGTCAAATATGAAGGCAAACCCACTTTCCTTTCAGTCTTTTGCTGCAATTGGCAGAAACAAGCATATTTGCTCATTCGGCCTGAAAATGCTTTTAAGCGCATATAAACTTACACTCTTGATTTCTGGCTAAATAAAAGCTGTTGCAATGATATTTCCATGCTGAACTGAGTTGTTCTGGGTCAAATATGAAGGCAAACCCACTTTCCTTTCAGTATTTTGCTGCAATTGGCAGAAATCAGCTCATTCGGCATGAAAATGCTTTAAGGGGCATAAAAACTTACACTCTTGATTTCTGGCTAAATAAAAGCTGTTGCAATGATATTTCCATGCTAAACCGAGTTGTTCTGGGTCAAATATGAAGGCAAACCCACTTTCCTTTCAGTATTTTGCTGCAATTGGCAGAAACAAGCATATTTGCTCATTCGGCCTGAAAATGCTTTTAAGCGCATAAAAACTTACACTCTTGATTTCTGGCTAAATAAAAGCTGTTGCAATGATATTTCCATGCTGAACTGAGTTGTTCTGGGTCAAATATGAAGGCAAACCCACTTTCCTTTCAGTATTTTGCTGCAATTGGCAGAAATCAGCTCATTCGGCATGAAAATGCTTTAAGGGGCATAAAAACTTACACTCTTGATTTCTGGCTAAATAAAAGCTGTTGCAATGATATTTCCATGCTAAACCGAGTTGTTCTGGGTCAAATATGAAGGCAAACCCACTTTCCTTTCAGTATTTTGCTGCAATTGGCAGAAACAAGCATATTTGCTCATTCGGCCTGAAAATGCTTTTAAGCGCATAAAAACTTACACTCTTGATTTCTGGCTAAATAAAAGCTGTTGCAATGATATTTCCATGCTGAACTGAGTTGTTCTGGGTCAAATATGAAGGCAAACCCACTTTCCTTTCAGTCTTTTGCTGCAATTGGCAGAAACAAGCATATTTGCTCATTCGGCCTGAAAATGCTTTTAAGCGCATAAAAACTTACACTCTTGATTTCTGGCTAAATAAAAGCTGTTGCAATGATATTTCCATGCTGAACTGAGTTGTTCTGGGTCAAATATGAAGGCAAACCCACTTTCCTTTCAGTCTTTTGCTGCAATTGGCAGAAACAAGCATATTTGCTCATTCGGCCTGAAAATGCTTTTAAGCGCATAAAAACTTACACTCTTGATTTCTGGCTAAATAAAAGCTGTTGCAATGATATTTCCATGCTGAACTGAGTTGTTCTGGGTCAAATATGAAGGCAAACCCACTTTCCTTTCAGTCTTTTGCTGCAATTGGCAGAAATCATCTCATTCGGCCTGAAAATGCTTTTAAGCGCATAAAAACTTACACTCTTTATTTCTGGCTAAATAAAAGCTGTTGCAATGATATTTCCATGCTGAACTGAGTTGTTCTGGGTCAAATATGAAGGCAAACCCACTTTCCTTTCAGTCTTTTGCTGCAATTGGCAGAAATCAGCTCATTCAGCCTGAAAATGCTTTTAAGCGCATAAAAACTTACACTCTTGATTTCTGGCTAAATAAAAGCTGTTGCAATGATATTTCCATGCTGAACTGAGTTGTTCTGGGTCAAATATGAAGGCAAACCCACTTTCCTTTCAGTCTTTTGCTGCAATTGGCAGAAATCAGCTCATTCGGCCTGAAAATGCTTTTAAGCGCATAAAAACTTACACTCTTGATTTTTGGCTAAATAAAAGCTGTTGCAATGATATTTCCATGCTGAACTGAGTTGTTCTGGGTCAAATATGAAGGCAAACCCACTTTCCTTTCAGTCTTTTGCTGCAATTGGCAGAAACAAGCATATTTGCTCATTCGGCCTGAAAATGCTTTTAAGCGCATAAAAACTTACACTCTTGATTTCTGGCTAAATAAAAGCTGTTGCAATGATATTTCCATGCTGAACTGAGTTGTTCTGGGTCAAATATGAAGGCAAACCCACTTTCCTTTCAGTCTTTTGCTGCAATTGGCAGAAATCAGCTCATTCGGCCTGAAAATGCTTTTAAGCGCATAAAAACTTACACTCTTGATTTCTGGCTAAATAAAAGCTGTTGCAATGATATTTCCATGCTGAACTGAGTTGTTCTGGGTCAAATATGAAGGCAAACCCACTTTCCTTTCAGTATTTTGCTGCAATTGGCAAAAACAAGCATATTTGCTCATTCGGCCTGAAAATGCTTTTAAGCGCATAAAAACTTACACTCTTGATTTCTGGCTAAATAAAAGCTGTTGCAATGATATTTCCATGCTGAACTGAGTTGTTCTGGGTCAAATATGAAGGCAAACCCACTTTCCTTTCAGTCTTTTGCTGCAATTGGCAGAAATCAGCTCATTCGGCCTGAAAATGCTTTTAAGCGCATAAAAACTTACACTCTTGATTTCTGGCTAAATAAAAGCTGTTGCAATGATATTTCCATGCTGAACTGAGTTGTTCTGGGTCAAATATGAAGGCAAACCCACTTTCCTTTCAGTCTTTTGCTGCAATTGGCAGAAACAAGCATATTTGCTCATTCGGCCTGAAAATGCTTTTAAGCGCATAAAAACTTACACTCTTGATTTCTGGCTAAATAAAAGCTGTTGCAATGATATTTCCATGCTGAACTGAGTTGTTCTGGGTCAAATATGAAGGCAAACCCACTTTCCTTTCAGTCTTTTGCTGCAATTGGCAGAAATCAGCTCATTCGGCCTGAAAATGCTTTTAAGCGCATAAAAACTTACACTCTTGATTTCTGGCTAAATAAAAGCTGTTGCAATGATATTTCCATGCTGAACTGAGTTGTTCTGGGTCAAATATGAAGGCAAACCCACTTTCCTTTCAGTCTTTTGCTGCAATTGGCAGAAATCATCTCATTCGGCCTGAAAATGCTTTTAAGCGCATAAAAACTTACACTCTTGATTTCTGGCTAAATAAAAGCTGTTGCAATGATATTTCCATGCTGAACTGAGTTGTTCTGGGTCAAATATGAAGGCAAACCCACTTTCCTTTCAGTCTTTTGCTGCAATTGGCAGAAATCAGCTCATTCGGCCTGAAAATGCTTTTAAGCGCATAAAAACTTACACTCTTGATTTCTGGCTAAATAAAAGCTGTTGCAATGATATTTCCATGCTGAACTGAGTTGTTCTGGGTCAAATATGAAGGCAAACCCACTTTCCTTTCAGTCTTTTGCTGCAATTGGCAGAAATCAGCTCATTCGGCCTGAAAATGCTTTTAAGCGCATAAAAACTTACACTCTTGATTTCTGGCTAAATAAAAGCTGTTGCAATGATATTTCCATGCTGAACTGAGTTGTTCTGGGTCAAATATGAAGGCAAACCCACTTTCCTTTCAGTATTTTGCTGCAATTGGCAGAAACAAGCATATTTGCTCATTCGGCCTGAAAATGCTTTTAAGCGCATACAAACTTACACTCTTGATTTCTGGCTAAATAAAAGCTGTTGCAATGATATTTCCATGCTGAACTGAGTTGTTCTGGGTCAAATATGAAGGCAAACCCACTTTCCTTTCAGTCTTTTGCTGCAATTGGCAGAAATCAGCTCATTCGGCCTGAAAATGCTTTTAAGCGCATAAAAACTTACACTCTTGATTTCTGGCTAAATAAAAGCTGTTGCAATGATATTTCCATGCTGAACTGAGTTGTTCTGGGTCAAATATGAAGGCAAACCCACTTTCCTTTCAGTCTTTTGCTGCAATTGGCAGAAATCAGCTCATTCGGCCTGAAAATGCTTTTAAGCGCATAAAAACTTACACTCTTGATTTCTGGCTAAATAAAAGCTGTTGCAATGATATTTCCATGCTGAACTGAGTTGTTCTGGGTCAAATATGAAGGCAAACCCACTTTCCTTTCAGTCTTTTGCTGCAATTGGCAGAAACAAGCATATTTGCTCATTCGGCCTGAAAATGCTTTTAAGCGCTTAAAAACTTACACTCTTGATTTCTGGCTAAATAAAAGCTGTTGCAATGATATTTCCATGCTGAACTGAGTTGTTCTGGGTCAAATAAGAAGGCAAACCCACTTTCCTTTCAGTATTTTGCTGCAATTGGCAGAAACAAGCATATTTGCTCATTCGGCCTGAAAATGCTTTTAAGCGCATAAAAACTTACACTCTTGATTTCTGGCTAAATAAAAGCTGTTGCAATGATATTTCCATTCTGAACTGAGTTGTTCTGTCTCAAATATGAAGGCAAACCCACTTTCCTTTCAGTATTTTGCTGCAATTGGCAAAAACAAGCATATTTGCTCATTCGGCCTGAAAATGCTTTTAAGCGCATAAAAACTTACAGTCTTGATTTCTGGCTAAATAAAAGCTGTTGCAATGATATTTCCATGCTGAACTGAGTTGTTCTGGGTCAAATATGAAGGCAAACCCACTTTCCTTTCAGTCTTTTGCTGCAATTGGCAGAAATCAGCTCATTCGGCCTGAAAATGCTTTTAAGCGCATAAAAACTTACACTCTTGATTTCTGGCTAAATAAAAGCTGTTGCAATGATATTTCCATGCTGAACTGAGTTGTTCTGGGTCAAATATGAAGGCAAACCCACTTTCCTTTCAGTCTTTTGCTGCAATTGGCAGAAATCAGCTCATTCGGCCTGAAAATGCTTTTAAGCGCATAAAAACTTACACTCTTGATTTCTGGCTAAATAAAAGCTGTTGCAATGATATTTCCATGCTGAACTGAGTTGTTCTGGGTCAAATATGAAGGCAAACCCACTTTCCTTTCAGTCTTTTGCTGCAATTGGCAGAAATCATCTCATTCGGCCTGAAAATGCTTTTAAGCGCATAAAAACTTACACTCTTGATTTCTGGCTAAATAAAAGCTGTTGCAATGATATTTCCATGCTGAACTGAGTTGTTCTGGGTCAAATATGAAGGCAAACCCACTTTCCTTTCAGTCTTTTGCTGCAATTGGCAGAAACAAGCATATTTGCTCATTCGGCCTGAAAATGCTTTTAAGCGCATAAAAACTTACACTCTTGATTTCTGGCTAAATAAAAGCTGTTGCAATGATATTTCCATGCTGAACTGAGTTGTTCTGGGTCAAATATGAAGGCAAACCCACTTTCCTTTCAGTATTTTGCTGCAATTGGCAGAAATCTGCTCATTCGGCCTGAAAATGCTTTTAAGCGCATAAAAACTTACACTCTTGATTTCTGGCTAAATAAAAGCTGTTGCAATGATATTTCCATGCTGAACTGAGTTGTTCTGGGTCAAATATGAAGGCAAACCCACTTTCCTTTCAGTATTTTGCTGCAATTGGCAGAAACAAGCATATTTGCTCATTCGGCCTGAAAATGCTTTTAAGCGCATACAAACTTACACTCTTGATTTCTGGCTAAATAAAAGCTGTTGCAATGATATTTCCATGCTGAACTGAGTTGTTCTGGGTCAAATATGAAGGCAAACCCACTTTCCTTTCAGTCTCTTGCTGCAATTGGCAGAAACAAGCATATTTGCTCATTCGGCCTGAAAATGCTTTTAAGCGCATAAAAACTTACACTCTTGATTTCTGGCTAAATAAAAGCTGTTGCAATGATATTTCCATGCTGAACTGAGTTGTTCTGGGTCAAATATGAAGGCAAACCCACTTTCCTTTCAGTATTTTGCTGCAATTGGTAGAAATCATCTCATTCGGCCTGAAAATGCTTTTAAGCGCATAAAAACTTACACTCTTGATTTCTGGCTAAATAAAAGCTGTTGCAATGATATTTCCATGCTGAACTGAGTTGTTCTGGGTCAAATATGAAGGCAAACCCACTTTCCTTTCAGTATTTTGCTGCAATTGGCAGAAACAAGCATATTTGCTCATTCGGCCTGAAAATGCTTTTAAGCGCATAAAAACTTACACTCTTGATTTCTGGCTAAATAAAAGCTGTTGCAATGATATTTCCATGCTGAACTGAGTTGTTCTGGGTCAAATATGAAGGCAAACCCACTTTCCTTTCAGTCTTTTGCTGCAATTGGCAGAAATCAGCTCATTCGGCCTGAAAATGCTTTTAAGCGCATAAAAACTTACACTCTTGATTTCTGGCTAAATAAAAGCTGTTGCAATGATATTTCCATGCTGAACTGAGTTGTTCTGGGTCAAATATGAAGGCAAACCCACTTTCCTTTCAGTCTTTTGCTGCAATTGGCAGAAATCAGCTCATTCGGCCTGAAAATGCTTTTAAGCGCATAAAAACTTACACTCTTGATTTCTGGCTAAATAAAAGCTGTTGCAATGATATTTCCATGCTGAACTGAGTTGTTCTGGGTCAAATATGAAGGCAAACCCACTTTCCTTTCAGTCTTTTGCTGCAATTGGCAGAAATCAGCTCATTCGGCCTGAAAATGCTTTTAAGCGCATAAAAACTTACACTCTTGATTTCTGGCTAAATAAAAGCTGTTGCAATGATATTTCCATGCTGAACTGAGTTGTTCAGGGTCAAATATGAAGGC
Organism: Channa argus; assembly: GCF_033026475.1. NCBI lineage: Eukaryota > Metazoa > Chordata > Actinopteri > Anabantiformes > Channidae > Channa > Channa argus. Next base: position 153,335 of record NW_027125247.1, on the reverse strand, counting down.
AAACCCACTTTCCTTTCAGTCTTTTGCTGCAATTGGCAGAAATCAGCTCATTCGGACTGAAAATGCTTTTAAGCGCCTAGAAACTTACACTCTTGATTTCTGGCTAAATAAAAGCTGTTGCAATGATATTTCCATGCTGAACTGAGTTGTTCTGGGTCAAATATGAAGGCAAACCCACTTTCCTTTCAGTCTTTTGCTGCAATTGGCAGAAATCAGCTCATTCGGCCTGAAAATGCTTTTAAGCGCATAAAAACTTACACTCTTGATTTCTGGCTAAATAAAAGCTGTTGCAATGATATTTCCATGCTGAACTGAGTTGTTCTGGGTCAAATATGAAGGCAAACCCACTTTCCTTTCAGTCTTTTGCTGCAATTGGCAGAAACAAGCATATTTGCTCATTCGGCCTGAAAATGCTTTTAAGCGCTTAAAAACTTACACTCTTGATTACTGGCTAAATAAAAGCTGTTGCAATGATATTTCCATGCTGAACTGAGTTGTTCTGGGTCAAATAAGAAGGCAAACCCACTTTCCTTTCAGTATTTTGCTGCAATTGGCAGAAACAAGCATATTTGCTCATTCGGCCTGAAAATGCTTTTAAGCGCATAAAAACTTACACTCTTGATTTCTGGCTAAATAAAAGCTGTTGCAATGATATTTCCATTCTGAACTGAGTTGTTCTGTCTCAAATATGAAGGCAAACCCACTTTCCTTTCAGTATTTTGCTGCAATTGGCAAAAACAAGCATATTTGCTCATTCGGCCTGAAAATGCTTTTAAGCGCATAAAAACTTACACTCTTGATTTCTGGCTAAATAAAAGCTGTTGCAATGATATTTCCATGCTGAACTGAGTTGTTCTGGGTCAAATATGAAGGCAAACCCACTTTCCTTTCAATCTTTTGCTGCAATTGGCAGAAATCAGCTCATTCGGCCTGAAAATGCTTTTAAGCGCATAAAAACTTACACTCTTGATTTCTGGCTAAATAAAAGCTGTTGCAATGATATTTCCATGCTGAACTGAGTTGTTCTGGGTCAAATATGAAGGCAAACCCACTTTCCTTTCAGTCTTTTGCTGCAATTGGCAGAAATCAGCTCATTCGGCCTGAAAATGCTTTTAAGCGCATAAAAACTTACACTCTTGATTTCTGGCTAAATAAAAGCTGTTGCAATGATATTTCCATGCTGAACTGAGTTGTTCTGGGTCAAATATGAAGGCAAACCCACTTTCCTTTCAGTCTTTTGCTGCAATTGGCAGAAATCATCTCATTCGGCCTGAAAATGCTTTTAAGCGCATAAAAACTTACACTCTTGATTTCTGGCTAAATAAAAGCTGTTGCAATGATATTTCCATGCTGAACTGAGTTGTTCTGGGTCAAATATGAAGGCAAACCCACTTTCCTTTCAGTCTTTTGCTGCAATTGGCAGAAACAAGCATATTTGCTCATTCGGCCTGAAAATGCTTTTAAGCGCATAAAAACTTACACTCTTGATTTCTGGCTAAATAAAAGCTGTTGCAATGATATTTCCATGCTGAACTGAGTTGTTCTGGGTCAAATATGAAGGCAAACCCACTTTCCTTTCAGTATTTTGCTGCAATTGGCAGAAATCAGCTCATTCGGCCTGAAAATGCTTTTAAGCGCATAAAAACTTACACTCTTGATTTCTGGCTAAATAAAAGCTGTTGCAATGATATTTCCATGCTGAACTGAGTTGTTCTGGGTCAAATATGAAGGCAAACCCACTTTCCTTTCAGTATTTTGCTGCAATTGGCAGAAACAAGCATATTTGCTCATTCGGCCTGAAAATGCTTTTAAGCGCATACAAACTTACACTCTTGATTTCTGGCTAAATAAAAGCTGTTGCAATGATATTTCCATGCTGAACTGAGTTGTTCTGGGTCAAATATGAAGGCAAACCCACTTTCCTTTCAGTCTCTTGCTGCAATTGGCAGAAACAAGCATATTTGCTCATTCGGCCTGAAAATGCTTTTAAGCGCATAAAAACTTACACTCTTGATTTCTGGCTAAATAAAAGCTGTTGCAATGATATTTCCATGCTGAACTGAGTTGTTCTGGGTCAAATATGAAGGCAAACCCACTTTCCTTTCAGTATTTTGCTGCAATTGGTAGAAATCATCTCATTCGGCCTGAAAATGCTTTTAAGCGCATAAAAACTTACACTCTTGATTTCTGGCTAAATAAAAGCTGTTGCAATGATATTTCCATGCTGAACTGAGTTGTTCTGGGTCAAATATGAAGGCAAACCCACTTTCCTTTCAGTATTTTGCTGCAATTGGCAGAAACAAGCATATTTGCTCATTCGGCCTGAAAATGCTTTTAAGCGCATAAAAACTTACACTCTTGATTTCTGGCTAAATAAAAGCTGTTGCAATGATATTTCCATGCTGAACTGAGTTGTTCTGGGTCAAATATGAAGGCAAACCCACTTTCCTTTCAGTCTTTTGCTGCAATTGGCAGAAATCAGCTCATTCGGCCTGAAAATGCTTTTAAGCGCATAAAAACTTACACTCTTGATTTCTGGCTAAATAAAAGCTGTTGCAATGATATTTCCATGCTGAACTGAGTTGTTCTGGGTCAAATATGAAGGCAAACCCACTTTCCTTTCAGTCTTTTGCTGCAATTGGCAGAAATCAGCTCATTCGGCCTGAAAATGCTTTTAAGCGCATAAAAACTTACACTCTTGATTTCTGGCTAAATAAAAGCTGTTGCAATGATATTTCCATGCTGAACTGAGTTGTTCTGGGTCAAATATGAAGGCAAACCCACTTTCCTTTCAGTCTTTTGCTGCAATTGGCAGAAATCAGCTCATTCGGCCTGAAAATGCTTTTAAGCGCATAAAAACTTACACTCTTGATTTCTGGCTAAATAAAAGCTGTTGCAATGATATTTCCATGCTGAACTGAGTTGTTCAGGGTCAAATATGAAGGCAAACCCACTTTCCTTTCAGTCTTTTGCTGCAATTGGCAGAAATCAGCTCATTCGGACTGAAAATGCTTTTAAGCGCCTAGAAACTTACACTCTTGATTTCTGGCTAAATAAAAGCTGTTGCAATGATATTTCCATGCTGAACTGAGTTGTTCTGGGTCAAATATGAAGGCAAACCCACTTTCCTTTCAGTCTTTTGCTGCAATTGGCAGAAATCAGCTCATTCAGCCTGAAAATGCTTTTAAGCGCATAAAAACTTACACTCTTGATTTCTGGCTAAATAAAAGCTGTTGCAATGATATTTCCATGCTGAACTGAGTTGTTCTGGGTCAAATATGAAGGCAAACCCACTTTCCTTTCAGTCTTTTGCTGCAATTGGCAGAAATCAGCTCATTCGGCCTGAAAATGCTTTTAAGCGCATAAAAACTTACACTCTTGATTTCTGGCTAAATAAAAGCTGTTGCAATGATATTTCCATGCTGAACTGAGTTGTTCTGGGTCAAATATGAAGGCAAACCCACTTTCCTTTCAGTCTTTTGCTGCAATTGGCAGAAACAAGCATATTTGCTCATTCGGCCTGAAAATGCTTTTAAGCGCATAAAAACTTACACTCTTGATTTCTGGCTAAATAAAAGCTGTTGCAATGATATTTCCATGCTGAACTGAGTTGTTCTGGGTCAAATATGAAGGCAAACCCACTTTCCTTTCAGTATTTTGCTGCAATTGGCAGAAACAAGCATATTTGCTCATTCGGCCTGAAAATGCTTTTAAGCGCATACAAACTTACACTCTTGATTTCTGGCTAAATAAAAGCTGTTGCAATGATATTTCCATGCTGAACTGAGTTGTTCTGGGTCAAATATGAAGGCAAACCCACTTTCCTTTCAGTCTTTTGCTGCAATTGGCAGAAATCAGCTCATTCGGCATGAAAATGCTTTAAGGGGCATAAAAACTTACACTCTTGATTTCTGGCTAAATAAAAGCTGTTGCAATGATATTTCCATGCTGAACCGAGTTGTTCTGGGTCAAATATGAAGGCAAACCCAGTTTCCTTTCAGTATTTTGCTGCAATTGGCAGAAACAAGCATATTTGCTCATTCGGCCTGAAAATGCTTTTAAGCGCATAAAAACTTACACTCTTGATTTCTGGCTAAATAAAAGCTGTTGCAATGATATTTCCATGCTGAACTGAGTTGTTCTGGGTCAAATATGAAGGCAAACCCACTTTCCTTTCAGTATTTTGCTGCAATTGGTAGAAACAAGCATATTTGCTCATTCAGCCTGAAAATGCTTTTAAGCGCATAAAAACTTACACTCTTGATTTCTGGCTAAATAAAAGCTGTTGCAATGATATTTCCATGCTGAACTGAGTTGTTCTGGGTCAAATAAGAAGGCAAACCCACTTTCCTTTCAGTATTTTGCTGCAATTGGCAGAAACAAGCATATTTGCTCATTCGGCCTGAAAATGCTTTTAAGCGCATAAAAACTTACACTCTTGATTTCTGGCTAAATAAAAGCTGTTGCAATGATATTTCCATGCTGAACTGAGTTGTTCTGGCTCAAATATGAAGGCAAACCCACTTTCCTTTCAGTATTTTGCTGCAATTGGCAAAAACAAGCATATTTGCTCATTCGGCCTGAAAATGCTTTTAAGCGCATAAAAACTTACACTCTTGATTTCTGGCTAAATAAAAGCTGTTGCAATGATATTTCCATGCTGAACTGAGTTGTTCTGGGTCAAATATGAAGGCAAACCCACTTTCCTTTCAGTATTTTGCTGCAATTGGTAGAAACAAGCATATTTGCTCATTCAGCCTGAAAATGCTTTTAAGCGCATAAAAACTTACACTCTTGATTTCTGGCTAAATAAAAGCTGTTGCAATGATATTTCCATGCTGAACTGAGTTGTTCTGGGTCAAATAAGAAGGCAAACCCACTTTCCTTTCAGTATTTTGCTGCAATTGGCAGAAACAAGCATATTTGCTCATTCGGCCTGAAAATGCTTTTAAGCGCATAAAAACTTACACTCTTGATTTCTGGCTAAATAAAAGCTGTTGCAATGATATTTCCATGCTGAACTGAGTTGTTCTGGGTCAAATATGAAGGCAAACCCACTTTCCTTTCAGTATTTTGCTGCAATTGGCAAAAACAAGCATATTTGCTCATTCGGCCTGAAAATGCTTTTAAGCGCATAAAAACTTACACTCTTGATTTCTGGCTAAATAAAAGCTGTTGCAATGATATTTCCATGCTGAACTGAGTTGTTCTGGGTCAAATATGAAGGCAAACCCACTTTCCTTTCAGTCTTTTGCTGCAATTGGCAGAAATCAGCTCATTCGGCCTGAAAATGCTTTTAAGCGCATAAAAACTTACACTCTTGATTTCTGGCTAAATAAAAGCTGTTGCAATGATATTTCCATGCTGAACTGAGTTGTTCTGGGTCAAATATGAAGGCAAACCCACTTTCCTTTCAGTCTTTTGCTGCAATTGGCAGAAATCATCTCATTCGGCCTGAAAATGCTTTTAAGCGCATAAAAACTTACACTCTTGATTTCTGGCTAAATAAAAGCTGTTGCAATGATATTTCCATGCTGAACTGAGTTGTTCTGGGTCAAATATGAAGGCAAACCCACTTTCCTTTCAGTCTTTTGCTGCAATTGGCAGAAACAAGCATATTTGCTCATTCGGCCTGAAAATGCTTTTAAGCGCATAAAAACTTACACTCTTGATTTCTGGCTAAATAAAAGCTGTTGCAATGATATTTCCATGCTGAACTGAGTTGTTCTGGGTCAAATATGAAGGCAAACCCACTTTCCTTTCAGTATTTTGCTGCAATTGGCAGAAATCAGCTCATTCGGCCTGAAAATGCTTTTAAGCGCATAAAAACTTACACTCTTGATTTCTGGCTAAATAAAAGCTGTTGCAATGATATTTCCATGCTGAACTGAGTTGTTCTGGGTCAAATATGAAGGCAAACCCACTTTCCTTTCAGTATTTTGCTGCAATTGGCAGAAACAAGCATATTTGCTCATTCGGCCTGAAAATGCTTTTAAGCGCATACAAACTTACACTCTTGATTTCTGGCTAAATAAAAGCTGTTGCAATGATATTTCCATGCTGAACTGAGTTGTTCTGGGTCAAATATGAAGGCAAACCCACTTTCCTTTCAGTCTCTTGCTGCAATTGGCAGAAACAAGCATATTTGCTCATTCGGCCTGAAAATGCTTTTAAGCGCATAAAAACTTACACTCTTGATTTCTGGCTAAATAAAAGCTGTTGCAATGATATTTCCATGCTGAACTGAGTTGTTCTGGGTCAAATATGAAGGCAAACCCACTTTCCTTTCAGTATTTTGCTGCAATTGGTAGAAATCATCTCATTCGGCCTGAAAATGCTTTTAAGCGCATAAAAACTTACACTCTTGATTTCTGGCTAAATAAAAGCTGTTGCAATGATATTTCCATGCTGAACTGAGTTGTTCTGGGTCAAATATGAAGGCAAACCCACTTTCCTTTCAGTATTTTGCTGCAATTGGCAGAAACAAGCATATTTGCTCATTCGGCCTGAAAATGCTTTTAAGCGCATAAAAACTTACACTCTTGATTTCTGGCTAAATAAAAGCTGTTGCAATGATATTTCCATGCTGAACTGAGTTGTTCTGGGTCAAATATGAAGGCAAACCCACTTTCCTTTCAGTCTTTTGCTGCAATTGGCAGAAATCAGCTCATTCGGCCTGAAAATGCTTTTAAGCGCATAAAAACTTACACTCTTGATTTCTGGCTAAATAAAAGCTGTTGCAATGATATTTCCATGCTGAACTGAGTTGTTCTGGGTCAAATATGAAGGCAAACCCACTTTCCTTTCAGTCTTTTGCTGCAATTGGCAGAAATCAGCTCATTCGGCCTGAAAATGCTTTTAAGCGCATAAAAACTTACACTCTTGATTTCTGGCTAAATAAAAGCTGTTGCAATGATATTTCCATGCTGAACTGAGTTGTTCTGGGTCAAATATGAAGGCAAACCCACTTTCCTTTCAGTCTTTTGCTGCAATTGGCAGAAATCAGCTCATTCGGCCTGAAAATGCTTTTAAGCGCATAAAAACTTACACTCTTGATTTCTGGCTAAATAAAAGCTGTTGCAATGATATTTCCATGCTGAACTGAGTTGTTCAGGGTCAAATATGAAGGCAAACCCACTTTCCTTTCAGTCTTTTGCTGCAATTGGCAGAAATCAGCTCATTCGGACTGAAAATGCTTTTAAGCGCCTAGAAACTTACACTCTTGATTTCTGGCTAAATAAAAGCTGTTGCAATGATATTTCCATGCTGAACTGAGTTGTTCTGGGTCAAATATGAAGGCAAACCCACTTTCCTTTCAGTCTTTTGCTGCAATTGGCAGAAATCAGCTCATTCAGCCTGAAAATGCTTTTAAGCGCATAAAAACTTACACTCTTGATTTCTGGCTAAATAAAAGCTGTTGCAATGATATTTCCATGCTGAACTGAGTTGTTCTGGGTCAAATATGAAGGCAAACCCACTTTCCTTTCAGTCTTTTGCTGCAATTGGCAGAAATCAGCTCATTCGGCCTGAAAATGCTTTTAAGCGCATAAAAACTTACACTCTTGATTTCTGGCTAAATAAAAGCTGTTGCAATGATATTTCCATGCTGAACTGAGTTGTTCTGGGTCAAATATGAAGGCAAACCCACTTTCCTTTCAGTCTTTTGCTGCAATTGGCAGAAACAAGCATATTTGCTCATTCGGCCTGAAAATGCTTTTAAGCGCATAAAAACTTACACTCTTGATTTCTGGCTAAATAAAAGCTGTTGCAATGATATTTCCATGCTGAACTGAGTTGTTCTGGGTCAAATATGAAGGCAAACCCACTTTCCTTTCAGTATTTTGCTGCAATTGGCAGAAACAAGCATATTTGCTCATTCGGCCTGAAAATGCTTTTAAGCGCATACAAACTTACACTCTTGATTTCTGGCTAAATAAAAGCTGTTGCAATGATATTTCCATGCTGAACTGAGTTGTTCTGGGTCAAATATGAAGGCAAACCCACTTTCCTTTCAGTCTTTTGCTGCAATTGGCAGAAATCAGCTCATTCGGCATGAAAATGCTTTAAGGGGCATAAAAACTTACACTCTTGATTTCTGGCTAAATAAAAGCTGTTGCAATGATATTTCCATGCTGAACCGAGTTGTTCTGGGTCAAATATGAAGGCAAACCCAGTTTCCTTTCAGTATTTTGCTGCAATTGGCAGAAACAAGCATATTTGCTCATTCGGCCTGAAAATGCTTTTAAGCGCATAAAAACTTACACTCTTGATTTCTGGCTAAATAAAAGCTGTTGCAATGATATTTCCATGCTGAACTGAGTTGTTCTGGGTCAAATATGAAGGCAAACCCACTTTCCTTTCAGTATTTTGCTGCAATTGGTAGAAACAAGCATATTTGCTCATTCAGCCTGAAAATGCTTTTAAGCGCATAAAAACTTACACTCTTGATTTCTGGCTAAATAAAAGCTGTTGCAATGATATTTCCATGCTGAACTGAGTTGTTCTGGGTCAAAAAAGAAGGCAAACCCACTTTCCTTTCAGTATTTTGCTGCAATTGGCAGAAACAAGCATATTTGCTCATTCGGCCTGAAAATGCTTTTAAGCGCATAAAAACTTACACTCTTGATTTCTGGCTAAATAAAAGCTGTTGCAATGATATTTCCATGCTGAACTGAGTTGTTCTGGCTCAAATATGAAGGCAAACCCACTTTCCTTTCAGTATTTTGCTGCAATTGGCAAAAACAAGCATATTTGCTCATTCGGCCTGAAAATGCTTTTAAGCGCATAAAAACTTACACTCTTGATTTCTGGCTAAATAAAAGCTGTTGCAATGATATTTCCATGCTGAACTGAGTTGTTCTGGGTCAAATATGAAGGCAAACCCACTTTCCTTTCAGTATTTTGCTGCAATTGGTAGAAACAAGCATATTTGCTCATTCAGCCTGAAAATGCTTTTAAGCGCATAAAAACTTACACTCTTGATTTCTGGCTAAATAAAAGCTGTTGCAATGATATTTCCATGCTGAACTGAGTTGTTCTGGGTCAAATAAGAAGGCAAACCCACTTTCCTTTCAGTATTTTGCTGCAATTGGCAGAAACAAGCATATTTGCTCATTCGGCCTGAAAATGCTTTTAAGCGCATAAAAACTTACACTCTTGATTTCTGGCTAAATAAAAGCTGTTGCAATGATATTTCCATGCTGAACTGAGTTGTTCTGGCTCAAATATGAAGGCAAACCCACTTTCCTTTCAGTATTTTGCTGCAATTGGCAAAAACAAGCATATTTGCTCATTCGGCCTGAAAATGCTTTTAAGCGCATAAAAACTTACACTCTTGATTTCTGGCTAAATAAAAGCTGTTGCAATGATATTTCCATGCTGAACTGAGTTGTTCTGGGTCAAATATGAAGGCAAACCCACTTTCCTTTCAGTCTTTTGCTGCAATTGGCAGAAATCAGCTCATTCGGCCTGAAAATGCTTTTAAGCGCATAAAAACTTACACTCTTGATTTCTGGCTAAATAAAAGCTGTTGCAATGATATTTCCATGCTGAACTGAGTTGTTCTGGGTCAAATATGAAGGCAAACCCACTTTCCTTTCAGTCTTTTGCTGCAATTGGCAGAAATCAGCTCATTCGGCCTGAAAATGCTTTTAAGTGCATAAAAACTTACACTCTTGATTTCTGGCTAAATAAAAGCTGTTGCAATGATATTTCCATGCTGAACTGAGTTGTTCTGGGTCAAATATGAAGGCAAACCCACTTTCCTTTCAGTCTTTTGCTGCAATTGGCAGAAACAAGCATATTTGCTCATTCGGCCTGAAAATGCTTTTAAGCGCATAAAAACTTACACTCTTGATTTCTGGCTAAATAAAAGCTGTTGCAATGATATTTCCATGCTGAATTGAGTTATTCTGGGTCAAATAAGAAGGCAAACCCACTTTCCTTTCAGTATTTTGCTGCAATTGGCAGAAACAAGCATATTTGCTCATCCGGCCTGAAAATGCTTTTAAGCGCATAAAAACTTACACTCTTAATTTCTGGCAAAACAAAAGCTGTTGCAATGATATTTCCATGCTGAACTGAGTTGTTCTGGGTCAAATAAGAAGGCAAACCCACTTTCCTTTCAGTATTTTGCTGCAATTGGCAGAAACAAGCATATTTGCTCATTCGGCCTGAAAATGCTTTTAAGCGCATAAAAACTTACACCCTTGATTTCTGGCTAAATAAAAGCTGTTGCAATGATATTTCCATGCTGAACTGAGTTGTTCTGGGTCAAATATGAAGGCAAACCCACTTTCCTTTCAGTCTTTTGCTGCAATTGGCAGAAATCAGCTCATTCGGCCTGAAAATGCTTTTAAGCGCATAAAAACTTACACTCTTGATTTCTGGCTAAATAAAAGCTGTTGCAATGATATTTCCATGCTGAACTGAGTTGTTCTGGGTCAAATATGAAGGCAAACCCACTTTCCTTTCAGTCTTTTGCTGCAATTGGCAGAAATCAGCTCATTCGGCCTGAAAATGCTTTTAAGCGCATAAAAACTTACACTCTTGATTTCTGGCTAAATAAAAGCTGTTGCAATGATATTTCCATGCTGAACTGAGTTGTTCTGGGTCAAATATGAAGGCAAACCCACTTTCCTTTCAGTATTTTGCTGCAATTGGCAGAAACAAGCATATTTGCTCATTCGGCCTGAAAATGCTTTTAAGCGCATAAAAACTTACACTCTTGATTTCTGGCTAAATAAAAGCTGTTGCAATGATATTTCCATGCTGAACTGAGTTGTTCTGGGTCAAATATGAAGGCAAACCCACTTTCCTTTCAGTCTTTTGCTGCAATTGGCAGAAATCAGCTCATTCGGCCTGAAAATGCTTTTAAGCGCATAAAAACTTACACTCTTGATTTCTGGCTAAATAAAAGCTGTTGCAATGATATTTCCATGCTGAACTGAGTTGTTCTGGGTCAAATATGAAGGCAAACCCACTTTCCTTTCAGTCTTTTGCTGCAATTGGCAGAAATCAGCTCATTCGGCCTGAAAATGCTTTTAAGCGCATAAAAACTTACACTCTTGATTTCTGGCTAAATAAAAGCTGTTGCAATGATATTTCCATGCTGAACTGAGTTGTTCTGGGTCAAATATGAAGGCAAACCCACTTTCCTTTCAGTCTTTTGCTGCAATTGGCAGAAATCAGCTCATTCGGCCTGAAAATGCTTTTAAGCGCATAAAAACTTACACTCTTGATTTCTGGCTAAATAAAAGCTGTTGCAATGATATTTCCATGCTGAACTGAGTTGTTCTGGGTCAAGTATGAAGGCAAACCCACTTTCCTTTCAGTATTTTGCTGCAATTGGCAGAAACAAGCATGTTTGCTCATTCGGCCTGAAAATGCTTTTAAGCGCATAAAAACTTACACTCTTGATTTCTGGCTAAATAAAAGCTGTTGCAATGATATTTCCATGCTGAACTGAGTTGTTCTGGGTCAAATATGAAGGCAAACCCACTTTCCTTTCAGTCTTTTGCTGCAATTGGCAGAAACAAGCATATTTGCTCATTCGGCCTGAAAATGCTTTTAAGCGCATAAAAACTTACACTCTTGATTTCTGGCTAAATAAAAGCTGTTGCAATGATATTTCCATGCTGAACTGAGTTGTTCTGGGTCAAATATGAAGGCAAACCCACTTTCCTTTCAGTCTTTTGCTGCAATTGGCAGAAATCAGCTCATTCGGCCTGAAAATGCTTTTAAGCGCATAAAAACTTACACTCTTGATTTCTGGCTAAATAAAAGCTGTTGCAATGATATTTCCATGCTGAACTGAGTTGTTCTGGGTCAAATATGAAGGCAAACCCACTTTCCTTTCAGTCTTTTGCTGCAATTGGCAGAAATCAGCTCATTCAGCCTGAAAATGCTTTTAAGCGCATAAAAACTTACACTCTTGATTTCTGGCTAAATAAAAGCTGTTGCAATGATATTTCCATGCTGAACTGAGTTGTTCTGGGTCAAATATGAAGGCAAACCCACTTTCCTTTCAGTCTTTTGCTGCAATTGGCAGAAATCAGCTCATTCGGCCTGAAAATGCTTTTAAGCGCATAAAAACTTACACTCTTGATTTCTGGCTAAATAAAAGCTGTTGCAATGATATTTCCATGCTGAACTGAGTTGTTCTGGGTCAAATATGAAGGCAAACCCACTTTCCTTTCAGTCTTTTGCTGCAATTGGCAGAAACAAGCATATTTGCTCATTCGGCCTGAAAATGCTTTTAAGCGCATAAAAACTTACACTCTTGATTTCTGGCTAAATAAAAGCTGTTGCAATGATATTTCCATGCTGAACTGAGTTGTTCTGGGTCAAATATGAAGGCAAACCCACTTTCCTTTCAGTCTTTTGCTGCAATTGGCAGAAATCAGCTCATTCGGCCTGAAAATGCTTTTAAGCACATAAAAACTTACACTCTTGATTTCTGGCTAAATAAAAGCTGTTGCAATGATATTTCCATGCTGAACTGAGTTGTTCTGGGTCAAATATGAAGGCAAACCCACTTTCCTTTCAGTATTGTGCTGCAATTGTCAGAAACAAGTATATTTGCTCATTCGGCCTGAAAATGCTTTTAAGCGCATACAAACTTACACTCTTGATTTCTGGCTAAATAAAAGCTGTTGCAATGATATTTCCATGCTGAACTGAGTTGTTCTGGGTCAAATAAGAAGGCAAACCCACTTTCCTTTCAGTATTTTGCTGCAATTGGCAGAAACAAGCATATTTGCTCATTCGGCCTGAAAATGCTTTTAAGCGCATAAAAACTTACACTCTTGATTTCTGGCTAAATAAAAGCTGTTGCAATGATATTTCCATGCTGAACTGAGTTGTTCTGGGTCAAATATGAAGGCAAACCCACTTTCCTTTCAGTATTTTGCTGCAATTGGCAGAAACAAGCATATTTGCTCATTCGGCCTGAAAATGCTTTTAAGCGCATAAAAACTTACACTCTTGATTTCTGGCTAAATAAAAGCTGTTGCAATGATATTTCCATGCTGAACTGAGTTGTTCTGGGTCAAATATGAAGGCAAACCCACTTTCCTTTCAGTCTTTTGCTGCAATTGGCAGAAATCATCTCATTCGGCCTGAAAATGCTTTTAAGCGCATAAAAACTTACACTCTTGATTTCTGGCTAAATAAAAGCTGTTGCAATGATATTTCCATGCTGAACTGAGTTGTTCTGGGTCAAATATGAAGGCAAACCCACTTTCCTTTCAGTATTTTGCTGCAATTGGCAGAAACAAGCATATTTGCTCATTCGGCCTGAAAATGCTTTTAAGCGCATAAAAACTTACACTCTTGATTTCTGGCTAAATAAAAGCTGTTGCAATGATGTTTCCATGCTGAACTGAGTTGTTCTGGGTCAAATATGAAGGCAAACCCACTTTCCTTTCAGTATTTTGCTGCAATTGGCAGAAACAAGCATATTTGCTCATTCGGCCTGAAAATGCTTTTAAGCGCATAAAAACTTACACTCTTGATTTCTGGCTAAATAAAAGCTGTTGCAATGATATTTCCATGCTGAACTGAGTTGTTCTGGGTCAAATATGAAGGCAAACCCACTTTCCTTTCAGTATTTTGCTGCAATTGGCAGAAACAAGCATATTTGCTCATTCAGCCTGAAAATGCTTTTAAGCGCATAAAAACTTACACTCTTGATTTCTTGCTAAATAAAAGCTGTTGCAATGATATTTCCATGCTGAACTGAGTTGTTCTGGGGCAAATAAGAAGGCAAACCCACTTTCCTTTCAGTATTTTGCTGCAATTGGCAGAAACAAGCATATTGGCTCATTCGGCCTGAAAATGCTTTTAAGCGCATAAAAACTTACACTCTTGATTTCTGGCTAAATAAAAGCTGTTGCAATGATATTTCCATGCTGAACTGAGTTGTTCTGGGTCAAATATGAAGGCAAACCCACTTTCCTTTCAGTATTTTGCTGCAATTGGCAAAAACAAGCATTTTTGCTCATTCGGCCTGAAAATGCTTTTAAGCGCATAAAAACTTACACTCTTGATTTCTGGCTAAATAAAAGCTGTTGCAATGATATTTCCATGCTGAACTGAGTTGTTCTGGGTCAAATATGAAGGCAAACCCACTTTCCTTTCAGTCTTTTGCTGCAATTGGCAGAAATCAGCTCATTCGGCCTGAAAATGCTTTTAAGCGCATAAAAACTTACACTCTTGATTTCTGGCTAAATAAAAGCTGTTGCAATGATATTTCCATGCTGAACTGAGTTGTTCTGGGTCAAATATGAAGGCAAACCCACTTTCCTTTCAGTATTTTGCTGCAATTGTCAGAAACAAGTATATTTGCTCATTCGGCCTGAAAATGCTTTTAAGCGCATACAAACTTACACTCTTGATTTCTGGCTAAATAAAAGCTGTTGCAATGATATTTCCATGCTGAACTGAGTTGTTCTGGGTCAAATAAGAAGGCAAACCCACTTTCCTTTCAGTCTTTTGCTGCAATTGGCAGAAACAAGCATATTTGCTCATTCGGCCTGAAAATGCTTTTAAGCGCTTAAAAACTTACACTCTTGATTTCTGGCTAAATAAAAGCTGTTGCAATGATATTTCCATGCTGAACTGAGTTGTTCTGGGTCAAATAAGAAGGCAAACCCACTTTCCTTTCAGTATTTTGCTGCAATTGGCAGAAACAAGCATATTTGCTCATTCGGCCTGAAAATGCTTTTAAGCGCATAAAAACTTACACTCTTGATTTCTGGCTAAATAAAAGCTGTTGCAATGATATTTCCATTCTGAACTGAGTTGTTCTGTCTCAAATATGAAGGCAAACCCACTTTCCTTTCAGTATTTTGCTGCAATTGGCAAAAACAAGCATATTTGCTCATTCGGCCTGAAAATGCTTTTAAGCGCATAAAAACTTACACTCTGGATTTCTGGCTAAATAAAAGCTGTTGCAATGATATTTCCATGCTGAACTGAGTTGTTCTGGGTCAAATATGAAGGCAAACCCACTTTCCTTTCAGTCTTTTGCTGCAATTGGCAGAAATCAGCTCATTCGGCCTGAAAATGCTTTTAAGCGCATAAAAACTTACACTCTTGATTTCTGGCTAAATAAAAGCTGTTGCAATGATATTTCCATGCTGAACTGAGTTGTTCTGGGTCAAATATGAAGGCAAACCCACTTTCCTTTCAGTCTTTTGCTGCAATTGGCAGAAATCATCTCATTCGGCCTGAAAATGCTTTTAAGCGCATAAAAACTTACACTCTTGATTTCTGGCTAAATAAAAGCTGTTGCAATGATATTTCCATGCTGAACTGAGTTGTTCTGGGTCAAATATGAAGGCAAACCCACTTTCCTTTCAGTCTTTTGCTGCAATTGGCAGAAACAAGCATATTTGCTCATTCGGCCTGAAAATGCTTTTAAGCGCATAAAAACTTACACTCTTGATTTCTGGCTAAATAAAAGCTGTTGCAATGATATTTCCATGCTGAACTGAGTTGTTCTGGGTCAAATATGAAGGCAAACCCACTTTCCTTTCAGTATTTTGCTGCAATTGGCAGAAATCAGCTCATTCGGCCTGAAAATGCTTTTAAGCGCATAAAAACTTACACTCTTGATTTCTGGCTAAATAAAAGCTGTTGCAATGATATTTCCATGCTGAACTGAGTTGTTCTGGGTCAAATATGAAGGCAAACCCACTTTCCTTTCAGTATTTTGCTGCAATTGGCAGAAACAAGCATATTTGCTCATTCGGCCTGAAAATGCTTTTAAGCGCATACAAACTTACACTCTTGATTTCTGGCTAAATAAAAGCTGTTGCAATGATATTTCCATGCTGAACTGAGTTGTTCTGGGTCAAATATGAAGGCAAACCCACTTTCCTTTCAGTCTCTTGCTGCAATTGGCAGAAACAAGCATATTTGCTCATTCGGCCTGAAAATGCTTTTAAGCGCATAAAAACTTACACTCTTGATTTCTGGCTAAATAAAAGCTGTTGCAATGATATTTCCATGCTGAACTGAGTTGTTCTGGGTCAAATATGAAGGCAAACCCACTTTCCTTTCAGTATTTTGCTGCAATTGGTAGAAATCATCTCATTCGGCCTGAAAATGCTTTTAAGCGCATAAAAACTTACACTCTTGATTTCTGGCTAAATAAAAGCTGTTGCAATGATATTTCCATGCTGAACTGAGTTGTTCTGGGTCAAATATGAAGGCAAACCCACTTTCCTTTCAGTATTTTGCTGCAATTGGCAGAAACAAGCATATTTGCTCATTCGGCCTGAAAATGCTTTTAAGCGCATAAAAACTTACACTCTTGATTTCTGGCTAAATAAAAGCTGTTGCAATGATATTTCCATGCTGAACTGAGTTGTTCTGGGTCAAATATGAAGGCAAACCCACTTTCCTTTCAGTCTTTTGCTGCAATTGGCAGAAATCAGCTCATTCGGCCTGAAAATGCTTTTAAGCGCATAAAAACTTACACTCTTGATTTCTGGCTAAATAAAAGCTGTTGCAATGATATTTCCATGCTGAACTGAGTTGTTCTGGGTCAAATATGAAGGCAAACCCACTTTCCTTTCAGTCTTTTGCTGCAATTGGCAGAAATCAGCTCATTCGGCCTGAAAATGCTTTTAAGCGCATAAAAACTTACACTCTTGATTTCTGGCTAAATAAAAGCTGTTGCAATGATATTTCCATGCTGAACTGAGTTGTTCTGGGTCAAATATGAAGGCAAACCCACTTTCCTTTCAGTCTTTTGCTGCAATTGGCAGAAATCAGCTCATTCGGCCTGAAAATGCTTTTAAGCGCATAAAAACTTACACTCTTGATTTCTGGCTAAATAAAAGCTGTTGCAATGATATTTCCATGCTGAACTGAGTTGTTCAGGGTCAAATATGAAGGCAAACCCACTTTCCTTTCAGTCTTTTGCTGCAATTGGCAGAAATCAGCTCATTCGGACTGAAAATGCTTTTAAGCGCCTAGAAACTTACACTCTTGATTTCTGGCTAAATAAAAGCTGTTGCAATGATATTTCCATGCTGAACTGAGTTGTTCTGGGTCAAATATGAAGGCAAACCCACTTTCCTTTCAGTCTTTTGCTGCAATTGGCAGAAATCAGCTCATTCAGCCTGAAAATGCTTTTAAGCGCATAAAAACTTACACTCTTGATTTCTGGCTAAATAAAAGCTGTTGCAATGATATTTCCATGCTGAACTGAGTTGTTCTGGGTCAAATATGAAGGCAAACCCACTTTCCTTTCAGTCTTTTGCTGCAATTGGCAGAAATCAGCTCATTCGGCCTGAAAATGCTTTTAAGCGCATAAAAACTTACACTCTTGATTTCTGGCTAAATAAAAGCTGTTGCAATGATATTTCCATGCTGAACTGAGTTGTTCTGGGTCAAATATGAAGGCAAACCCACTTTCCTTTCAGTCTTTTGCTGCAATTGGCAGAAACAAGCATATTTGCTCATTCGGCCTGAAAATGCTTTTAAGCGCATAAAAACTTACACTCTTGATTTCTGGCTAAATAAAAGCTGTTGCAATGATATTTCCATGCTGAACTGAGTTGTTCTGGGTCAAATATGAAGGCAAACCCACTTTCCTTTCAGTATTTTGCTGCAATTGGCAGAAACAAGCATATTTGCTCATTCGGCCTGAAAATGCTTTTAAGCGCATACAAACTTACACTCTTGATTTCTGGCTAAATAAAAGCTGTTGCAATGATATTTCCATGCTGAACTGAGTTGTTCTGGGTCAAATATGAAGGCAAACCCACTTTCCTTTCAGTCTTTTGCTGCAATTGGCAGAAATCAGCTCATTCGGCATGAAAATGCTTTAAGGGGCATAAAAACTTACACTCTTGATTTCTGGCTAAATAAAAGCTGTTGCAATGATATTTCCATGCTGAACCGAGTTGTTCTGGGTCAAATATGAAGGCAAACCCAGTTTCCTTTCAGTATTTTGCTGCAATTGGCAGAAACAAGCATATTTGCTCATTCGGCCTGAAAATGCTTTTAAGCGCATAAAAACTTACACTCTTGATTTCTGGCTAAATAAAAGCTGTTGCAATGATATTTCCATGCTGAACTGAGTTGTTCTGGGTCAAATATGAAGGCAAACCCACTTTCCTTTCAGTATTTTGCTGCAATTGGTAGAAACAAGCATATTTGCTCATTCAGCCTGAAAATGCTTTTAAGCGCATAAAAACTTACACTCTTGATTTCTGGCTAAATAAAAGCTGTTGCAATGATATTTCCATGCTGAACTGAGTTGTTCTGGGTCAAATAAGAAGGCAAACCCACTTTCCTTTCAGTATTTTGCTGCAATTGGCAGAAACAAGCATATTTGCTCATTCGGCCTGAAAATGCTTTTAAGCGCATAAAAACTTACACTCTTGATTTCTGGCTAAATAAAAGCTGTTGCAATGATATTTCCATGCTGAACTGAGTTGTTCTGGCTCAAATATGAAGGCAAACCCACTTTCCTTTCAGTATTTTGCTGCAATTGGCAAAAACAAGCATATTTGCTCATTCGGCCTGAAAATGCTTTTAAGCGCATAAAAACTTACACTCTTGATTTCTGGCTAAATAAAAGCTGTTGCAATGATATTTCCATGCTGAACTGAGTTGTTCTGGGTCAAATATGAAGGCAAACCCACTTTCCTTTCAGTATTTTGCTGCAATTGGTAGAAACAAGCATATTTGCTCATTCAGCCTGAAAATGCTTTTAAGCGCATAAAAACTTACACTCTTGATTTCTGGCTAAATAAAAGCTGTTGCAATGATATTTCCATGCTGAACTGAGTTGTTCTGGGTCAAATAAGAAGGCAAACCCACTTTCCTTTCAGTATTTTGCTGCAATTGGCAGAAACAAGCATATTTGCTCATTCGGCCTGAAAATGCTTTTAAGCGCATAAAAACTTACACTCTTGATTTCTGGCTAAATAAAAGCTGTTGCAATGATATTTCCATGCTGAACTGAGTTGTTCTGGCTCAAATATGAAGGCAAACCCACTTTCCTTTCAGTATTTTGCTGCAATTGGCAAAAACAAGCATATTTGCTCATTCGGCCTGAAAATGCTTTTAAGCGCATAAAAACTTACACTCTTGATTTCTGGCTAAATAAAAGCTGTTGCAATGATATTTCCATGCTGAACTGAGTTGTTCTGGGTCAAATATGAAGGCAAACCCACTTTCCTTTCAGTCTTTTGCTGCAATTGGCAGAAATCAGCTCATTCGGCCTGAAAATGCTTTTAAGCGCATAAAAACTTACACTCTTGATTTCTGGCTAAATAAAAGCTGTTGCAATGATATTTCCATGCTGAACTGAGTTGTTCTGGGTCAAATATGAAGGCAAACCCACTTTCCTTTCAGTCTTTTGCTGCAATTGGCAGAAATCAGCTCATTCGGCCTGAAAATGCTTTTAAGTGCATAAAAACTTACACTCTTGATTTCTGGCTAAATAAAAGCTGTTGCAATGATATTTCCATGCTGAACTGAGTTGTTCTGGGTCAAATATGAAGGCAAACCCACTTTCCTTTCAGTCTTTTGCTGCAATTGGCAGAAACAAGCATATTTGCTCATTCGGCCTGAAAATGCTTTTAAGCGCATAAAAACTTACACTCTTGATTTCTGGCTAAATAAAAGCTGTTGCAATGATATTTCCATGCTGAATTGAGTTATTCTGGGTCAAATAAGAAGGCAAACCCACTTTCCTTTCAGTATTTTGCTGCAATTGGCAGAAACAAGCATATTTGCTCATCCGGCCTGAAAATGCTTTTAAGCGCATAAAAACTTACACTCTTAATTTCTGGCAAAACAAAAGCTGTTGCAATGATATTTCCATGCTGAACTGAGTTGTTCTGGGTCAAATAAGAAGGCAAACCCACTTTCCTTTCAGTATTTTGCTGCAATTGGCAGAAACAAGCATATTTGCTCATTCGGCCTGAAAATGCTTTTAAGCGCATAAAAACTTACACTCTTGATTTCTGGCTAAATAAAAGCTGTTGCAATGATATTTCCATGCTGAACTGAGTTGTTCTGGGTCAAATATGAAGGCAAACCCACTTTCCTTTCAGTCTTTTGCTGCAATTGGCAGAAATCAGCTCATTCGGCCTGAAAATGCTTTTAAGCGCATAAAAACTTACACTCTTGATTTCTGGCTAAATAAAAGCTGTTGCAATGATATTTCCATGCTGAACTGAGTTGTTCTGGGTCAAATATGAAGGCAAACCCACTTTCCTTTCAGTCTTTTGCTGCAATTGGCAGAAATCAGCTCATTCGGCCTGAAAATGCTTTTAAGCGCATAAAAACTTACACTCTTGATTTCTGGCTAAATAAAAGCTGTTGCAATGATATTTCCATGCTGAACTGAGTTGTTCTGGGTCAAATATGAAGGCAAACCCACTTTCCTTTCAGTCTTTTGCTGCAATTGGCAGAAACAAGCATATTTGCTCATTCGGCCTGAAAATGCTTTTAAGCGCATAAAAACTTACACTCTTGATTTCTGGCTAAATAAAAGCTGTTGCAATGATATTTCCATGCTGAACTGAGTTGTTCTGGGTCAAATATGAAGGCAAACCCACTTTCCTTTCAGTCTTTTGCTGCAATTGGCAGAAATCAGCTCATTCGGCCTGAAAATGCTTTTAAGCGCATAAAAACTTACACTCTTGATTTCTGGCTAAATAAAAGCTGTTGCAATGATATTTCCATGCTGAACTGAGTTGTTCTGGGTCAAATATGAAGGCAAACCCACTTTCCTTTCAGTCTTTTGCTGCAATTGGCAGAAATCAGCTCATTCGGCCTGAAAATGCTTTTAAGCGCATAAAAACTTACACTCTTGATTTCTGGCTAAATAAAAGCTGTTGCAATGATATTTCCATGCTGAACTGAGTTGTTCTGGGTCAAATATGAAGGCAAACCCACTTTCCTTTCAGTCTTTTGCTGCAATTGGCAGAAATCAGCTCATTCGGCCTGAAAATGCTTTTAAGCGCATAAAAACTTACACTCTTGATTTCTGGCTAAATAAAAGCTGTTGCAATGATATTTCCATGCTGAACTGAGTTGTTCTGGGTCAAGTATGAAGGCAAACCCACTTTCCTTTCAGTATTTTGCTGCAATTGGCAGAAACAAGCATATTTGCTCATTCGGCCTGAAAATGCTTTTAAGCGCATAAAAACTTACACTCTTGATTTCTGGCTAAATAAAAGCTGTTGCAATGATATTTCCATGCTGAACTGAGTTGTTCTGGGTCAAATATGAAGGCAAACCCACTTTCCTTTCAGTCTTTTGCTGCAATTGGCAGAAACAAGCATATTTGCTCATTCGGCCTGAAAATGCTTTTAAGCGCATAAAAACTTACACTCTTGATTTCTGGCTAAATAAAAGCTGTTGCAATGATATTTCCATGCTGAACTGAGTTGTTCTGGGTCAAATATGAAGGCAAACCCACTTTCCTTTCAGTCTTTTGCTGCAATTGGCAGAAATCAGCTCATTCGGCCTGAAAATGCTTTTAAGCGCATAAAAACTTACACTCTTGATTTCTGGCTAAATAAAAGCTGTTGCAATGATATTTCCATGCTGAACTGAGTTGTTCTGGGTCAAATATGAAGGCAAACCCACTTTCCTTTCAGTCTTTTGCTGCAATTGGCAGAAATCAGCTCATTCAGCCTGAAAATGCTTTTAAGCGCATAAAAACTTACACTCTTGATTTCTGGCTAAATAAAAGCTGTTGCAATGATATTTCCATGCTGAACTGAGTTGTTCTGGGTCAAATATGAAGGCAAACCCACTTTCCTTTCAGTCTTTTGCTGCAATTGGCAGAAATCAGCTCATTCGGCCTGAAAATGCTTTTAAGCGCATAAAAACTTACACTCTTGATTTCTGGCTAAATAAAAGCTGTTGCAATGATATTTCCATGCTGAACTGAGTTGTTCTGGGTCAAATATGAAGGCAAACCCACTTTCCTTTCAGTCTTTTGCTGCAATTGGCAGAAACAAGCATATTTGCTCATTCGGCCTGAAAATGCTTTTAAGCGCATAAAAACTTACACTCTTGATTTCTGGCTAAATAAAAGCTGTTGCAATGATATTTCCATGCTGAACTGAGTTGTTCTGGGTCAAATATGAAGGCAAACCCACTTTCCTTTCAGTCTTTTGCTGCAATTGGCAGAAATCAGCTCATTCGGCCTGAAAATGCTTTTAAGCACATAAAAACTTACACTCTTGATTTCTGGCTAAATAAAAGCTGTTGCAATGATATTTCCATGCTGAACTGAGTTGTTCTGGGTCAAATATGAAGGCAAACCCACTTTCCTTTCAGTATTGTGCTGCAATTGTCAGAAACAAGTATATTTGCTCATTCGGCCTGAAAATGCTTTTAAGCGCATACAAACTTACACTCTTGATTTCTGGCTAAATAAAAGCTGTTGCAATGATATTTCCATGCTGAACTGAGTTGTTCTGGGTCAAATAAGAAGGCAAACCCACTTTCCTTTCAGTATTTTGCTGCAATTGGCAGAAACAAGCATATTTGCTCATTCGGCCTGAAAATGCTTTTAAGCGCATAAAAACTTACACTCTTGATTTCTGGCTAAATAAAAGCTGTTGCAATGATATTTCCATGCTGAACTGAGTTGTTCTGGGTCAAATATGAAGGCAAACCCACTTTCCTTTCAGTATTTTGCTGCAATTGGCAGAAACAAGCATATTTGCTCATTCGGCCTGAAAATGCTTTTAAGCGCATAAAAACTTACACTCTTGATTTCTGGCTAAATAAAAGCTGTTGCAATGATATTTCCATGCTGAACTGAGTTGTTCTGGGTCAAATATGAAGGCAAACCCACTTTCCTTTCAGTCTTTTGCTGCAATTGGCAGAAATCATCTCATTCGGCCTGAAAATGCTTTTAAGCGCATAAAAACTTACACTCTTGATTTCTGGCTAAATAAAAGCTGTTGCAATGATATTTCCATGCTGAACTGAGTTGTTCTGGGTCAAATATGAAGGCAAACCCACTTTCCTTTCAGTATTTTGCTGCAATTGGCAGAAACAAGCATATTTGCTCATTCGGCCTGAAAATGCTTTTAAGCGCATAAAAACTTACACTCTTGATTTCTGGCTAAATAAAAGCTGTTGCAATGATGTTTCCATGCTGAACTGAGTTGTTCTGGGTCAAATATGAAGGCAAACCCACTTTCCTTTCAGTATTTTGCTGCAATTGGCAGAAACAAGCATATTTGCTCATTCGGCCTGAAAATGCTTTTAAGCGCATAAAAACTTACACTCTTGATTTCTGGCTAAATAAAAGCTGTTGCAATGATATTTCCATGCTGAACTGAGTTGTTCTGGGTCAAATATGAAGGCAAACCCACTTTCCTTTCAGTATTTTGCTGCAATTGGCAGAAACAAGCATATTTGCTCATTCAGCCTGAAAATGCTTTTAAGCGCATAAAAACTTACACTCTTGATTTCTTGCTAAATAAAAGCTGTTGCAATGATATTTCCATGCTGAACTGAGTTGTTCTGGGGCAAATAAGAAGGCAAACCCACTTTCCTTTCAGTATTTTGCTGCAATTGGCAGAAACAAGCATATTGGCTCATTCGGCCTGAAAATGCTTTTAAGCGCATAAAAACTTACACTCTTGATTTCTGGCTAAATAAAAGCTGTTGCAATGATATTTCCATGCTGAACTGAGTTGTTCTGGGTCAAATATGAAGGCAAACCCACTTTCCTTTCAGTATTTTGCTGCAATTGGCAAAAACAAGCATTTTTGCTCATTCGGCCTGAAAATGCTTTTAAGCGCATAAAAACTTACACTCTTGATTTCTGGCTAAATAAAAGCTGTTGCAATGATATTTCCATGCTGAACTGAGTTGTTCTGGGTCAAATATGAAGGCAAACCCACTTTCCTTTCAGTCTTTTGCTGCAATTGGCAGAAATCAGCTCATTCGGCCTGAAAATGCTTTTAAGCGCATAAAAACTTACACTCTTGATTTCTGGCTAAATAAAAGCTGTTGCAATGATATTTCCATGCTGAACTGAGTTGTTCTGGGTCAAATATGAAGGCAAACCCACTTTCCTTTCAGTATTTTGCTGCAATTGTCAGAAACAAGTATATTTGCTCATTCGGCCTGAAAATGCTTTTAAGCGCATACAAACTTACACTCTTGATTTCTGGCTAAATAAAAGCTGTTGCAATGATATTTCCATGCTGAACTGAGTTGTTCTGGGTCAAATAAGAAGGCAAACCCACTTTCCTTTCAGTATTTTGCTGCAATTGGCAGAAACAAGCATATTTGCTCATTCGGCCTGAAAATGCTTTTAAGCGCATAAAAACTTACACTCTTGATTTCTGGCTAAATAAAAGCTGTTGCAATGATATTTCCATGCTGAACTGAGTTGTTCTGGGTCAAATATGAAGGCAAACCCACTTTCCTTTCAGTATTTTGCTGCAATTGGCAGAAACAAGCATATTTGCTCATTCGGCCTGAAAATGCTTTTAAGCGCATTAAAACTTACACTCTTGATTTCTGGCTAAATAAAAGCTGTTGCAATGATATTTCCATGCTGAACTGAGTTGTTCTGGGTCAAATATGAAGGCAAACCCACTTTCCTTTCAGTCTTTTGCTGCAATTGGCAGAAATCAGCTCATTCGGCCTGAAAATGCTTTTAAGCGCATAAAAACTTACACTCTTGATTTCTGGCTAAATAAAAGCTGTTGCAATGATATTTCCATGCTGAACTGAGTTGTTCTGGGTCAAATATGAAGGCAAACCCACTTTCCTTTCAGTATTTTGCTGCAATTGGCAGAAACAAGCATATTTGCTCATTCGGCCTGAAAATGCTTTTAAGCGCATAAAAACTTACACTCTTGATTTCTGGCTAAATAAAAGCTGTTGCAATGATATTTCCATGCTGAACTGAGTTGTTCTGTGTCAAATAAGAAGGCAAACCCACTTTCCTTTCAGTATTTTGCTGCAATTGGCAGAAACAAGCATATTTGCTCATTCGGCCTGAAAATGCTTTTAAGCGCATAAAAACTTACACTCTTGATTTCTGGCTAAATAAAAGCTGTTGCAATGATGTTTCCATGCTGAACTGAGTTGTTCTGGGTCAAATATGAAGGCAAACCCACTTTCCTTTCAGTATTTTGCTGCAATTGGCAGAAACAAGCATATTTGCTCATTCGGCCTGAAAATGCTTTTAAGCGCATAAAAACTTACACTCTTGATTTCTGGCTAAATAAAAGCTGTTGCAATGATATTTCCATGCTGAACTGAGTTGTTCTGGGTCAAATATGAAGGCAAACCCACTTTCCTTTCAGTATTTTGCTGCAATTGGCAGAAACAAGCATATTTGCTCATTCAGCCTGAAAATGCTTTTAAGCGCATAAAAACATACACTCTTGATTTCTTGCTAAATAAAAGCTGTTGCAATGATATTTCCATGCTGAACTGAGTTGTTCTGGGTCAAATAAGAAGGCAAACCCACTTTCCTTTCAGTATTTTGCTGCAATTGGCAGAAACAAGCATATTGGCTCATTCGGCCTGAAAATGCTTTTAAGCGCATAAAAACTTACACTCTTGATTTCTGGCTAAATAAAAGCTGTTGCAATGATATTTCCATGCTGAACTGAGTTGTTCTGGGTCAAATATGAAGGCAAACCCACTTTCCTTTCAGTATTTTGCTGCAATTGGCAAAAACAAGCATATTTGCTCATTCGGCCTGAAAATGCTTTTAAGCGCATAAAAACTTACACTCTTGATTTCTGGCTAAATAAAAGCTGTTGCAATGATATTTCCATGCTGAACTGAGTTGTTCTGGGTCAAATATGAAGGCAAACCCACTTTCCTTTCAGTCTTTTGCTGCAATTGGCAGAAATCAGCTCATTCGGCCTGAAAATGCTTTTAAGCGCATAAAAACTTACACTCTTGATTTCTGGCTAAATAAAAGCTGTTGCAATGATATTTCCATGCTGAACTGAGTTGTTCTGGGTCAAATATGAAGGCAAACCCACTTTCCTTTCAGTCTTTTGCTGCAATTGGCAGAAATCAGCTCATTCGGCCTGAAAATGCTTTTAAGCGCATAAAAACTTACACTCTTGATTTCTGGCTAAATAAAAGCTGTTGCAATGATATTTCCATGCTGAACTGAGTTGTTCTGGGTCAAATATGAAGGCAAACCCACTTTCCTTTCAGTCTTTTGCTGCAATTGGCAGAAATCATCTCATTCGGCCTGAAAATGCTTTTAAGCGCATAAAAACTTACACTCTTGATTTCTGGCTAAATAAAAGCTGTTGCAATGATATTTCCATGCTGAACTGAGTTGTTCTGGGTCAAATATGAAGGCAAACCCACTTTCCTTTCAGTCTTTTGCTGCAATTGGCAGAAACAAGCATATTTGCTCATTCGGCCTGAAAATGCTTTTAAGCGCATAAAAACTTACACTCTTGATTTCTGGCTAAATAAAAGCTGTTGCAATGATATTTCCATGCTGAACTGAGTTGTTCTGGGTCAAATATGAAGGCAAACCCACTTTCCTTTCAGTATTTTGCTGCAATTGGCAGAAACAAGCATATTTGCTCATTCGGCCTGAAAATGCTTTTAAGCGCATAAAAACTTACACTCTTGATTTCTGGCTAAATAAAAGCTGTTGCAATGATATTTCCATGCTGAACTGAGTTGTTCTGTGTCAAATAAGAAGGCAAACCCACTTTCCTTTCAGTATTTTGCTGCAATTGGCAGAAACAAGCATATTTGCTCATTCGGCCTGAAAATGCTTTTAAGCGCATAAAAACTTACACTCTTGATTTCTGGCTAAATAAAAGCTGTTGCAATGATATTTCCATGCTGAACTGAGTTGTTCTGGGTCAAATATGAAGGCAAACCCACTTTCCTTTCAGTCTTTTGCTGCAATTGGCAGAAATCAGCTCATTCGGCCTGAAAATGCTTTTAAGCGCTTAAAAACTTACACTCTTGATTTCTGGCTAAATAAAAGCTGTTGCAATGATATTTCCATGCTGAACTGAGTTGTTCTGGGTCAAATATGAAGGCAAACCCACTTTCCTTTCAGTCTTTTGCTGCAATTGGCAGAAACAAGCATATTTGCTCATTCGGCCTGAAAATGCTTTTAAGCGCATAAAAACTTACACTCTTGATTTCTGGCTAAATAAAAGCTGTTGCAATGATATTTCCATGCTGAACTGAGTTGTTCTGGGTCAAATATGAAGGCAAACCCACTTTCCTTTCAGTCTTTTGCTGCAATTGGCAGAAATCAGCTCATTCGGCCTGAAAATGCTTTTAAGCGCATAAAAACTTACACTCTTGATTTCTGGCTAAATAAAAGCTGTTGCAATGATATTTCCATGCTGAACTGAGTTGTTCTGGGTCAAATATGAAGGCAAACCCACTTTCCTTTCAGTATTTTGCTGCAATTGTCAGAAACAAGTATATTTGCTCATTCGGCCTGAAAATGCTTTTAAGCGCATACAAACTTACACTCTTGATTTCTGGCTAAATAAAAGCTGTTGCAATGATATTTCCATGCTGAACTGAGTTGTTCTGGGTCAAATAAGAAGGCAAACCCACTTTCCTTTCAGTATTTTGCTGCAATTGGCAGAAACAAGCATATTTGCTCATTCGGCCTGAAAATGCTTTTAAGCGCATAAAAACTTACACTCTTGATTTCTGGCTAAATAAAAGCTGTTGCAATGATATTTCCATGCTGAACTGAGTTGTTCTGGGTCAAATATGAAGGCAAACCCACTTTCCTTTCAGTATTTTGCTGCAATTGGCAGAAACAAGCATATTTGCTCATTCGGCCTGAAAATGCTTTTAAGCGCATAAAAACTTACACTCTTGATTTCTGGCTAAATAAAAGCTGTTGCAATGATATTTCCATGCTGAACTGAGTTGTTCTGGGTCAAATATGAAGGCAAACCCACTTTCCTTTCAGTCTTTTGCTGCAATTGGCAGAAATCATCTCATTCGGCCTGAAAATGCTTTTAAGCGCATAAAAACTTACACTCTTGATTTCTGGCTAAATAAAAGCTGTTGCAATGATATTTCCATGCTGAACTGAGTTGTTCTGGGTCAAATATGAAGGCAAACCCACTTTCCTTTCAGTATTTTGCTGCAATTGGCAGAAACAAGCATATTTGCTCATTCGGCCTGAAAATGCTTTTAAGCGCATAAAAACTTACACTCTTGATTTCTGGCTAAATAAAAGCTGTTGCAATGATGTTTCCATGCTGAACTGAGTTGTTCTGGGTCAAATATGAAGGCAAACCCACTTTCCTTTCAGTATTTTGCTGCAATTGGCAGAAACAAGCATATTTGCTCATTCGGCCTGAAAATGCTTTTAAGCGCATAAAAACTTACACTCTTGATTTCTGGCTAAATAAAAGCTGTTGCAATGATATTTCCATGCTGAACTGAGTTGTTCTGGGTCAAATATGAAGGCAAACCCACTTTCCTTTCAGTATTTTGCTGCAATTGGCAGAAACAAGCATATTTGCTCATTCAGCCTGAAAATGCTTTTAAGCGCATAAAAACTTACACTCTTGATTTCTTGCTAAATAAAAGCTGTTGCAATGATATTTCCATGCTGAACTGAGTTGTTCTGGGGCAAATAAGAAGGCAAACCCACTTTCCTTTCAGTATTTTGCTGCAATTGGCAGAAACAAGCATATTGGCTCATTCGGCCTGAAAATGCTTTTAAGCGCATAAAAACTTACACTCTTGATTTCTGGCTAAATAAAAGCTGTTGCAATGATATTTCCATGCTGAACTGAGTTGTTCTGGGTCAAATATGAAGGCAAACCCACTTTCCTTTCAGTATTTTGCTGCAATTGGCAAAAACAAGCATTTTTGCTCATTCGGCCTGAAAATGCTTTTAAGCGCATAAAAACTTACACTCTTGATTTCTGGCTAAATAAAAGCTGTTGCAATGATATTTCCATGCTGAACTGAGTTGTTCTGGGTCAAATATGAAGGCAAACCCACTTTCCTTTCAGTCTTTTGCTGCAATTGGCAGAAATCAGCTCATTCGGCCTGAAAATGCTTTTAAGCGCATAAAAACTTACACTCTTGATTTCTGGCTAAATAAAAGCTGTTGCAATGATATTTCCATGCTGAACTGAGTTTTTCTGGGTCAAATATGAAGGCAAACCCACTTTCCTTTCAGTATTTTGCTGCAATTGTCAGAAACAAGTATATTTGCTCATTCGGCCTGAAAATGCTTTTAAGCGCATACAAACTTACACTCTTGATTTCTGGCTAAATAAAAGCTGTTGCAATGATATTTCCATGCTGAACTGAGTTGTTCTGGGTCAAATAAGAAGGCAAACCCACTTTCCTTTCAGTATTTTGCTGCAATTGGCAGAAACAAGCATATTTGCTCATTCGGCCTGAAAATGCTTTTAAGCGCATAAAAACTTACACTCTTGATTTCTGGCTAAATAAAAGCTGTTGCAATGATATTTCCATGCTGAACTGAGTTGTTCTGGGTCAAATATGAAGGCAAACCCACTTTCCTTTCAGTATTTTGCTGCAATTGGCAGAAACAAGCATATTTGCTCATTCGGCCTGAAAATGCTTTTAAGCGCATAAAAACTTACACTCTTGATTTCTGGCTAAATAAAAGCTGTTGCAATGATATTTCCATGCTGAACTGAGTTGTTCTGGGTCAAATATGAAGGCAAACCCACTTTCCTTTCAGTCTTTTGCTGCAATTGGCAGAAATCAGCTCATTCGGCCTGAAAATGCTTTTAAGCGCATAAAAACTTACACTCTTGATTTCTGGCTAAATAAAAGCTGTTGCAATGATATTTCCATGCTGAACTGAGTTGTTCTGGGTCAAATATGAAGGCAAACCCACTTTCCTTTCAGTATTTTGCTGCAATTGGCAGAAACAAGCATATTTGCTCATTCGGCCTGAAAATGCTTTTAAGCGCATAAAAACTTACACTCTTGATTTCTGGCTAAATAAAAGCTGTTGCAATGATATTTCCATGCTGAACTGAGTTGTTCTGTGTCAAATAAGAAGGCAAACCCACTTTCCTTTCAGTATTTTGCTGCAATTGGCAGAAACAAGCATATTTGCTCATTCGGCCTGAAAATGCTTTTAAGCGCATAAAAACTTACACTCTTGATTTCTGGCTAAATAAAAGCTGTTGCAATGATGTTTCCATGCTGAACTGAGTTGTTCTGGGTCAAATATGAAGGCAAACCCACTTTCCTTTCAGTATTTTGCTGCAATTGGCAGAAACAAGCATATTTGCTCATTCGGCCTGAAAATGCTTTTAAGCGCATAAAAACTTACACTCTTGATTTCTGGCTAAATAAAAGCTGTTGCAATGATATTTCCATGCTGAACTGAGTTGTTCTGGGTCAAATATGAAGGCAAACCCACTTTCCTTTCAGTATTTTGCTGCAATTGGCAGAAACAAGCATATTTGCTCATTCAGCCTGAAAATGCTTTTAAGCGCATAAAAACTTACACTCTTGATTTCTTGCTAAATAAAAGCTGTTGCAATGATATTTCCATGCTGAACTGAGTTGTTCTGGGTCAAATAAGAAGGCAAACCCACTTTCCTTTCAGTATTTTGCTGCAATTGGCAGAAACAAGCATATTGGCTCATTCGGCCTGAAAATGCTTTTAAGCGCATAAAAACTTACACTCTTGATTTCTGGCTAAATAAAAGCTGTTGCAATGATATTTCCATGCTGAACTGAGTTGTTCTGGGTCAAATATGAAGGCAAACCCACTTTCCTTTCAGTATTTTGCTGCAATTGGCAAAAACAAGCATATTTGCTCATTCGGCCTGAAAATGCTTTTAAGCGCATAAAAACTTACACTCTTGATTTCTGGCTAAATAAAAGCTGTTGCAATGATATTTCCATGCTGAACTGAGTTGTTCTGGGTCAAATATGAAGGCAAACCCACTTTCCTTTCAGTCTTTTGCTGCAATTGGCAGAAATCAGCTCATTCGGCCTGAAAATGCTTTTAAGCGCATAAAAACTTACACTCTTGATTTCTGGCTAAATAAAAGCTGTTGCAATGATATTTCCATGCTGAACTGAGTTGTTCTGGGTCAAATATGAAGGCAAACCCACTTTCCTTTCAGTCTTTTGCTGCAATTGGCAGAAATCAGCTCATTCGGCCTGAAAATGCTTTTAAGCGCATAAAAACTTACACTCTTGATTTCTGGCTAAATAAAAGCTGTTGCAATGATATTTCCATGCTGAACTGAGTTGTTCTGGGTCAAATATGAAGGCAAACCCACTTTCCTTTCAGTCTTTTGCTGCAATTGGCAGAAATCATCTCATTCGGCCTGAAAATGCTTTTAAGCGCATAAAAACTTACACTCTTGATTTCTGGCTAAATAAAAGCTGTTGCAATGATATTTCCATGCTGAACTGAGTTGTTCTGGGTCAAATATGAAGGCAAACCCACTTTCCTTTCAGTCTTTTGCTGCAATTGGCAGAAATCACCTAATCAGCCTGAAAATGCTTTTAAGCGCATAAAAACTTACACTCTTGATTTCTGGCTAAATAAAAGCTGTTGCAATGATATTTCCATGCTGAACTGAGTTGTTCTGGGTCAAATATGAAGGCAAACCCACTTTCCTTTCAGTCTTTTGCTGCAATTGGCAGAAATCAGCTCATTCGGCCTGAAAATGCTTTTAAGCGCATAAAAACTTACACTCTTGATTTCTTGCTAAATAAAAGCTGTTGCAATGATATTTCCATGCTGAACTGAGTTGTTCTGGGTCAAATATGAAGGCAAACCCACTTTCCTTTCAGTCTTTTGCTGCAATTGGCAGAAACAAGCATATTTGCTCATTCGGCCTGAAAATGCTTTTAAGCGCATAAAAACTTACACTCTTGATTTCTGGCTAAATAAAAGCTGTTGCAATGATATTTCCATGCTGAACTGAGTTGTTCTGGGTCAAAAAGGAAGGCAAACCCACTTTCCTTTCAGTATTTTGCTGCAATTGGCAGAAACAAGCATATTTGCTCATTCGGCCTGAAAATGCTTTTAAGCGCATAAAAACTTACACTCTTGATTTCTGGCTAAATAAAAGCTGTTGCAATGATATTTCCATGCTGAACTGAGTTGTTCTGGGTCAAATATGAAGGCAAACCCACTTTCCTTTCAGTCTTTTGCTGCAATTGGCAGAAACAAGCATATTTGCTCATTCGGCCTGAAAATGCTTTTAAGCGCATAAAAACTTACACTCTTGATTTCTGGCTAAATAAAAGCTGTTGCAATGATATTTCCATGCTGAACTGAGTTGTTCTGGGTCAAATATGAAGGCAAACCCACTTTCCTTTCAGTCTTTTGCTGCAATTGGCAGAAATCAGCTCATTCGGCCTGAAAATGCTTTTAAGCGCATAAAAACTTACACTCTTGATTTCTGGCTAAATAAAAGCTGTTGCAATGATATTTCCATGCTGAACTGAGTTGTTCTGGGTCAAATATGAAGGCAAACCCACTTTCCTTTAAGTATTTTGCTGCAATTGGCAGAAACAAGCATATTTGCTCATTCGGCCTGAAAATGCTTTTAAGCGCATAAAAACTTACACTCTTGATTTCTGGCTAAATAAAAGCTGTTGCAATGATATTTCCATGCTGAACTGAGTTGTTCTGGGTCAAATATGAAGGCAAACCCACTTTCCTTTCAGTCTTTTGCTGCAATTGGCAGAAATCAGCTCATTCGGCCTGAAAATGCTTTTAAGCGCATAAAAACTTACACTCTTGATTTCTGGCTAAATAAAAGCTGTTGCAATGATATTTCCATGCTGAACTGAGTTGTTCTGGGTCAAATATGAAGGCAAACCCACTTTCCTTTCAGTCTTTTGCTGCAATTGGCAGAAATCAGCTCATTCGGCCTGAAAATGCTTTTAAGCGCATAAAAACTTACACTCTTGATTTCTGGCTAAATAAAAGCTGTTGCAATGATATTTCCATGCTGAACTGAGTTGTTCAGGGTCAAATATGAGGGCAAACCCACTTTCCTTTCAGTATTTTGCTGCAATTGGCAGAAACAAGCATATTTGCTCATTCGGCCTGAAAATGCTTTTAAGCGCATAAAAACTTACACTCTTGATTTCTGGCTAAATAAAAGCTGTTGCAATGATATTTCCATGCTGAACTGAGTTGTTCTGGGTCAAATATGAAGGCAAACCCACTTACCTTTCCGTATTTTGCTGCAATTGGCAGAAACAAGCATATTTGCTCATTCGGCCTGAAAATGCTTTTAAGCGCATAAAAACTTACACTCTTGATTTCTGGCTAAATAAAAGCTGTTGCAATGATATTTCCATGCTGAACTGAGTTGTTCTGGGTCAAATATGAAGGCAAACCCACTTTCCTTTCAGTCTTTTGCTGCAATTGGCAGAAATCATCTCATTCGGCCTGAAAATGCTTTTAAGCGCATAAAAACTTACACTCTTGATTTCTGGCTAAATAAAAGCTGTTGCAATGATATTTCCATGCTGAACTGAGTTGTTCTGGGTCAAATATGAAGGCAAACCCACTTTCCTTTCAGTATTTTGCTGCAATTGGCAGAAATCAGCTCATTCGGCCTGAAAATGCTTTTAAGCGCATAAAAACTTACACTCTTGATTTCTGGCTAAATAAAAGCTGTTGCAATGATATTTCCATGCTGAACTGAGTTGTTCTGGGTCAAATATGAAGGCAAACCCACTTTCCTTTCAGTATTTTGCTGCAATTGGCAGAAACAAGCATATTTGCTCATTCGGCCTGAAAATGCTTTTAAGCGCATAAAAACTTACACTCTTGATTTCTGGCTAAATAAAAGCTGTTGCAATGATATTTCCATGCTGAACTGAGTTGTTCTGGGTCAAATATGAAGGCAAACCCACTTTCCTTTCAGTATTTTGCTGCAATTGGCAGAAACAAGCATATTTGCTCAATCGGCCTGAAAATGCTTTTAAGCGCATAAAAACTTACACTCTTGATTTCTGGCTAAATAAAAGCTGTTGCAATGATATTTCCATGCTGAACTGAGTTGTTCTGGGTCAAATATGAAGGCAAACCCACTTTCCATTCAGTCTTTTGCTGCAATTGGCAGAAATCAGCTCATTCGGCCTGAAAATGCTTTTAAGCGCATAAAAACTTACACTCTTGATTTCTGGCTAAATAAAAGCTGTTGCAATGATATTTCCATGCTGAACTGAGTTGTTCTGGGTCAAATATGAAGGCAAACCCACTTTCCTTTCAGTATTTTGCTGCAATTGGCAGAAACAAGCATATTTGCTCAATCGGCCTGAAAATGCTTTTAAGCGCATAAAAACTTACACTCTTGATTTCTGGCTAAATAAAAGCTATTGCAATGATATTTCCATGCTGAACTGAGTTGTTCTGGGTCAAATATGAAGGCAAACCCACTTTCCTTTCAGTATTTTGCTGCAATTGGCAGAAACAAGCATATTTGCTCATTCGGCCTGAAAATGCTTTTAAGCGCATAAAAACTTACACTCTTGATTTCTGGCTAAATTAAAGCTGTTGCAATGATATTTCCATGCTGAACTGAGTTGTTCTGGGTCAAATATGAAGGCAAACCCACTTTCCTTTCAGTCTTTTGCTGCAATTGGCAGAAATCAGCTCATTCGGCCTGAAAATGCTTTTAAGCGCATAAAAACTTACACTCTTGATTTCTGGCTAAATAAAAGCTGTTGCAATTATATTTCCATGCTGAACTGAGTTGTTCTGGGTCAAATATGAAGGCAAACCCACTTTCCTTTCAGTCTTTTGCTGCAATTGGCAGAAATCAGCTCATTCGGCCTGAAAATGCTTTTAAGCGCATAAAAACTTACACTCTTGATTTCTGGCTAAATAAAAGCTGTTGCAATGATATTTCCATGCTGAACTGAGTTGTTCTGGGTCAAATATGAGGGCAAACCCACTTTCCTTTCAGTATTTTGCTGCAATTGGCAGAAACAAGCATATTTGCTCATTCGGCCTGAAAATGCTTTTAAGCGCATAAAAACTTACACTCTTGATTTCTGGCTAAATAAAAGCTGTTGCAATGATATTTCCATGCTGAACTGAGTTGTTCTGGGTCAAATATGAAGGCAAACCCACTTTCCTTTCAGTATTTTGCTGCAATTGGCAGAAACAAGCATATTTGCTCATTCGGCCTGAAAATGCTTTTAAGCGCATACAAACTTACACTCTTGATTTCTGGCTAAATAAAAGCTGTTGCAATGATATTTCCATGCTGAACTGAGTTGTTCTGGGTCAAATATGAAGGCAAACCCACTTTCCTTTCAGTCTCTTGCTGCAATTGGCAGAAACAAGCATATTTGCTCATTCGGCCTGAAAATGCTTTTAAGCGCATAAAAACTTACACTCTTGATTTCTGGCTAAATAAAAGCTGTTGCAATGATATTTCCATGCTGAACTGAGTTGTTCTGGGTCAAATATGAAGGCAAACCCACTTTCCTTTCAGTATTTTGCTGCAATTGGCAGAAACAAGCATATTTGCTCAATCGGCCTGAAAATGCTTTTAAGCGCATAAAAACTTACACTCTTGATTTCTGGCTAAATAAAAGCTGTTGCAATGATATTTCCATGCTGAACTGAGTTGTTCTGGGTCAAATATGAAGGCAAACCCACTTTCCATTCAGTCTTTTGCTGCAATTGGCAGAAATCAGCTCATTCGGCCTGAAAATGCTTTTAAGCGCATAAAAACTTACACTCTTGATTTCTGGCTAAATAAAAGCTGTTGCAATGATATTTCCATGCTGAACTGAGTTGTTCTGGGTCAAATATGAAGGCAAACCCACTTTCCTTTCAGTATTTTGCTGCAATTGGCAGAAATCAGCTCATTCGGCCTGAAAATGCTTTTAAGCGCATAAAAACTTACACTCTTGATTTCTGGCAAAATAAAAGCTGTTGCAATGATATTTCCATGCTGAACTGAGTTGTTCTGGGTCAAATATGAAGGCAAACCCACTTTCCTTTCAGTCTTTTGCTGCAATTGGCAGAAACAAGCATATTTGCTCATTCGGCCTGAAAATGCTTTTAAGCGCATAAAAACTTACACTCTTGATTTCTGGCTAAATAAAAGCTGTTGCAATGATATTTCCATGCTGAACTGAGTTGTTCTGGGTCAAATATGAAGGCAAACCCACTTTCCTTTCAGTATTTTGCTGCAATTGGCAGAAACAAGCATATTTGCTCATTCGGCCTGAAAATGCTTTTAAGCGCATAAAAACTTACACTCTTGATTTCTGGCTAAATAAAAGCTGTTGCAATGATATTTCCATGCTGAACTGAGTTGTTCTGGGTCAAATATGAAGGCAAACCCACTTTCCTTTCAGTATTTTGCTGCAATTGGCAGAAACAAGCATATTTGCTCAATCGGCCTGAAAATGCTTTTAAGCGCATAAAAACTTACACTCTTGATTTCTGGCTAAATAAAAGCTATTGCAATGATATTTCCATGCTGAACTGAGTTGTTCTGGGTCAAATATGAAGGCAAACCCACTTTCCTTTCAGTATTTTGCTGCAATTGGCAGAAACAAGCATATTTGCTCATTCGGCCTGAAAATGCTTTTAAGCGCATAAAAACTTACACTCTTGATTTCTGGCTAAATTAAAGCTGTTGCAATGATATTTCCATGCTGAACTGAGTTGTTCTGGGTCAAATATGAAGGCAAACCCACTTTCCTTTCAGTCTTTTGCTGCAATTGGCAGAAATCAGCTCATTCGGCCTGAAAATGCTTTTAAGCGCATAAAAACTTACACTCTTGATTTCTGGCTAAATAAAAGCTGTTGCAATTATATTTCCATGCTGAACTGAGTTGTTCTGGGTCAAATATGAAGGCAAACCCACTTTCCTTTCAGTCTTTTGCTGCAATTGGCAGAAATCAGCTCATTCGGCCTGAAAATGCTTTTAAGCGCATAAAAACTTACACTCTTGATTTCTGGCTAAATAAAAGCTGTTGCAATGATATTTCCATGCTGAACTGAGTTGTTCTGGGTCAAATATGAGGGCAAACCCACTTTCCTTTCAGTATTTTGCTGCAATTGGCAGAAACAAGCATATTTGCTCATTCGGCCTGAAAATGCTTTTAAGCGCATAAAAACTTACACTCTTGATTTCTGGCTAAATAAAAGCTGTTGCAATGATATTTCCATGCTGAACTGAGTTGTTCTGGGTCAAATATGAAGGCAAACCCACTTTCCTTTCAGTATTTTGCTGCAATTGGCAGAAACAAGCATATTTGCTCATTCGGCCTGAAAATGCTTTTAAGCGCATAAAAACTTACACTCTTGATTTCTGGCTAAATAAAAGCTGTTGCAATGATATTTCCATGCTGAACTGAGTTGTTCTGGGTCAAATATGAAGGCAAACCCACTTTCCTTTCAGTATTTTGCTGCAATTGGCAGAAACAAGCATATTTGCTCATTCGGCCTGAAAATGCTTTTAAGCGCATAAAAACTTACACTCTTGATTTCTGGCTAAATAAAAGCTGTTGCAATGATATTTCCATGCTGAACTGAGTTGTTCTGGGTCAAATATGAAGGCAAACCCACTTTCCTTTCCGTATTTTGCTGCAATTGGCAGAAACAAGCATATTTGCTCATTCGGCCTGAAAATGCTTTTAAGCGCATAAAAACTTACACTCTTGATTTCTGGCTAAATAAAAGCTGTTGCAATGATATTTCCATGCTGAACTGAGTTGTTCTGGGTCAAATATGAAGGCAAACCCACTTTCGTTTCAGTCTTTTGCTGCAATTGGCAGAAATCAGCTCATTCGGCCTGAAAATGCTTTTAAGCGCATAAAAACTTACACTCTTCATTTCTGGCTAAATAAAAGCTGTTGCAATGATATTTCCATGCTGAACTGAGTTGTTCTGGGTCAAATATGAAGGCAAACCCACTTTCCTTTCAGTCTTTTGCTGCAATTGGCAGAAATCATCTCATTCGGCCTGAAAATGCTTTTAAGCGCATAAAAACTTACACTCTTGATTTCTGGCTAAATAAAAGCTGTTGCAATGATATTTCCATGCTGAACTGAGTTGTTCTGGGTCAAATATGAAGGCAAACCCACTTTCCTTTCAGTCTTTTGCTGCATTTGGCAGAAATCAGCTCATTCGGCCTGAAAATGCTTTTAAGCGCATAAAAACTTACACTCTTGATTTCTTGCTAAATAAAAGCTGTTGCAATGATATTTCCATGCTGAACTGAGTTGTTCTGGGTCAAATATGAAGGCAAACCCACTTTCCTTTCAGTCTTTTGCTGCAATTGGCAGAAAGAAGCATATTTGCTCATTCGGCCTGAAAATGCTTTTAAGCGCATAAAAACTTACACTCTTGATTTCTGGCTAAATAAAAGCTGTTGCAATGATATTTCCATGCTGAACTGAGTTGTTCTGGGTCAAATATGAAGGCAAACCCACTTTCCTTTTAGTATTTTGCTGCAATTGGCAGAAACAAGCATATTTGCTCATTCGGCCTGAAAATGCTTTTAAGCGCATACAAACTTACACTCTTGATTTCTGGCTAAATAAAAGCTGTTGCAATGATATTTCCATGCTGAACTGAGTTGTTCTGGGTCAAATAAGAAGGCAAACCCACTTTCCTTTCAGTATTTTGCTGCAATTGGCAGAAACAAGCATATTTGCTCATTCGGCCTGAAAATGCTTTTAAGCGCATAAAAACTTACACTCTTGATTTCTGGCTAAATAAAAGCTGTTGCAATGATATTTCCATGCTGAACTGAGTTGTTCTGGGTCAAATATGAAGGCAAACCCACTTTCCTTTCAGTCTTTTGCTGCAATTGGCAGAAATCAGCTCATTCGGCCTGAAAATGCTTTTAAGCGCATAAAAACTTACACTCTTGATTTCTTGCTAAATAAAAGCTGTTGCAATGATATTTCCATGCTGAACTGAGTTGTTCTGGGTCAAATATGAAGGCAAACCCACTTTCCT
Source organism: Channa argus (assembly GCF_033026475.1). Classification (NCBI taxonomy): domain Eukaryota; kingdom Metazoa; phylum Chordata; class Actinopteri; order Anabantiformes; family Channidae; genus Channa; species Channa argus. The sequence continues at coordinate 114,364 of NW_027125247.1, read as the reverse complement.
TTCAGTCTTTTGCTGCAATTGGCAGAAAGAAGCATATTTGCTCATTCGGCCTGAAAATGCTTTTAAGCGCATAAAAACTTACACTCTTGATTTCTGGCTAAATAAAAGCTGTTGCAATGATATTTCCATGCTGAACTGAGTTGTTCTGGGTCAAATATGAAGGCAAACCCACTTTCCTTTTAGTATTTTGCTGCAATTGGCAGAAACAAGCATATTTGCTCATTCGGCCTGAAAATGCTTTTAAGCGCATACAAACTTACACTCTTGATTTCTGGCTAAATAAAAGCTGTTGCAATGATATTTCCATGCTGAACTGAGTTGTTCTGGGTCAAATATGAAGGCAAACCCACTTTCCTTTCAGTCTTTTGCTGCAATTGGCAGAAATCAGCTCATTCGGCCTGAAAATGCTTTTAAGCGCATAAAAACTTACACTCTTGATTTCTGGCTAAATAAAAGCTGTTGCAATGATATTTCCATGCTGAACTGAGTTGTTCTGGGTCAAATATGAAGGCAAACCCACTTTCCTTTAAGTATTTTGCTGCAATTGGCAGAAACAAGCATATTTGCTCATTCGGCCTGAAAATGCTTTTAAGCGCATAAAAACTTACACTCTTGATTTCTGGCTAAATAAAAGCTGTTGCAATGATATTTCCATGCTGAACTGAGTTGTTCTGGGTCAAATATGAAGGCAAACCCACTTTCCTTTCAGTCTTTTGCTGCAATTGGCAGAAATCAGCTCATTCGGCCTGAAAATGCTTTTAAGCGCATAAAAACTTACACTCTTGATTTCTGGCTAAATAAAAGCTGTTGCAATGATATTTCCATGCTGAACTGAGTTGTTCTGGGTCAAATATGAAGGCAAACCCACTTTCCTTTCAGTCTTTTGCTGCAATTGGCAGAAATCAGCTCATTCGGCCTGAAAATGCTTTTAAGCGCATAAAAACTTACACTCTTGATTTCTGGCTAAATAAAAGCTGTTGCAATGATATTTCCATGCTGAACTGAGTTGTTCAGGGTCAAATATGAGGGCAAACCCACTTTCCTTTCAGTATTTTGCTGCAATTGGCAGAAACAAGCATATTTGCTCATTCGACCTGAAAATGCTTTTAAGCGCATAAAAACTTACACTCTTGATTTCTGGCTAAATAAAAGCTGTTGCAATGATATTTCCATGCTGAACTGAGTTTTTCTGGGTCAAATATGAAGGCAAACCCACTTTCCTTTCCGTATTTTGCTGCAATTGGCAGAAACAAGCATATTTGCTCATTCGGCCTGAAAATGCTTTTAAGCGCATAAAAACTTACACTCTTGATTTCTGGCTAAATAAAAGCTGTTGCAATGATATTTCCATGCTGAACTGAGTTGTTCTGGGTCATATATGAAGGCAAACCCACTTTCCTTTCAGTCTTTTGCTGCAATTGGCAGAAATCATCTCATTCGGCCTGAAAATGCTTTTAAGCGCATAAAAACTTACACTCTTGATTTCTGGCTAAATAAAAGCTGTTGCAATGATATTTCCATGCTGAACTGAGTTGTTCTGGGTCAAATATGAAGGCAAACCCACTTTCCTTTCAGTCTTTTGCTGCAATTGGCAGAAACAAGCATATTTGCTCATTCGGCCTGAAAATGCTTTTAAGCGCATAAAAACTTACACTCTTGATTTCTGGCTAAATAAAAGCTGTTGCAATGATATTTCCATGCTGAACTGAGTTGTTCTGGGTCAAATATGAAGGCAAACCCACTTTCCTTTCAGTATTTTGCTGCAATTGGCAGAAATCAGCTCATTCGGCCTGAAAATGCTTTTAAGCGCATAAAAACTTACACTCTTGATTTCTGGCTAAATAAAAGCTGTTGCAATGATATTTCCATGCTGAACTGAGTTGTTCTGGGTCAAATATGAAGGCAAACCCACTTTCCTTTCAGTATTTTGCTGCAATTGGCAGAAACAAGCATATTTGCTCATTCAGCCTGAAAATGCTTTTAAGCGCATAAAAACTTACACTCTTGATTTCTGGCTAAATAAAAGCTGTTGCAATGATATTTCCATGCTGAACTGAGTTGTTCTGGGTCAAATATGAAGGCAAACCCACTTTCCTTTCAGTATTTTGCTGCAATTGGCAGAAACAAGCATATTTGCTCAATCGGCTTGAAAATGCTTTTAAGCGCATAAAAACTTACACTCTTGATTTCTGGCTAAATAAAAGCTATTGCAATGATATTTCCATGCTGAACTGAGTTGTTCTGGGTCAAATATGAAGGCAAACCCACTTTCCTTTCAGTATTTTGCTGCAATTGGCAGAAACAAGCATATTTGCTCATTCGGCCTGAAAATGCTTTTAAGCGCATAAAAACTTACACTCTTGATTTCTGGCTAAATTAAAGCTGTTGCAATGATATTTCCATGCTGAACTGAGTTGTTCTGGGTCAAATATGAAGGCAAACCCACTTTCCTTTCAGTCTTTTGCTGCAATTGGCAGAAATCAGCTCATTCGGCCTGAAATTGCTTTTAAGCGCATAAAAACTTACACTCTTGATCTTTGGCTAAATAAAAGCTGTTGCAATGATATTTCCATGCTGAACTGAGTTGTTCTGGGTCAAATATGAAGGCAAACCCACTTTCCTTTCAGTCTTTTGCTGCAATTGGCAGAAATCAGCTCATTCGGCCTGAAAATGCTTTTAAGCGCATAAAAACTTACACTCTTGATTTCTGGCTAAATAAAAGCTGTTGCAATGATATTTCCATGCTGATCTGAGTTGTTCTGGGTCAAATATGAGGGCAAACCCACTTTCCTTTCAGTATTTTGCTGCAATTGGCAGAAACAAGCATATTTGCTCATTCGGCCTGAAAATGCTTTTAAGCGCATAAAAACTTACACTCTTGATTTCTGGCTAAATAAAAGCTGTTGCAATGATATTTCCATGCTGAACTGAGTTGTTCTGTGTCAAATATGAAGGCAAACCCACTTTCCTTTCAGTATTTTGCTGCAATTGGCAGAAACAAGCATATTTGCTCATTCGGCCTGAAAATGCTTTTAAGCGCATAAAAACTTACACTCTTGATTTCTGGCTAAATAAAAGCTGTTGCAATGATATTTCCATGCTGAACTGAGTTGTTCTGGGTCAAATATGAAGGCAAACCCACTTTCCTTTCAGTCTTTTGCTGCAATTGGCAGAAAGAAGCATATTTGCTCATTCGGCCTGAAAATGCTTTTAAGCGCATAAAAACTTACACTCTTGATTTCTGGCTAAATAAAAGCTGTTGCAATGATATTTCCATGCTGAACTGAGTTGTTCTGGGTCAAATATGAAGGCAAACCCACTTTCCTTTCAGTCTTTTGCTGCAATTGGCAGAAATCAGCTCATTCGGCCTGAAAATGCTTTTAAGCGCATAAAAACTTACACTCTTCATTTCTGGCTAAATAAAAGCTGTTGCAATGATATTTCCATGCTGAACTGAGTTGTTCTGGGTCAAATATGAAGGCAAACCCACTTTCCTTTCAGTCTTTTGCTGCAATTGGCAGAAATCAGCTCATTCGGCCTGAAAATGCTTTTAAGCGCATAAAAACTTACACTCTTGATTTCTGGCTAAATAAAAGCTGTTGCAATGATATTTCCATGCTGAACTGAGTTGTTCTGGGTCAAATATGAAGGCAAACCCACTTTCCTTTTAGTCTTTTGCTGCAATTGGCAGAAATCAGCTCATTCGGCCTGAAAATGCTTTTAAGCGCATAAAAACTTACACTCTTGATTTCTGGCTAAATAAAAGCTGTTGCAATGATATTTCCATGCTGAACTGAGTTGTTCTGGGTCAAATATGAAGGCAAACCCACTTTCCTTTCAGTATTTTGCTGCAATTGGCAGAAATCAGCTCATTCGGCCTGAAAATGCTTTTAAGCGCATAAAAACTTACACTCTTGATTTCTGGCAAAATAAAAGCTGTTGCAATGATATTTCCATGCTGAACTGAGTTGTTCTGGGTCAAATATGAAGGCAAACCCACTTTCCTTTCAGTATTTTGCTGCAATTGGCAGAAACAAGCATATTTGCTCATTCGGCCTGAAAATGCTTTTAAGCGCATAAAAACTTACACTCTTGATTTCTGGCTAAATTAAAGCTGTTGCAATGATATTTCCATGCTGAACTGAGTTGTTCTGGGTCAAATATGAAGGCAAACCCACTTTCCTTTCAGTCTTTTGCTGCAATTGGCAGAAATCAGCTCATTCGGCCTGAAATTGCTTTTAAGCGCATAAAAACTTACACTCTTGATTTCTGGCTAAATAAAAGCTGTTGCAATGATATTTCCATGCTGAACTGAGTTGTTCTGGGTCAAATATGAAGGCAAACCCACTTTCCTTTCAGTCTTTTGCTGCAATTGGCAGAAATCAGCTCATTCCGCCTGAAAATGCTTTTAAGCGCATAAAAACTTACACTCTTGATTTCTGGCTAAATAAAAGCTGTTGCAATGATATTTCCATGCTGAACTGAGTTGTTCTGGGTCAAATATGAAGGCAAACCCACTTTCCTTTCAGTATTTTGCTGCAATTGGCAGAAACAAGCATATTTGCTCATTCGGCCTGAAAATGCTTTTAAGCGCATAAAAACTTACACTCTTGATTTCTGGCTAAATAAAAGCTGTTGCAATGATATTTCCATGCTGAACTGAGTTGTTCTGGGTCAAATATGAAGGCAAACCCACTTTCCTTTCAGTATTTTGCTGCAATTGGCAGAAACAAGCATATTTGCTCATTCGGCCTGAAAATGCTTTTAAGCGCATAAAAACTTACACTCTTGATTTCTGGCTAAATAAAAGCTGTTGCAATGATATTTCCATGCTGAACTGAGTTGTTCTGGGTCAAATATGAAGGCAAACCCACTTTCCTTTCAGTATTTTGCTGCAATTGGCAGAAACAAGCATATTTGCTCATTCGGCCTGAAAATGCTTTTAAGCGCATAAAAACTTACACTCTTGATTTCTGGCTAAATAAAAGCTGTTGCAATGATATTTCCATGCTGAACTGAGTTGTTCTGGGTAAAATATGAAGGCAAACCCACTTTCCTTTCAGTCTTTTGCTGCAATTGGCAGAAACAAGCATATTTGCTCATTCGGCCTGAAAATGCTTTTAAGCGCATAAAAACTTACACTCTTGATTTCTGGCTAAATAAAAGCTGTTGCAATGATATTTCCATGCTGAACTGAGTTGTTCTGGGTCAAATATGAAGGCAAACCCACTTTCCTTTCAGTATTTTGCTGCAATTGGCAGAAACAAGCATATTTGCTCAATCGGCCTGAAAATGCTTTTAAGCGCATAAAAACTTACACTCTTGATTTCTGGCTAAATAAAAGCTGTTGCAATGATATTTCCATGCTGAACTGAGTTGTTCTGGGTCAAATATGAAGGCAAACCCACTTTCCTTTCAGTCTTTTGCTGCAATTGGCAGAAATCAGCTCATTCGGCCTGAAAATGCTTTTAAGCGCATAAAAACTTACACTCTTGATTTCTGGCTAAATAAAAGCTGTTGCAATGATATTTCCATGCTGAACTGAGTTGTTCTGGGTCAAATATGAAGGCAAACCCACTTTCCTTTCAGTATTTTGCTGCAATTGGCAGAAATCAGCTCATTCGGCCTGAAAATGCTTTTAAGCGCATAAAAACTTACACTCTTGATTTCTGGCAAAATAAAAGCTGTTGCAATGATATTTCCATGCTGAACTGAGTTGTTCTGGGTCAAATATGAAGGCAAACCCACTTTCCTTTCAGTATTTTGCTGCAATTGGCAGAAACAAGCATATTTGCTCATTCGGCCTGAAAATGCTTTTAAGCGCATAAAAACTTACACTCTTGATTTCTGGCTAAATAAAAGCTGTTGCAATGATATTTCCATGCTGAACTGAGTTGTTCTGGGTCAAATATGAAGGCAAACCCACTTTCCTTTCAGTCTTTTGCTGCAATTGGCAGAAATCATCTCATTCGGCCTGAAAATGCTTTTAAGCGCATACAAACTTACACTCTTGATTTCTGACTAAATAAAAGCTGTTGCAATGATATTTCCATGCTGAACTGAGTTGTTCTGGGTCAAATATGAAGGCAAGCCCACTTTCCTTTCAGTATTTTGCTGCAATTGGCAGAAACAAGCATATTTGCTCATTCGGCCTGAAAATGCTTTTAAGCGCATAAAAACTTACACTCTTGATTTCTGGCTAAATAAAAACTGTTGCAATGATATTTCCATGCTGAACTGAGTTGTTCTGGGTCAAATATGAAGGCAAACCCACTTTCCTTTCAGTCTTTTGCTGCAATTGGCAGAAATCAGCTCATTCGGCCTGAAAATGCTTTTAAGCGCATAAAAACTTACACTCTTGATTTCTGGCTAAATAAAAGCTATTGCAATGATATTTCCATGCTGAACTGAGTTGTTCTGGGTCAAATATGAAGGCAAACCCACTTTCCTTTCAGTCTTTTGCTGCAATTGGCAGAAACAAGCATATTTGCTCATTCGGCCTGAAAATGCTTTTAAGCGCATAAAAACTTACACTCTTGATTTCTGGCTAAATAAAAGCTGTTGCAATGATATTTCCATGCTGAACTGAGTTGTTCTGGGTCAAATATGAAGGCAAACCCACTTTCCTTTCAGTCTTTTGCTGCAATTGGCAGAAATCAGCTCATTCGGCCTGAAATTGCTTTTAAGCGCATAAAAACTTACACTCTTGATTTCTGGCTAAATAAAAGCTGTTGCAATGATATTTCCATGCTGAACTGAGTTGTTCTGGGTCAAATATTAAGGCAAACCCACTTTCCTTTCAGTCTTTTGCTGCAATTGGCAGAAACAAGCATATTTGCTCATTCGGCCTGAAAATGCTTTTAAGCGCATAAAAACTTACACTCTTGATTTCTGGCTAAATAAAAGCTGTTGCAATGATATTTCCATGCTGAACTGAGTTGTTCTGGGTCAAATATGAAGGCAAACCCACTTTCCTTTCAGTCTTTTGCTGCAATTGGCAGAAATCAGCTCATTCGGCCTGAAATTGCTTTTAAGCGCATAAAAACTTACACTCTTGATTTCTGGCTAAATAAAAGCTGTTGCAATGATATTTCCATGCTGAACTGAGTTGTTCTGGGTCAAATATGAAGGCAAACCCACTTTCCTTTCAGTCTTTTGCTGCAATTGGCAGAAATCAGCTCATTCGGCCTGAAAATGCTTTTAAGCGCATAAAAACTTACACTCTTGATTTCTGGCTAAATAAAAGCTGTTGCAATGATATTTCCATGCTGAACTGAGTTGTTCTGGGTCAAATATGAGGGCAAACCCACTTTCCTTTCAGTATTTTGCTGCAATTGGCAGAAACAAGCATATTTGCTCATTCGGCCTGAAAATGCTTTTAAGCGCATAAAAACTTACACTCTTGATTTCTGGCTAAATAAAAGCTGTTGCAATGATATTTCCATGCTGAACTGAGTTGTTCTGGGTAAAATATGCAGGCAAACCCACTTTCCTTTCAGTCTTTTGCTGCAATTGGCAGAAACAAGCATATTTGCTCATTCGGCCTGAAAATGCTTTTAAGCGCATAAAAACTTACACTCTTGATTTCTGGCAAAATAAAAGCTGTTGCAATGATATTTCCATGCTGAACTGAGTTGTTCTGGGTCAAATATGAAGGCAAACCCACTTTCCTTTCAGTATTTTGCTGCAATTGGCAGAAACAAGCATATTTGCTCATTCGGCCTGAAAATGCTTTTAAGCGCATAAAAACTTACGCTCTTGATTTCTGGCTAAATAAAAGCTGTTGCAATGATATTTCCATGCTGAACTGAGTTGTTCTGGGTCAAATATGAAGGCAAACCCACTTTCCTTTCAGTATTTTGCTGCAATTGGCAGAAACAAGCATATTTGCTCATTCGGCCTGAAAATGCTTTTAAGCGCATAAAAACTTACACTCTTGATTTCTGGCTAAATAAAAGCTGTTGCAATGATATTTCCATGCTGAACTGAGTTGTTCTGGGTCAAATATGAAGGCAAACCCACTTTCCTTTCAGTCTTTTGCTGCAATTGGCAGAAATCATCTCATTCGGCCTGAAAATGCTTTTAAGCGCATAAAAACTTACACTCTTGATTTCTGGCTAAATAAAAGCTGTTGCAATGATATTTCCATGCTGAACTGAGTTGTTCTAGGTCAAATATGAAGGCAAACCCACTTTCCTTTCAGTCTTTTGCTGCAATTGGCAGAAATCAGCTCATTCGGCCTGAAAATGCTTTTAAGCGCATAAAAACTTACACTCTTGATTTCTGGCTAAATAAAAGCTGTTGCAATGATATTTCCATGCTGAACTGAGTTGTTCTGGGTCAAATATGAAGGCAAACCCACTTTCCTTTCAGTCTTTTGCTGCAATTGGCAGAAATCAGCTCATTCGGCCTGAAAATGCTTTTAAGCGCATAAAAACTTACACTCTTGATTTCTGGCTAAATAAAAGCTGTTGCAATGATATTTCCATGCTGAACTGAGTTGTTCTGGGTCAAATATGAGGGCAAACCCACTTTCCTTTCAGTATTTTGCTGCAATTTGCAGAAACAAGCATATTTGCTCATTCGGCCTGAAAATGCTTTTAAGCGCATAAAAACTTACACTCTTGATTTCTGGCTAAATAAAAGCTGTTGCAATGATATTTCCATGCTGAACTGAGTTGTTCTGGGTCAAATATGAAGGCAAACCCACTTTCCTTTCAGTATTTTGCTGCAATTGGCAGAAACAAGCATATTTGCTCATTCAGCCTGAAAATGCTTTTAAGCGCATAAAAACTTACACTCTTGATTTCTGGCTAAATAAAAGCTGTTGCAATGATATTTCCATGCTGAACTGAGTTGTTCTGGGTCAAATATGAAGGCAAACCCACTTTCCTTTCAGTATTTTGCTGCAATTGGCAGAAACAAGCATATTTGCTCATTCGGCCTGAAAATGCTTTTAAGCGCATAAAAACTTACACTCTTGATTTCTGGCTAAATAAAAGCTGTTGCAATGATATTTCCATGCTGAACTGAGTTGTTCTGGGTAAAATATGCAGGCAAACCCACTTTCCTTTCAGTCTTTTGCTGCAATTGGCAGAAACAAGCATATTTGCTCATTCGGCCTGAAAATGCTTTTAAGCGCATAAAAACTTACACTCTTGATTTCTGGCTAAATAAAAGCTGTTGCAATGATATTTCCATGCTGAACTGAGTTGTTCTGGGTCAAATATGAAGGCAAACCCACTTTCCTTTCAGTATTTTGCTGCAATTGGCAGAAACAAGCATATTTGCTCATTCGGCCTGAAAATGCTTTTAAGCGCATAAAAACTTACGCTCTTGATTTCTGGCTAAATAAAAGCTGTTGCAATGATATTTCCATGCTGAACTGAGTTGTTCTGGGTCAAATATGAAGGCAAACCCACTTTCCTTTCAGTATTTTGCTGCAATTGGCAGAAACAAGCATATTTGCTCATTCGGCCTGAAAATGCTTTTAAGCGCATAAAAACTTACACTCTTGATTTCTGGCTAAATAAAAGCTGTTGCAATGATATTTCCATGCTGAACTGAGTTGTTCTGGGTCAAATATGAAGGCAAACCCACTTTCCTTTCAGTCTTTTGCTGCAATTGGCAGAAATCATCTCATTCGGCCTGAAAATGCTTTTAAGCGCATAAAAACTTACACTCTTGATTTCTGGCTAAATAAAAGCTGTTGCAATGATATTTCCATGCTGAACTGAGTTGTTCTGGGTCAAATATGAAGGCAAACCCACTTTCCTTTCAGTCTTTTGCTGCAATTGGCAGAAATCAGCTCATTCGGCCTGAAAATGCTTTTAAGCGCATAAAAACGTACACTCTTGATTTCTGACAAAATAAAAGCTGTTGCAATGATATTTCCATGCTGAACTGAGTTGTTCTGGGTCAAATATGAAGGCAAACCCACTTTCCTTTCAGTATTTTGCTGCAATTGGCAGAAACAAGCATATTTGCTCATTCGGCCTGAAAATGCTTTTAAGCGCATAAAAACTTACACTCTTGATTTCTGGCTAAATAAAAGCTGTTGCAATGATATTTCCATGCTGAACTGAGTTGTTCTGGGTCAAATATGAAGGCAAACCCACTTTCCTTTCAGTATTTTGCTGCAATTGGCAGAAACAAGCATATTTGCTCAATCGGCCTGAAAATGCTTTTAAGGGCATAAAAACTTACACTCTTGATTTCTGGCTAAATAAAAGCTGTTGCAATGATATTTCCATGCTGAACTGAGTTGTTCTGGGTCAAATAAGAAGGCACACCCACTTTCCTTTCAGTCTTTTGCTGCAATTGGCAGAAATCAGCTCATTCGGCCTGAAAATGCTTTTAAGCGCATAAAAACCTACACTCTTGATTTCTGGCTAAATAAAAGCTGTTGCAATGATATTTCCATGCTGAACTGAGTTGTTCTGGGTCAAATATGAAGGCAAACCCACTTTCCTTTCAGTCTTTTGCTGCAATTGGCAGAAATCAGCTCATTCGGCCTGAAAATGCTTTTAAGCGCATAAAAACGTACACTCTTGATTTCTGACAAAATAAAAGCTGTTGCAATGATATTTCCATGCTGAACTGAGTTGTTCTGGGTCAAATATGAAGGCAAACCCACTTTCCTTTCAGTATTTTGCTGCAATTGGCAGAAACAAGCATATTTGCTCATTCGGCCTGAAAATGCTTTTAAGCGCATAAAAACTTACACTCTTGATTTCTGGCTAAATAAAAGCTGTTGCAATGATATTTCCATGCTGAACTGAGTTGTTCTGGGTCAAATATGAAGGCAAACCCACTTTCCTTTCAGTATTTTGCTGCAATTGGCAGAAACAAGCATATTTGCTCAATCGGCCTGAAAATGCTTTTAAGGGCATAAAAACTTACACTCTTGATTTCTGGCTAAATAAAAGCTGTTGCAATGATATTTCCATGCTGAACTGAGTTGTTCTGGGTCAAATATTAAGGCAAACCCACTTTCCTTTCAGTCTTTTGCTGCAATTGGCAGAAACAAGCATATTTGCTCATTCGGCCTGAAAATGCTTTTAAGCGCATAAAAACTTACACTCTTGATTTCTGGCTAAATAAAAGCTGTTGCAATGATATTTCCATGCTGAACTGAGTTGTTCTGGGTCAAATATGAAGGCAAACCCACTTTCCTTTCAGTCTTTTGCTGCAATTGGCAGAAATCAGCTCATTCGGCCTGAAATTGCTTTTAAGCGCATAAAAACTTACACTCTTGATTTCTGGCTAAATAAAAGCTGTTGCAATGATATTTCCATGCTGAACTGAGTTGTTCTGGGTCAAATATGAAGGCAAACCCACTTTCCTTTCAGTCTTTTGCTGCAATTGGCAGAAATCAGCTCATTCGGCCTGAAAATGCTTTTAAGCGCATAAAAACTTACACTCTTGATTTCTGGCTAAATAAAAGCTGTTGCAATGATATTTCCATGCTGAACTGAGTTGTTCTGGGTCAAATATGAGGGCAAACCCACTTTCCTTTCAGTATTTTGCTGCAATTGGCAGAAACAAGCATATTTGCTCATTCGGCCTGAAAATGCTTTTAAGCGCATAAAAACTTACACTCTTGATTTCTGGCTAAATAAAAGCTGTTGCAATGATATTTCCATGCTGAACTGAGTTGTTCTGGGTAAAATATGCAGGCAAACCCACTTTCCTTTCAGTCTTTTGCTGCAATTGGCAGAAACAAGCATATTTGCTCATTCGGCCTGAAAATGCTTTTAAGCGCATAAAAACTTACACTCTTGATTTCTGGCAAAATAAAAGCTGTTGCAATGATATTTCCATGCTGAACTGAGTTGTTCTGGGTCAAATATGAAGGCAAACCCACTTTCCTTTCAGTATTTTGCTGCAATTGGCAGAAACAAGCATATTTGCTCATTCGGCCTGAAAATGCTTTTAAGCGCATAAAAACTTACGCTCTTGATTTCTGGCTAAATAAAAGCTGTTGCAATGATATTTCCATGCTGAACTGAGTTGTTCTGGGTCAAATATGAAGGCAAACCCACTTTCCTTTCAGTATTTTGCTGCAATTGGCAGAAACAAGCATATTTGCTCATTCGGCCTGAAAATGCTTTTAAGCGCATAAAAACTTACACTCTTGATTTCTGGCTAAATAAAAGCTGTTGCAATGATATTTCCATGCTGAACTGAGTTGTTCTGGGTCAAATATGAAGGCAAACCCACTTTCCTTTCAGTCTTTTGCTGCAATTGGCAGAAATCAGCTCATTCGGCCTGAAAATGCTTTTAAGCGCATAAAAACTTACACTCTTGATTTCTGGCTAAATAAAAGCTGTTGCAATGATATTTCCATGCTGAACTGAGTTGTTCTGGGTCAAATATGAAGGCAAACCCACTTTCCTTTCAGTCTTTTGCTGCAATTGGCAGAAATCAGCTCATTCGGCCTGAAAATGCTTTTAAGCGCATAAAAACTTACACTCTTGATTTCTGGCTAAATAAAAGCTGTTGCAATGATATTTCCATGCTGAACTCAGTTGTTCTGGGTCAAATATGAAGGCAAACCCACTTTCCTTTCAGTCTTTTGCTGCAATTGGCAGAAATCAGCTCATTCGGCCTGAAAATGCTTTTAAGCGCATAAAAACTTACACTCTTGATTTCTGGCTAAATAAAAGCTGTTGCAATGATATTTCCATGCTGAACTGAGTTGTTCTGGGTAAAATATGCAGGCAAACCCACTTTCCTTTCAGTCTTTTGCTGCAATTGGCAGAAACAAGCATATTTGCTCATTCGGCCTGAAAATGCTTTTAAGCGCATAAAAACTTACACTCTTGATTTCTGGCTAAATAAAAGCTGTTGCAATGATATTTCCATGCTGAACTGAGTTGTTCTGGGTCAAATATGAAGGCAAACCCACTTTCCTTTCAGTATTTTGCTGCAATTGGCAGAAACAAGCATATTTGCTCATTCGGCCTGAAAATGCTTTTAAGCGCATAAAAACTTACGCTCTTGATTTCTGGCTAAATAAAAGCTGTTGCAATGATATTTCCATGCTGAACTGAGTTGTTCTGGGTCAAATATGAAGGCAAACCCACTTTCCTTTCAGTATTTTGCTGCAATTGGCAGAAACAAGCATATTTGCTCATTCGGCCTGAAAATGCTTTTAAGCGCATAAAAACTTACACTCTTGATTTCTGGCTAAATAAAAGCTGTTGCAATGATATTTCCATGCTGAACTGAGTTGTTCTGGGTCAAATATGAAGGCAAACCCACTTTCCTTTCAGTCTTTTGCTGCAATTGGCAGAAATCATCTCATTCGGCCTGAAAATGCTTTTAAGCGCATAAAAACTTACACTCTTGATTTCTGGCTAAATAAAAGCTGTTGCAATGATATTTCCATGCTGAACTGAGTTGTTCTGGGTCAAATATGAAGGCAAACCCACTTTCCTTTCAGTATTTTGCTGCAATTGGCAGAAATCAGCTCATTCGGCCTGAAAATGCTTTTAAGCGCATAAAAACTTACACTCTTGATTTCTGGCAAAATAAAAGCTGTTGCAATGATATTTCCATGCTGAACTGAGTTGTTCTGGGTCAAATATGAAGGCAAACCCACTTTCCTTTCAGTATTTTGCTGCAATTGGCAGAAACAAGCATATTTGCTCATTCAGCCTGAAAATGCTTTAAAGCGCATAAAAACTTACACTCTTGATTTCTGGCTAAATAAAAGCTGTTGCAATGATATTTCCATGCTGAACTGAGTTGTTCTGGGTCAAATATGAAGGCAAACCCACTTTCCTTTCAGTATTTTGCTGCAATTGGCAGAAATCAGCTCATTCGGCCTGAAAATGCTTTTAAGCGCATAAAAACTTACACTCTTGATTTCTGGCTAAATAAAAGCTGTTGCAATGATATTTCCATGCTGAACTGAGTTGTTCTGGGTCAAATATGAAGGCAAACCCACTTTCCTTTCAGTATTTTGCTGCAATTGGCAGAAACAAGCATATTTGCTCATTCGGACTGAAAATGCTTTTAAGCGCATAAAAACTTACACTCTTGATTTCTGGCTAAATAAAAGCTGTTGCAATGATATTTCCATGCTGAACTGAGTTGTTCTGGGTCAAATAAGAAGGCAAACCCACTTTCCTTTCAGTATTTTGCTGCAATTGGCAGAAACAAGCATATTTGCTCTTTCGGCCTGAAAATGCTTTTAAGCGCATAAAAACTTACACTCTTGATTTCTGGCTAAATAAAAGCTGTTGCAATGATATTTCCATGCTGAACTGAGTTGTTCTGGGTCAAATATGAAGGCAAACCCACTTTCCTTTCAGTCTTTTGCTGCAATTGGCAGAAACAAGCATATTTGCTCATTCGGCCTGAAAATGCTTTTAAGCGCATAAAAACTTACACTCTTGATTTCTGGCTAAATAAAAGCTGTTGCAATGATATTTCCATGCTGAACTGAGTTGTTCTGGGTCAAATATGAAGGCAAACCCACTTTCCTTTCAGTATTTTGCTGCAATTGGCAGAAACAAGCATATTTGCTCATTCGGCCTGAAAATGCTTTTAAGCGCATAAAAACTTACGCTCTTGATTTCTGGCTAAATAAAAGCTGTTGCAATGATATTTCCATGCTGAACTGAGTTGTTCTGGGTCAAATATGAAGGCAAACCCACTTTCCTTTCAGTATTTTGCTGCAATTGGCAGAAACAAGCATATTTGCTCATTCGGCCTGAAAATGCTTTTAAGCGCATAAAAACTTACACTCTTGATTTCTGGCTAAATAAAAGCTGTTGCAATGATATTTCCATGCTGAACTGAGTTGTTCTGGGTCAAATATGAAGGCAAACCCACTTTCCTTTCAGTCTTTTGCTGCAATTGGCAGAAATCATCTCATTCGGCCTGAAAATGCTTTTAAGCGCATAAAAACTTACACTCTTGATTTCTGGCTAAATAAAAGCTGTTGCAATGATATTTCCATGCTGAACTGAGTTGTTCTGGGTCAAATATGAAGGCAAACCCACTTTCCTTTCAGTCTTTTGCTGCAATTGGCAGAAATCAGCTCATTCGGCCTGAAAATGCTTTTAAGCGCATAAAAACTTACACTCTTGATTTCTGACAAAATAAAAGCTGTTGCAATGATATTTCCATGCTGAACTGAGTTGTTCTGGGTCAAATATGAAGGCAAACCCACTTTCCTTTCAGTATTTTGCTGCAATTGGCAGAAACAAGCATATTTGCTCATTCGGCCTGAAAATGCTTTTAAGCGCATAAAAACTTACACTCTTGATTTCTGGCTAAATAAAAGCTGTTGCAATGATATTTCCATGCTGAACTGAGTTGTTCTGGGTCAAATATGAAGGCAAACCCACTTTCCTTTCAGTATTTTGCTGCAATTGGCAGAAACAAGCATATTTGCTCAATCGGCCTGAAAATGCTTTTAAGCGCATAAAAACTTACACTCTTGATTTCTGGCTAAATAAAAGCTGTTGCAATGATATTTCCATGCTGAACTGAGTTGTTCTGGGTCAAATAAGAAGGCACACCCACTTTCCTTTCAGTCTTTTGCTGCAATTGGCAGAAATCAGCTCATTCGGCCTGAAAATGCTTTTAAGCGCATAAAAACTTACACTCTTGATTTCTGGCTAAATAAAAGCTGTTGCAATGATATTTCCATGCTGAACTGAGTTGTTCTGGGTCAAATATGAAGGCAAACCCACTTTCCTTTCAGTCTTTTGCTGCAATTGGCAGAAATCAGCTCATTCGGCCTGAAAATGCTTTTAAGCGCATAAAAACTTACACTCTTGATTTCTGGCTAAATAAAAGCTGTTGCAATGATATTTCCATGCTGAACTGAGTTGTTCTGGGTCAAATATGAAGGCAAACCCACTTTCCTTTCAGTATTTTGCTGCAATTGGCAGAAACAAGCATATTTGCTCATTCGGCCTGAAAATGCTTTTAAGCGCATAAAAACTTACACTCTTGATTTCTGGCTAAATAAAAGCTGTTGCAATGATATTTCCATGCTGAACTGAGTTGTTCTGGGTCAAATAAGAAGGCACACCCACTTTCCTTTCAGTCTTTTGCTGCAATTGGCAGAAATCAGCTCATTCGGCCTGAAAATGCTTTTAAGCGCATAAAAACTTACACTCTTGATTTCTGGCTAAATAAAAGCTGTTGCAATGATATTTCCATGCTGAACTGAGTTGTTCTGGGTCAAATATGAAGGCAAACCCACTTTCCTTTCAGTCTTTTGCTGCAATTGGCAGAAATCAGCTCATTCGGCCTGAAAATGCTTTTAAGCGCATAAAAACTTACACTCTTGATTTCTGGCTAAATAAAAGCTGTTGCAATGATATTTCCATGCTGAACTGAGTTGTTCTGGGTCAAATATGAAGGCAAACCCACTTTCCTTTCAGTATTTTGCTGCAATTGGCAGAAACAAGCATATTGGCTCATTCGGCCTGAAAATGCTTTTAAGCGCATAAAAACTTACACTCTTGATTTCTGGCTAAATAAAAGCTGTTGCAATGATATTTCCATGCTGAACTGAGTTGTTCTGGGTCAAATATGAAGGCAAACCCACTTTCCTTTCAGTCTTTTGCTGCAATTGGCAGAAATCAGCTCATTCGGCCTGAAAATGCTTTTAAGCGCATAAAAACTTACACTCTTGATTTCTGGCTAAATAAAAGCTGTTGCAATGATATTTCCATGCTGAACTGAGTTGTTCTGGGTCAAATATGAAGGCAAACCCACTTTCCTTTCAGGCTTTTGCTGCAATTGGCAGAAATCAGCTCATTCGGCCTGAAAATGCTTTTAAGCGCATAAAAACTTACACTCTTGATTTCTGGCTAAATAAAAGCTGTTGCAATGATATTTCCATGCTGAACTGAGTTGTTCTGGGTCAAATATGAAGGCAAACCCACTTTCCTTTCAGTATTTTGCTGCAATTGGCAGAAACAAGCATATTTGCTCATTCGGCCTGAAAATGCTTTTAAGCGCATAAAAACTTACACTCTTGATTTCTGGCTAAATAAAAGCTGTTGCAATGATATTTCCATGCTGAACTGAGTTGTTCTGGGTCAAATATGAAGGCAAACCCACTTTCCTTTCAGTCTTTTGCTGCAATTGGCAGAAATCAGCTCATTCGGCCTGAAAATGCTTTTAAGCGCATAAAAACTTACACTCTTGATTTCTGGCTAAATAAAAGCTGTTGCAATGATATTTCCATGCTGAACTGAGTTGTTCTGGGTCAAATATGAAGGCAAACCCACTTTCCTTTCAGTATTTTGCTGCAATTGGCAGAAACAAGCATATTTGCTCATTCGGCCTGAAAATGCTTTTAAGCGCATAAAAACTTACACTCTTGATCTTTGGCTAAATAAAAGCTGTTGCAATGATATTTCCATGCTGAACTGAGTTGTTCTGGGTCAAATATGAAGGCAAACCCACTTTCCTTTCAGTCTTTTGCTGCAATTGGCAGAAATCAGCTCATTCGGCCTGAAAATGCTTTTAAGCGCATAAAAACTTACACTCTTGATTTCTTGCTAAATAAAAGCTGTTGCAATGATATTTCCATGCTGAACTGAGTTGTTCTGGGTCAAATATGAGGGCAAACCCACTTTCCTTTCAGTATTTTGCTGCAATTGGCAGAAACAAGCATATTTGCTCATTCGGCCTGAAAATGCTTTTAAGCGCATAAAAACTTACACTCTTGATTTCTGGCTAAATAAAAGCTGTTGCAATGATATTTCCATGCTGAACTGAGTTGTTCTGGGTCAAATATGAAGGCAAACCCACTTTCCTTTCAGTATTTTGCTGCAATTGGCAGAAATCATCTCATTCGGCCTGAAAATGCTTTTAAGCGCATAAAAACTTACACTCTTGATTTCTGGCTAAATAAAAGCTGTTGCAATGATATTTCCATGCTGAACTGAGTTGTTCTGGGTCAAATATGAAGGCAAACCCACTTTCCTTTCAGTATTTTGCTGCAATTGGCAGAAATCAGCTCATTCGGCCTGAAAATGCTTTTAAGCGCATAAAAACTTACACTCTTGATTTCTGGCAAAATAAAAGCTGTTGCAATGATATTTCCATGCTGAACTGAGTTGTTCTGGGTCAAATATGAAGGCAAACCCACTTTCCTTTCAGTATTTTGCTGCAATTGGCAGAAACAAGCATATTTGCTCATTCGGCCTGAAAATGCTTTTAAGCGCATAAAAACTTACACTCTTGATTTCTGGCTAAATAAAAGCTGTTGCAATGATATTTCCATGCTGAACTGAGTTGTTCTGGGTCAAATATGAAGGCAAACCCACTTTCCTTTCAGTCTTTTGCTGCAATTGGCAGAAATCAGCTCATTCGGCCTGAAATTGCTTTTAAGCGCATAAAAACTTACACTCTTGATTTCTGGCTAAATAAAAGCTGTTGCAATGATATTTCCATGCTGAACTGAGTTGTTCTGGGTCAAATATGAAGGCAAACCCACTTTCCTTTCAGTCTTTTGCTGCAATTGGCAGAAATCAGCTCATTCGGCCTGAAAATGCTTTTAAGCGCATAAAAACTTACACTCTTGATTTCTGGCTAAATAAAAGCTGTTGCAATGATATTTCCATGCTGAACTGAGTTGTTCTGGGTCAAATATGAGGGCAAACCCACTTTCATTTCAGTATTTTGCTGCAATTGGCAGAAACAAGCATATTTGCTCATTCGGCCTGAAAATGCTTTTAAGCGCATAAAAACTTACACTCTTGATTTCTGGCTAAATAAAAGCTGTTGCAATGATATTTCCATGCTGAACTGAGTTGTTCTGGGTAAAATATGCAGGCAAACCCACTTTCCTTTCAGTCTTTTGCTGCAATTGGCAGAAACAAGCATATTTGCTCATTCGGCCTGAAAATGCTTTTAAGCGCATAAAAACTTACACTCTTGATTTCTGGCAAAATAAAAGCTGTTGCAATGATATTTCCATGCTGAACTGAGTTGTTCTGGGTCAAATATGAAGGCAAACCCACTTTCCTTTCAGTATTTTGCTGCAATTGGCAGAAACAAGCATATTTGCTCATTCGGCCTGAAAATGCTTTTAAGCGCATAAAAACTTACGCTCTTGATTTCTGGCTAAATAAAAGCTGTTGCAATGATATTTCCATGCTGAACTGAGTTGTTCTGGGTCAAATATGAAGGCAAACCCACTTTCCTTTCAGTATTTTGCTGCAATTGGCAGAAACAAGCATATTTGCTCATTCGGCCTGAAAATGCTTTTAAGCGCATAAAAACTTACACTCTTGATTTCTGGCTAAATAAAAGCTGTTGCAATGATATTTCCATGCTGAACTGAGTTGTTCTGGGTCAAATATGAAGGCAAACCCACTTTCCTTTCAGTCTTTTGCTGCAATTGGCAGAAATCATCTCATTCGGCCTGAAAATGCTTTTAAGCGCATAAAAACTTACACTCTTGATTTCTGGCTAAATAAAAGCTGTTGCAATGATATTTCCATGCTGAACTGAGTTGTTCTGGGTCAAATATGAAGGCAAACCCACTTTCCTTTCAGTCTTTTGCTGCAATTGGCAGAAATCAGCTCATTCGGCCTGAAAATGCTTTTAAGCGCATAAAAACTTACACTCTTGATTTCTGGCTAAATAAAAGCTGTTGCAATGATATTTCCATGCTGAACTGAGTTGTTCTGGGTCAAATATGAAGGCAAACCCACTTTCCTTTCAGTATTTTGCTGCAATTGGCAGAAATCAGCTCATTCGGCCTGAAAATGCTTTTAAGCGCATAAAAACTTACACTCTTGATTTCTGGCTAAATAAAAGCTGTTGCAATGATATTTCCATGCTGAACTGAGTTGTTCTGGGTCAAATATGAGGGCAAACCCACTTTCCTTTCAGTATTTTGCTGCAATTGGCAGAAACAAGCATATTTGCTCATTCGGCCTGAAAATGCTTTTAAGCGCATAAAAACTTACACTCTTGATTTCTGGCTAAATAAAAGCTGTTGCAATGATATTTCCATGCTGAACTGAGTTGTTCTGGGTCAAATATGAAGGCAAACCCACTTTCCTTTCAGTATTTTGCTGCAATTGGCAGAAACAAGCATATTTGCTCATTCGGCCTGAAAATGCTTTTAAGCGCATAAAAACTTACACTCTTGATTTCTGGCTAAATAAAAGCTGTTGCAATGATATTTCCATGCTGAACTGAGTTGTTCTGGGTCAAATATGAAGGCAAACCCACTTTCCTTTCAGTATTTTGCTGCAATTGGCAGAAACAAGCATATTTGCTCATTCGGCCTGAAAATGCTTTTAAGCGCATAAAAACTTACACTCTTGATTTCTGGCTAAATAAAAGCTGTTGCAATGATATTTCCATGCTGAACTGAGTTGTTCTGGGTAAAATATGCAGGCAAACCCACTTTCCTTTCAGTCTTTTGCTGCAATTGGCAGAAACAAGCATATTTGCTCATTCGGCCTGAAAATGCTTTTAAGCGCATAAAAACTTACACTCTTGATTTCTGGCTAAATAAAAGCTGTTGCAATGATATTTCCATGCTGAACTGAGTTGTTCTGGGTCAAATATGAAGGCAAACCCACTTTCCTTTCAGTATTTTGCTGCAATTGGCAGAAACAAGCATATTTGCTCATTCGGCCTGAAAATGCTTTTAAGCGCATAAAAACTTACACTCTTGATTTCTGGCTAAATAAAAGCTGTTGCAATGATATTTCCATGCTGAACTGAGTTGTTCTGGGTCAAATATGAAGGCAAACCCACTTTCCTTTCAGTCTTTTGCTGCAATTGGCAGAAATCAGCTCATTCGGCCTGAAAATGCTTTTAAGCGCATAAAAACTTACACTCTTGATTTCTGACAAAATAAAAGCTGTTGCAATGATATTTCCATGCTGAACTGAGTTGTTCTGGGTCAAATATGAAGGCAAACCCACTTTCCTTTCAGTATTTTGCTGCAATTGGCAGAAACAAGCATATTTGCTCATTCGGCCTGAAAATGCTTTTAAGCGCATAAAAACTTACACTCTTGATTTCTGGCTAAATAAAAGCTGTTGCAATGATATTTCCATGCTGAACTGAGTTGTTCTGGGTCAAATATGAAGGCAAACCCACTTTCCTTTCAGTATTTTGCTGCAATTGGCAGAAACAAGCATATTTGCTCAATCGGCCTGAAAATGCTTTTAAGGGCATAAAAACTTACACTCTTGATTTCTGGCTAAATAAAAGCTGTTGCAATGATATTTCCATGCTGAACTGAGTTGTTCTGGGTCAAATATGAAGGCAAACCCACTTTCCTTTCAGTCTTTTGCTGCAATTGGCAGAAATCAGCTCATTCGGCCTGAAAATGCTTTTAAGCGCATAAAAACTTACACTCTTGATTTCTGGCTAAATAAAAGCTGTTGCAATGATATTTCCATGCTGAACTGAGTTGTTCTGGGTCAAATATGAAGGCAAACCCACTTTCCTTTCAGTATTTTGCTGCAATTGGCAGAAATCAGCTCATTCGGCCTGAAAATGCTTTTAAGCGCATAAAAACTTACACTCTTGATTTCTGGCTAAATAAAAGCTGTTGCAATGATATTTCCATGCTGAACTGAGTTGTTCTGGGTCAAATATGAAGGCAAACCCACTTTCCTTTCAGTATTTTGCTACAATTGGCAGAAACAAGCATATTTGCTCATTCGGCCTGGAAATGCTTTTAAGCGCATAAAAACTTACACTCTTGATTTTTGGCTAAATAAAAGCTGTTGCAATGATATTTCCATGCTGAACTGAGTTGTTCTGGGTCAAATATGAAGGCAAACCCACTTTCCTTTCAGTCTTTTGCTGCAATTGGCAGAAATCAGCTCATTCGGCCTGAAAATGCTTTTAAGCGCATAAAAACTTACACTCTTGATTTCTGGCTAAATAAAAGCTGTTGCAATGATATTTCCATGCTGAACTGAGTTGTTCTGGGTCAAATATGAAGGCAAACCCACTTTCCTTTCAGTATTTTGCTGCAATTGGCAGAAACAAGCATATTTGCTCATTCGGCCTGAAAATGCTTTTAAGCGCATAAAAACTTACACTCTTGATTTCTGGCTAAATAAAAGCTGTTGCAATGATATTTCCATGCTGAACTGAGTTGTTCTGGGTCAAATATGAAGGCAAACCCACTTTCCTTTCAGTATTTTGCTGCAATTGGCAGAAACAAGCATATTTGCTCATTCGGCCTGAAAATGCTTTTAAGCGCATAAAAACTTACACTCTTGATTTCTGGCTAAATAAAAGCTGTTGCAATGATATTTCCATGCTGAACTGAGTTGTTCTGGGTCAAATATGAAGGCAAACCCACTTTCCTTTCAGTCTTTTGCTGCAATTGGAAGAAATCAGCTCATTCGGCCTGAAAATGCTTTTAAGCGCATAAAAACTTACACTCTTGATTTCTGGCTAAATAAAAGCTGTTGCAATGATATTTCCATGCTGAACTGAGTTGTTCTGGGTCAAATATGAAGGCAAACCCACTTTCCTTTCAGTATTTTGCTGCAATTGGCAGAAATCAGCTCATTCGGCCTGAAAATGCTTTTAAGCGCATAAAAACTTACACTCTTGATTTCTGGCTAAATAAAAGCTGTTGCAATGATATTTCCATGCTGAACTGAGTTGTTCTGGGTCAAATATGAAGGCAAACCCACTTTCCTTTCAGTATTTTGCTGCAATTGGCAGAAACAAGCATATTTGCTCATTCGGACTGAAAATGCTTTTAAGCGCATAAAAACTTACACTCTTGATTTCTGGCTAAATAAAAGCTGTTGCAATGATATTTCCATGCTGAACTGAGTTGTTCTGGGTCAAATAAGAAGGCAAACCCACTTTCCTTTCAGTATTTTGCTGCAATTGGCAGAAACAAGCATATTTGCTCTTTCGGCCTGAAAATGCTTTTAAGCGCATAAAAACTTACACTCTTGATTTCTGGCTAAATAAAAGCTGTTGCAATGATATTTCCATGCTGAACTGAGTTGTTCTGGGTCAAATATGAAGGCAAACCCACTTTCCTTTCAGTCTTTTGCTGCAATTGGCAGAAACAAGCATATTTGCTCATTCGGCCTGAAAATGCTTTTAAGCGCATAAAAACTTACACTCTTGATTTCTGGCTAAATAAAAGCTGTTGCAATGATATTTCCATGCTGAACTGAGTTGTTCTGGGTCAAATATGAAGGCAAGCCCACTTTCCTTTCAGTATTTTGCTGCAATTGGCAGAAACAAGCATATTTGCTCATTCGGCCTGAAAATGCTTTTAAGCGCATAAAAACTTACGCTCTTGATTTCTGGCTAAATAAAAGCTGTTGCAATGATATTTCCATGCTGAACTGAGTTGTTCTGGGTCAAATATGAAGGCAAACCCACTTTCCTTTCAGTATTTTGCTGCAATTGGCAGAAACAAGCATATTTGCTCATTCGGCCTGAAAATGCTTTTAAGCGCATAAAAACTTACACTCTTGATTTCTGGCTAAATAAAAGCTGTTGCAATGATATTTCCATGCTGAACTGAGTTGTTCTGGGTCAAATATGAAGGCAAACCCACTTTCCTTTCAGTCTTTTGCTGCAATTGGCAGAAATCATCTCATTCGGCCTGAAAATGCTTTTAAGCGCATAAAAACTTACACTCTTGATTTCTGGCTAAATAAAAGCTGTTGCAATGATATTTCCATGCTGAACTGAGTTGTTCTGGGTCAAATATGAAGGCAAACCCACTTTCCTTTCAGTCTTTTGCTGCAATTGGCAGAAATCAGCTCATTCGGCCTGAAAATGCTTTTAAGCGCATAAAAACTTACACTCTTGATTTCTGACAAAATAAAAGCTGTTGCAATGATATTTCCATGCTGAACTGAGTTGTTCTGGGTCAAATATGAAGGCAAACCCACTTTCCTTTCAGTATTTTGCTGCAATTGGCAGAAACAAGCATATTTGCTCATTCGGCCTGAAAATGCTTTTAAGCGCATAAAAACTTACACTCTTGATTTCTGGCTAAATAAAAGCTGTTGCAATGATATTTCCATGCTGAACTGAGTTGTTCTGGGTCAAATATGAAGGCAAACCCACTTTCCTTTCAGTATTTTGCTGCAATTGGCAGAAACAAGCATATTTGCTCAATCGGCCTGAAAATGCTTTTAAGCGCATAAAAACTTACACTCTTGATTTCTGGCTAAATAAAAGCTGTTGCAATGATATTTCCATGCTGAACTGAGTTGTTCTGGGTCAAATAAGAAGGCACACCCACTTTCCTTTCAATCTTTTGCTGCAATTGGCAGAAATCAGCTCATTCGGCCTGAAAATGCTTTTAAGCGCATAAAAACTTACACTCTTGATTTCTGGCTAAATAAAAGCTGTTGCAATGATATTTCCATGCTGAACTGAGTTGTTCTGGGTCAAATATGAAGGCAAACCCACTTTCCTTTCAGTCTTTTGCTGCAATTGGCAGAAATCAGCTCATTCGGCCTGAAAATGCTTTTAAGCGCATAAAAACTTACACTCTTGATTTCTGGCTAAATAAAAGCTGTTGCAATGATATTTCCATGCTGAACTGAGTTGTTCTGGGTCAAATATGAAGGCAAACCCACTTTCCTTTCAGTATTTTGCTGCAATTGGCAGAAACAAGCATATTTGCTCATTCGGCCTGAAAATGCTTTTAAGCGCATAAAAACTTACACTCTTGATTTCTGGCTAAATAAAAGCTGTTGCAATGATATTTCCATGCTGAACTGAGTTGTTCTGGGTCAAATATGAAGGCAAACCCACTTTCCTTTCAGTCTTTTGCTGCAATTGGCAGAAATCAGCTCATTCGGCCTGAAAATGCTTTTAAGCGCATAAAAACTTACACTCTTGATTTCTGGCTAAATAAAAGCTGTTGCAATGATATTTCCATGCTGAACTGAGTTGTTCTGGGTCAAATATGAAGGCAAACCCACTTTCCTTTCAGTATTTTGCTGCAATTGGCAGAAATCAGCTCATTCGGCCTGAAAATGCTTTTAAGCGCATAAAAACTTACACTCTTGATTTCTGGCAAAATAAAAGCTGTTGCAATGATATTTCCATGCTGAACTGAGTTGTTCTGGGTCAAATATGAAGGCAAACCCACTTTCCTTTCAGTATTTTGCTGCAATTGGCAGAAACAAGCATATTTGCTCATTCGGCCTGAAAATGCTTTTAAGCGCATAAAAACTTACACTCTTGATTTCTGGCTAAATAAAAGCTGTTGCAATGATATTTCCATGCTGAACTGAGTTGTTCTGGGTCAAATATGAAGGCAAACCCACTTTCCTTTCAGTATTTTGCTGCAATTGACAGAAATCAGCTCATTCGGCCTGAAAATGCTTTTAAGCGCATACAAACTTACACTCTTGATTTCTGGCTAAATAAAAGCTGTTGCAATGATATTTCCATGCTGAACTGAGTTGTTCTGGGTC
Organism: Channa argus; assembly: GCF_033026475.1. Classification (NCBI taxonomy): domain Eukaryota; kingdom Metazoa; phylum Chordata; class Actinopteri; order Anabantiformes; family Channidae; genus Channa; species Channa argus. The sequence goes on along the minus strand of NW_027125247.1, from coordinate 88,922 downwards.
AAATATGAAGGCAAACCCACTTTCCTTTCAGTATTTTGCTGCAATTGGCAGAAACAAGCATATTTGCTCATTCGGCCTGAAAATGCTTTTAAGCGCATAAAAACTTACACTCTTGATTTCTGGCTAAATAAAAGCTGTTGCAATGATATTTCCATGCTGAACTGAGTTGTTCTGGGTCAAATAAGAAGGCAAACCCACTTTCCTTTCAGTATTTTGCTGCAATTGGCAGAAACAAGCATATTTGCTCTTTCGGCCTGAAAATGCTTTTAAGCGCATAAAAACTTACACTCTTGATTTCTGGCTAAATAAAAGCTGTTGCAATGATATTTCCATGCTGAACTGAGTTGTTCTGGGTCAAATATGAAGGCAAACCCACTTTCCTTTCAGTCTTTTGCTGCAATTGGCAGAAATCATCTCATTCGGCCTGAAAATGCTTTTAAGCGCATAAAAACTTACACTCTTGATTTCTGGCTAAATAAAAGCTGTTGCAATGATATTTCCATGCTGAACTGAGTTGTTCTGGGTCAAATATGAAGGCAAACCCACTTTCCTTTCAGTATTTTGCTGCAATTGGCAGAAATCAGCTCATTCGGCCTGAAAATGCTTTTAAGCGCATAAAAACTTACACTCTTGATTTCTGGCTAAATAAAAGCTGTTGCAATGATATTTCCATGCTGAACTGAGTTGTTCTGGGTCAAATATGAAGGCAAACCCACTTTCCTTTCAGTATTTTGCTGCAATTGGCAGAAACAAGCATATTTGCTCATTCGGCCTGAAAATGCTTTTAAGCGCATAAAAACTTACACTCTTGATTTCTGGCTAAATAAAAGCTGTTGCAATGATATTTCCATGCTGAACTGAGTTGTTCTGGGTCAAATATGAAGGCAAACCCACTTTCCTTTCAGTCTTTTGCTGCAATTGGAAGAAATCAGCTCATTCGGCCTGAAAATGCTTTTAAGCGCATAAAAACTTACACTCTTGATTTCTGGCTAAATAAAAGCTGTTGCAATGATATTTCCATGCTGAACTGAATTGTTCTGGGTCAAATATGAAGGCAAACCCACTTTCCTTTCAGTATTTTGCTGCAATTTGCAGAAACAAGCATATTTACTCATTCGGCCTGAAAATGCTTTTAAGCGCATAAAAACTTACACTCTTGATTTCTGGCTAAATAAAAGCTGTTGCAATGATATTTCCATGTTGAACTGAGTTGTTCTGGGTCAAATATGAAGGCAAACCCACTTTCCTTTCAGTATTTTGCTGCAATTGGCAGAAACAAGCATATTTGCTCATTCGGCCTGAAAATGCTTTTAAGCGCATAAAAACTTACACTCTTGATTTCTGGCTAAATAAAAGCTGTTGCAATGATATTTCCATGCTGAACTGAGTTGTTCTAGGTCAAATATGAAGGCAAACCCACTTTCCATTCAATATTTTGCTGCAATTGGCAGGAATCTGCTCATTCGGCCTGAAAATGCTTTTAAGCGCATACAAACTTACACTCTTGATTTCTGGCTAAATAAAAGCTGTTGCAATGATATTTCCATGCTGAACTGAGTTGTTCTGTGTCAAATATGAAGGCAAACCCGCTTTCCTTTCAGTCTTTTGCTGCAATTGGAAGAAATCAGCTCATTCGGCCTGAAAATGCTTTTAAGCGCATAAAAACTTACACTCTTGATTTCTGGCTAAATAAAAGCTGTTGCAATGATATTTCCATGCTGAACTGAGTTGTTCTGGGTCAAATATGAAGGCAAACCCACTTTCCTTTCAGTATTTTGCTGCAATTGGCAGAAACAAGCATATTTGCTCATTCGGCCTGAAAATGCTTTTAAGCGCATAAAAACTTACACTCTTGATTTCTGGCTAAATAAAAGCTGTTGCAATGATATTTCCATGCTGAACTGAGTTGTTCTGGGTCAAATATGAAGGCAAACCCACTTTCCTTTCAGTCTTTTGCTGCAATTGGCAGAAATCATCTCATTCGGCCTGAAAATGCTTTTAAGCGCATAAAAACTTACACTCTTGATTTCTGGCTAAATAAAAGCTGTTGCAATGATATTTCCATGCTGAACTGAGTTGTTCTGGGTCAAATATGAAGGCAAACCCACTTTCCTTTCAGTCTTTTGCTGCAATTGGCAGAAATCAGCTCATTCGGCCTGAAAATGCTTTTAAGCGCATAAAAACTTACACTCTTGATTTCTGACAAAATAAAAGCTGTTGCAATGATATTTCCATGCTGAACTGAGTTGTTCTGGGTCAAATATGAAGGCAAACCCACTTTCCTTTCAGTATTTTGCTGCAATTGGCAGAAACAAGCATATTTGCTCATTCGGCCTGAAAATGCTTTTAAGCGCATAAAAACTTACGCTCTTGATTTCTGGCTAAATAAAAGCTGTTGCAATGATATTTCCATGCTGAACTGAGTTGTTCTGGGTCAAATATGAAGGCAAACCCACTTTCCTTTCAGTATTTTGCTGCAATTGGCAGAAACAAGCATATTTGCTCATTCGGCCTGAAAATGCTTTTAAGCGCATAAAAACTTACACTCTTGATTTCTGGCTAAATAAAAGCTGTTGCAATGATATTTCCATGCTGAACTGAGTTGTTCTGGGTCAAATATGAAGGCAAACCCACTTTCCTTTCAGTCTTTTGCTGCAATTGGCAGAAATCATCTCATTCGGCCTGAAAATGCTTTTAAGCGCATAAAAACTTACACTCTTGATTTCTGGCTAAATAAAAGCTGTTGCAATGATATTTCCATGCTGAACTGAGTTGTTCTGGGTCAAATATGAAGGCAAACCCACTTTCCTTTCAGTCTTTTGCTGCAATTGGCAGAAATCAGCTCATTCGGCCTGAAAATGCTTTTAAGCGCATAAAAACTTACACTCTTGATTTCTGACAAAATAAAAGCTGTTGCAATGATATTTCCATGCTGAACTGAGTTGTTCTGGGTCAAATATGAAGGCAAACCCACTTTCCTTTCAGTATTTTGCTGCAATTGGCAGAAACAAGCATATTTGCTCATTCGGCCTGAAAATGCTTTTAAGCGCATAAAAACTTACACTCTTGATTTCTGGCTAAATAAAAGCTGTTGCAATGATATTTCCATGCTGAACTGAGTTGTTCTGGGTCAAATATGAAGGCAAACCCACTTTCCTTTCAGTATTTTGCTGCAATTGGCAGAAACAAGCATATTTGCTCAATCGGCCTAAAAAAGCTTTTAAGCGCATAAAAACTTACACTCTTGATTTCTGGCTAAATAAAAGCTGTTGCAATGATATTTCCATGCTGAACTGAGTTGTTCTGGGTCAAATATGAAGGCAAACCCACTTTCCTTTCAGTATTTTGCTGCAATTGGCAGAAACAAGCATATTTGCTCATTCGGCCTGAAAATGCTTTTAAGCGCATAAAAACTTACACTCTTGATTTCTGGCTAAATAAAAGCTGTTGCAATGATATTTCCATGCTGAACTGAGTTGTTCTGGGTCAAATATGAAGGCAAACCCACTTTCCTTTCAGTCTTTTGCTGCAATTGGCAGAAATCAGCTCATTCGGCCTGAAAATGCCTTTAAGCGCATAAAAACTTACACTCTTGATTTCTGGCTAAATAAAAGCTGTTGCAATGATATTTCCATGCTGAACTGAGTTGTTCTGGGTCAAATATGAAGGCAAACCCACTTTCCTTTCAGTCTTTTGCTGCAATTGGCAGAAATCAGCTCATTCGGCCTGAAAATGCTTTTAAGCGCATAAAACTTACACTCTTGATTTCTGGCTAAATAAAAGCTGTTGCAATGATATTTCCATGCTGAACTGAGTTGTTCTGGGTCAAATAAGAAGGCAAACCCACTTTCCTTTCAGTATTTTGCTGCAATTGGCAGAAACAAGCATATTTGCTCATTCGGCCTGAAAATGCTTTTAAGCGCATAAAAACTTACACTCTTGATTTCTGGCTAAATAAAAGCTGTTGCAATGATATTTCCATGCTGAACTGAGTTGTTCTGGGTCAAATATGAAGGCAAACCCACTTTCCTTTCAGTCTTTTGCTGCAATTGGCAGAAACAAGCATATTTGCTCATTCGACCTGAAAATGCTTTTAAGCGCATAAAAACTTACACTCTTGATTTCTGGCTAAATAAAAGCTGTTGCAATGATATTTCCATGCTGAACTGAGTTGTTCTGCGTCAAATAAGAAGGCAAACCCACTTTCCTTTCAGTATTTTGCTGCAATTGGCAGAAACAAGCATATTTGCTCATTCGGCCTGAAAATGCTTTTAAGCGCATAAAAACTTACACTCTTGATTTCTGGCTAAATAAAAGCTGTTGCAATGATATTTCCATGCTGAACTGAGTTGTTCTGGGTCAAATATGAAGGCAAACCCACTTTCCTTTCAGTCTTTTGCTGCAATTGGCAGAAATCAGCTCATTCGGCCTGAAAATGCTTTTAAGCGCATAAAAACTTACACTCTTGATTTCTGGCTAAATAAAAGCTGTTGCAATGATATTTCCATGCTGAACTGAGTTGTTCTGGGTCAAATATGAAGGCAAACCCACTTTCCTTTCAGTATTTTGCTGCAATTGGCAGAAACAAGCATATTTGCTCATTCGGCCTGAAAATGCTTTTAAGCGCATAAAAACTTACACTCTTGATTTCTGGCTAAAAAAAAGCTGTTGCAATGATATTTCCATGCTGAACTGAGTTGTTCTGGGTCAAATATGAAGGCAAACCAACTTTCCTTTCAGTATTTTGCTGCAATTGGCAGAAACAAGCATATTTGCTCATTCGGCCTGAAAATGCTTGTAAGCGCATAAAAACTTACACTCTTGATTTCTGGCTAAATAAAAGCTGTTGCAATGATATTTCCATGCTGAACTGAGTTGTTCTGGGTCAAATATGAAGGCAAACCCACTTTCCTTTCATTCTTTTGTTGCAATTGGCAGAAATCATCTCATTCGGCCTGAAAATGCTTTTAAGCGCATAAAAACTTACACTCTTGATTTCTGGCTAAATAAAAGCTGTTGCAATGATATTTCCATGCTGAACTGAGTTGTTCTGGGTCAAATATGAAGGCAAACCCACTTTCCTTTCAGTCTTTTGCTGCAATTGGCAGAAATCAGCTCATTCGGCCTGAAAATGCTTTTATTCGCATAAAAACTTACACTCTTGATTTCTGGCTAAATAAAAGCTGTTGCAATGATATTTCCATGCCTAACTGAGTTGTTCTGGGTCAAATATGAAGGCAAACCCACTTTCCTTTTAGTCTTTTGCTGCAATTGGCAGAAACAAGCATATTTGCTCATTCAGCCTGAAAATGCTTTTAAGCGCATAAAAACTTACACTCTTGATTTCTGGCTAAATAAAAGCTGTTGCAATGATATTTCCATGCTGAACTGAGTTGTTCTGGGTCAAATATGAAGGCAAACCCACTTTCCTTTCAGTCTTTTGCTGCAATTGGCAGAAATCAGCTCATTCGGCCTGAAAATGCTTTTATTCGCATAAAAACTTACACTCTTGATTTCTGGCTAAATAAAAGCTGTTGCAATGATATTTCCATGCTGAACTGAGTTGTTCTGGGTCAAATATGAAGGCAAACCCACTTTCCTTTCAGTCTTTTGCTGCAATTGGCAGAAATCAGCTCATTCGGCCTGAAAATGCTTTTAAGCGCATAAAAACTTACACTCTTGATTTCTGGCTAAATAAAAGCTGTTGCAATGATATATCCATGCTGAACTGAGTTGTTCTGGGTCAAATATGAAGGCAAACCCACTTTCCTTTCAGTCTTTTGCTGCAATTGGCAGAAATCAGCTCATTCGGGCTGAAAATGCTTTTAAGCGCATAAAAACTTACACTCTTGATTTCTGGCTAAATAAAAGCTGTTGCAATGATATTTCCATGCTGAACTGAGTTGTTCTGGGTCAAATATGAAGGACAACCCACTTTCCTTTCAGTCTTTTGCTGCAATTGGCAGAAACAAGCATATTTGCTCATTCGGCCTGAAAATGCTTTTAAGCGCATAAAAACTTACACTCTTGATTTCTGGCTAATAAAAGCTGTTGCAATGATATTTCCATGCTGAACTGAGTTGTTCTGGGTCAAATATGAAGGCAAACCCACTTTCCTTTCAGTCTTTTGCTGCAATTGGCAGAAATCAGCTCATTCGGCCTGAAAATGCTTTTAAGCGCATAAAAACTTACACTCTTGATTTCTGGCTAAATAAAAGCTGTTGCAATGATATTTCCATGCTGAACAGAGTTGTTCTGGGTCAAATATGAAGGCAAACCCACTTTCCTTTCAGTATTTTGCTGCAATTGGCAGAAACAAGCATATTTGCTCATTCGGCCTGAAAATGCTTTTAAGTGCATAAAAACTTACACTCTTGATTTCTGGCTAAATAAAAGCTGTTGCAATGATATTTCCATGCTGAACTGAGTTGTTCTGGGTCAAATATGAAGGCAAACCCACTTTCCTTTCAGTCTTTTGCTGCAATTGGCAGAAATCAGCTCATTTGGCCTGAAAATGCTTTTAAGCGCATAAAAACTTACACTCTTGATTTCTGGCTAAATAAAAGCTGTTGCAATGATATTTCCATGCTGAACTGAGTTGTTCTGGGTCAAATATGAAGGCAAACCCACTTTCCTTTCAGTCTTTTGCTGCAATTGGCAGAAACAAGCATATTTGCTCATTCGGCCTGAAAATGCTTTTAAGCGCATAAAAACTTACACTCTTGATTTCTGGCTAAATAAAAGCTGTTGCAATGATGTTTCCATGCTGAACTGAGTTGTTCTGGGTCAAATATGAAGGCAAACCCACTTTCCTTTCAGTATTTTGCTGCAATTGGCAGAAACAAGCATATTTGCTCATTCGGCCTGAAAATGCTTTTAAGCGCATAAAAACTTACACTCTTGATTTCTGGCTAAATAAAAGCTGTTGCAATGATATTTCCATGCTGAACTGAGTTGTTCTGGGTCAAATAAGAAGGCAAACCCACTTTCCTTTCAGTATTTTGCTGCAATTGGCATAAACAAGCATATTTGCTCATTCGACCTGAAAATGCTTTTAAGCGCATAAAAACTTACACTCTTGATTTCTGGCTAAATAAAAGCTGTTGCAATGATATTTCCATGCTGAACTGAGTTGTTCTGGGTCAAATATGAAGGCAAACCCACTTTCCTTTCAGTCTTTTGCTGCAATTGGCAAAAACAAGCATATTTGCTCATTCGGCCTGAAAATGCTTTTAAGCGCATAAAAACTTACACTCTTGATTTCTGGCTAAATAAAAGCTGTTGCAATGATATTTCCATGCTGAACTGAGTTGTTCTGGGTCAAATATGAAGGCAAACCCACTTTCCTTTCAGTATTTTGCTGCAATTGGCAGAAATCAGCTCATTCGGCCTGAAAATGCTTTTAAGCGCATAAAAACTTACACTCTTGATTTCTGGCTAAATAAAAGCTGTTGCAATGATATTTCCATGCTGAACTGAGTTGTTCTGGGTCAAATATGAAGGCAAACCCACTTTCCTTTCAGTATTTTGCTGCAATTGGCAGAAACAAGCATATTTGCTCATTCGGCCTGAAAATGCTTTTAAGCGCATAAAAACTTACACTCTTGATTTCTGGCTAAATAAAAGCTGTTGCAATGATATTTCCATGCTGAACTGAGTTGTTCTGGGTCAAATAAGAAGGCAAACCCACTTTCCTTTCAGTATTTTGCTGCAATTGGCAGAAACAAGCATATTTGCTCTTTCGGCCTGAAAATGCTTTTAAGCGCATAAAAACTTACACTCTTGATTTCTGGCTAAATAAAAGCTGTTGCAATGATATTTCCATGCTGAACTGAGTTGTTCTGGGTCAAATATGAAGGCAAACCCACTTTCCTTTCAGTATTTTGCTGCAATTGGCAGAAACAAGCATATTTGCTCATTCGGCCTGAAAATGCTTTTAAGCGCATAAAAAATTACACTCTTGATTTCTGGCTAAATAAAAGCTGTTGCAATGATATTTCCATGCTGAACTGAGTTGTTCTGGGTCAAATATGAAGGCAAACCCACTTTCCTTTCAGTCTTTTACTGCAATTGGCAGAAATCAGCTCATTCGGCCTGAAAATGCTTTTAAGCGCATAAAAACTTACACTCTTGATTTCTGGCTAAATAAAAGCTGTTGCAATGATATTTCCATGCTGAACTGAGTTGTTCTGGGTCAAATATGAAGGCAAACCCACTTTCCTTTCAGTCTTTTGCTGCAATTGGCAGAAATCAGCTCATTCAGCCTGAAAATGCTTTTAAGCGCATAAAAACTTACACTCTTGATTTCTGGCTAAATAAAAGCTGTTGCAATGATATTTCCATGCTGAACTGAGTTGTTCTGGGTCAAATATGAAGGCAAACCCACTTTCCTTTCAGTCTTTTGCTGCAATTGGCAGAAATCAGCTCATTCAGCCTGAAAATGCTTTTAAGCGCATAAAAACTTACACTCTTGATTTTTGGCTAAATAAAAGCTGTTGCAATGATATTTCCATGCTGAACTGAGTTGTTCTGGGTCAAATATGAAGGCAAACCCACTTTCCTTTCAGTCTTTTGCTGCAATTGGCAGAAATCAGCTCATTCGGCCTGAAAATGCTTTTAAGCGCATAAAAACTTACACTCTTGATTTCTGGCAAAATAAAAGCTGTTGCAATGATATTTCCATGCTGAACTGAGTTGTTCTGGGTCAAATATGAAGGCAAACCCACTTTCCTTTCAGTATTTTGCTGCAATTGGCAGAAATCACCTCATTCGGCCTGAAAATGCTTTTAAGCGCATAAAAACTTACACTCTTGATTTCTGGCTAAATAAAAGCTGTTGCAATGATATTTCCATGCTGAACTGAGTTGTTCTGGGTCAAATATGAAGGCAAACCCACTTTCCTTTCAGTCTTTTGCTGCAATTGGCAGAAATCAGCTCATTCGGCCTGAAAATGCTTTTAAGCTCATAAAAACTTACACTCTTGATTTCTGGCTAAATAAAAGCTGTTGCAATTATATTTCCATGCTGAACTGAGTTGTTCTGGGTCAAATATGAAGGCAAACCCACTTTCCATTCAGTATTTTGCTGCAATTGGCAGGAATCTGCTCATTCGGCCTGAAAATGCTTTTAAGCGCATAAAAACTTACACTCTTGATTTCTGGCTAAATAAAAGCTGTTGCAATGATATTTCCATGCTGAACTGAGTTGTTCTGGGTCAAATATGAAGGCAAACCCACTTTCCTTTCAGTATTTTGCTGCAATTGGCAGAAATCAGCTCATTCGGCCTGAAAATGCTTTTAAGCGCATAAAAACTTACACTCTTGATTTCTGGCTAAATAAAAGCTGTTGCAATGATATTTCCATGCTGAACTGAGTTGTTCTGGGTCAAATATGAAGGCAAACCCACTTTCCTTTCAGTCTTTTGCTGCAATTGGCAGAAATCAGCTCATTCGGCCTGAAAATGCTTTTAAGCGCATAAAAACTTACACTCTTGATTTCTGGCTAAGTAAAAGCTGTTGCAATTATATTTCCATGCTGAACTGAGTTGTTCTGGGTCAAATATGAAGGCAAACCCACTTTCCATTCAGTATTTTGCTGCAATTGGCAGGAATCTGCTCATTCGGCCTGAAAATGCTTTTAAGCGCATAAAAACTTACACTCTTGATTTCTGGCTAAATAAAAGCTGTTGCAATGATATTTCCATGCTGAACTGAGTTGTTCTGGGTCAAATATGAAGGCAAACCCACTTTCCTTTCAGTCTTTTGCTGCAATTGGCAGAAATCAGCTCATTCGGCCTGAAAATGCTTTTAAGCGCATAAAAACTTACACTCTTGATTTCTGGCTAAATAAAAGCTGTTGCAATGATATTTCCATGCTGAACTGAGTTGTTCTGGGTCAAATATGAAGGCAAACCCACTTTCCTTTCAGTCTTTTGCTGCAATTGGCAGAAATCAGCTCATTCGGCCTGAAAATGCTTTTAAGTGCATAAAAACTTACACTCTTGATTTCTGGCTAAATAAAAGCTGTTGCAATGATATTTCCATGCTGAACTGAGTTGTTCTGGGTCAAATATGAAGGCAAACCCACTTTCCTTTCAGTCTTTTGCTGCAATTGGCAGAAACAAGCATATTTGCTCATTCGGCCTGAAAATGCTTTTAAGCGCATAAAAACTTACACTCTTGATTTCTGGCTAAATAAAAGCTGTTGCAATGATATTTCCATGCTGAATTGAGTTATTCTGGGTCAAATAAGAAGGCAACCCACTTTCCTTTCAGTATTTTGCTGCAATTGGCAGAAATCAGCTCATTCGGCCTGAAAATGCTTTTAAGCGCATAAAAACTTACACTCTTGATTTCTGGCTAAATAAAAGCTGTTGCAATGATATTTCCATGCTGAACTGAGTTGTTCTGGGTCAAATATGAAGGCAAACCCACTTTCCTTTCAGTCTTTTGCTGCAGTTGGCAGAAACAAGCATATTTGCTCATTCGGCCTGAAAATGCTTTTAAGCGCATAAAAACTTACACTCTTGATTTCTGGCTAAATAAAAGCTGTTGCAATGATATTTCCATGCTGAACTGAGTTGTTCTGGGTCAAATATGAAGGCAAACCCACTTTCCTTTCAGTATGTTGCTGCAATTGGCAGAAATCAGCTCATTCGGCCTGAAAATGCTTTTAAGCGCATAAAAACTTACACTCTTGATTTCTGGCTAAATAAAAGCTGTTGCAATGATATTTCCATGCTGAACTGAGTTGTTCTGGGTCAAATATGAAGGCAAACCCACTTTCCTTTCAGTCTTTTACTGCAATTGGCAGAAATCAGCTCATTCGGCCTGAAAATGCTTTTAAGCGCATAAAAACTTACACTCTTGATTTCTGGCTAAATAAAAGCTGTTGCAATGATATTTCCATGCTGAACTGAGTTGTTCTGGGTCAAATATGAAGGCAAACCCACTTTCCTTTCAGTCTTTTGCTGCAATTGGCAGAAATCAGCTCATTCGGCCTGAAAATGCTTTTAAGCGCATACAAACTTACACTCTTGATTTCTGGCTAAATAAAAGCTGTTGCAATGATATTTCCATGCTGAACTGAGTTGTTCTGGGTCAAATATGAAGGCAAACCCACTTTCCTTTCAGTCTTTTGCTGCAATTGGCAGAAACAAGCATATTTGCTCATTCGGCCTGAAAATGCTTTTAAGCGCATAAAAACTTACACTCTTGATTTTTGGCTAAATAAAAGCTGTTGTAATGATATTTCCATGCTGAACTGAGTTGTTCTGGGTCAAATATGAAGGCAAACCCACTTTCCTTTCAGTCTTTTGCTGCAATTGGCAGAAATCAGCTCATTCGGCCTGAAAATGCTTTTAAGCGCATAAAAACTTACACTCTTGATTTCTGGCAAAATAAAAGCTGTTGCAATGATATTTCCATGCTGAACTGAGTTGTTCTGGGTCAAATATGAAGGCAAACCCACTTTCCTTTCAGTCTTTTGCTGCAATTGGCAGAAACAAGCATATTTGCTCATTCGGCTTGAAAATGCTTTTAAGCGCATAAAAACTTACACTCTTGATTTCTGGCTAAATAAAAGCTGTTGCAATGATATTTCCATGCTGAACTGAGTTGTTCTGGGTCAAATATGAAGGCAAACCCACTTTCCTTTCAGTATTTTGCTGCAATTGGCAGAAATCAGCTCATTCGGCCTGAAAATGCTTTTAAGCGCATAAAAACTTACACTCTTGATTTCTGGCTAAATAAAAGCTGTTGCAATGATATTTCCATGCTGAACTGAGTTGTTCTGGGTCAAATATGAAGGCAAACCCACTTTCCTTTCAGTATTTTGCTGCAATTGGCAGAAATCACCTCATTCGGCCTGAAAATGCTTTTAAGCGCATAAAAACTTACACTCTTGATTTCTGGCTAAATAAAAGCTGTTGCAATGATATTTCCATGCTGAACTGAGTTGTTCTGGGTCAAATATGAAGGCAAACCCACTTTCCTTTCAGTCTTTTGCTTCAATTGGCAGAAATCAGCTCATTCGGCCTGAAAATTCTTTTAAGCGCATAAAAACTTACACTCTTGATTTCTGGCTAAATAAAAGCTGTTGCAATTATATTTCCATGCTGAACTGAGTTGTTCTGGGTCAAATATGAAGGCAAACCCACTTTCCATTCAGTATTTTGCTGCAATTGGCAGGAATCTGCTCATTCGGCCTGAAAATGCTTTTAAGCGCATACAAACTTACACTCTTGATTTCTGGCTAAATAAAAGCTGTTGCAATGATATTTCCATGCTGAACTGAGTTGTTCTGGGTCAAATATGAAGGCAAACCCACTTTCCTTTCAGTCTTTTGCTGCAGTTGGCAGAAACAAGCATATTTGCTCATTCGGCCTGAAAATGCTTTTAAGCGCATAAAAACTTACACTCTTGATTTCTGGCTAAATAAAAGCTGTTGCAATGATATTTCCATGCTGAACTGAGTTGTTCTGGGTCAAATATGAAGGCAAACCCACTTTCCTTTCAGTATGTTGCTGCAATTGGCAGGAATCTGCTCATTCGGCCTGAAAATGCTTTTAAGCGCATACAAACTTACACTCTTGATTTCTGGCTAAATAAAAGCTGTTGCAATGATATTTCCATGCTGAACTGAGTTGTTCTGGGTCAAATATGAAGGCAAACCCACTTTCCTTTCAGTCTTTTGCTGCAATTGGCAGAAATCAGCTCATTCGGACTGAAAATGCTTTTAAGCGCATAAAAACTTACACTCTTGATTTCTGGCTAAATAAAAGCTGTTGCAATGAAATTTCCATGCTGAACTGAGTTGTTCTGGGTCAAATATGAAGGCAAACCCACTTTCCTTTCAGTCTTTTGCTGCAATTGGCAGAAACAAGCATATTTGCTCATTCAGCCTGAAAATGCTTTTAAGCGCATAAAAACTTACACTCTTGATTTCTGGCTAAATAAAAGCTGTTGCAATGATATTTCCATGCTGAACTGAGTTGTTCTGGGTCAAATATGAAGGCAAACCCACTTTCCTTTCAGTCTTTTGCTGCAATTGGCAGAAATCAGCTCATTCGGCCTGAAAATGCTTTTAAGCGCATAAAAACTTACACTCTTGATTTCTGGCTAAATAAAAGCTGTTGCAATGAAATTTCCATGCTGAACTGAGTTGTTCTGGGTCAAATATGAAGGCAAACCCACTTTCCTTTCAGTCTTTTGCTGCAATTGGCAGAAACAAGCATATTTGCTCATTCAGCCTGAAAATGCTTTTAAGCGCATAAAAACTTACACTCTTGATTTCTGGCTAAATAAAAGCTGTTGCAATGATATTTCCATGCTGAACTGAGTTGTTCTGGGTCAAATATGAAGGCAAACCCACTTTCCTTTCAGTCTTTTGCTGCAATTGGCAGAAATCAGCTCATTCGGCCTGAAAATGCTTTTAAGCGCATAAAAACTTACACTCTTGATTTCTGGCTAAATAAAAGCTGTTGCAATGATATTTCCATGCTGAACTGAGTTGTTCTGGGTCAAATATGAAGGCAAACCCACTTTCCTTTCAGTCTTTTGCTGCAATTGGCAGAAACAAGCATATTTGCTCATTCAGCCTGAAAATGCTTTTAAGCGCATAAAAACTTACACTCTTGATTTCTGGCTAAATAAAAGCTGTTGCAATGATATTTCCATGCTGAACTGAGTTGTTCTGGGTCAAATATGAAGGCAAACCCACTTTCCTTTCAGTCTTTTGCTGCAATTGGCAGAAATCAGCTCATTCGGCCTGAAAATGCTTTTAAGCGCATAAAAACTTACACTCTTGATTTCTGGCTAAATAAAAGCTGTTGCAATGATATTTCCATGCTGAACTGAGTTGTTCTGGGTCAAATATGAAGGCAAACCCACTTTCCTTTCAGTCTTTTGCTGCAATTGGCAGAAATCAGCTCATTCGGCCTGAAAATGCTTTTAAGCGCATAAAAACTTACACTCTTGATTTCTGGCTAAATAAAAGCTGTTGCAATGATATTTCCATGCTGAACTGAGTTGTTCTGGGTCAAATATGAAGGCAAACCCACTTTCCTTTCAGTCTTTTGTTGCAATTGGCAGAAATCAGCTCATTCGGCCTGAAAATGCTTTTAAGCGCATAAAAACAAACACTCTTGATTTCTGGCTAAATAAAAGCTGTTGCAATGATATTTCCATGCTGAACTGAGTTGTTCTGGGTCAAATATGAAGGCAAACCCACTTTCCTTTCAGTATTTTGCTGCAATTGGCAGAAACAAGCATATTTGCTCATTCGGCCTGAAAATGCTTTTAAGCGCATAAAAACGTACACTCTTGATTTCTGGCTAATAAAAGCTGTTGCAATGATATTTCCATGCTGAACTGAGTTGTTCTGGGTCAAATATGAAGGCAAACCCACTTTCCTTTCAGTCTTTTGCTGCAATTGGCAGAAATCAGCTCATTCGGCCTGAAAATGCTTTTAAGCGCATAAAAACTTACACTCTTGATTTCTGGCTAAATAAAAGCTGTTGCAATGATATTTCCATGCTGAACAGAGTTGTTCTGGGTCAAATATGAAGGCAAACCCACTTTCCTTTCAGTCTTTTGCTGCAATTGGCAGAAACAAGCATATTTGCTCATTCGGCCTGAAAATGCTTTTAAGTGCATAAAAACTTACACTCTTGATTTCTGGCTAAATAAAAGCTGTTGCAATGATATTTCCATGCTGAACTGAGTTGTTCTGGGTCAAATATGAAGGCAAACCCACTTTCCTTTCAGTCTTTTGCTGCAATTGGCAGAAATCAGCTCATTTGGCCTGAAAATGCTTTTAAGCGCATAAAAACTTACACTCTTGATTTCTGGCTAAATAAAAGCTGTTGCAATGATATTTCCATGCTGAACTGAGTTGTTCTGGGTCAAATATGAAGGCAAACCCACTTTCCTTTCAGTCTTTTGCTGCAATTGGCAGAAACAAGCATATTTGCTCATTCGGCCTGAAAATGCTTTTAAGCGCATAAAAACTTACACTCTTGATTTCTGGCTAAATAAAAGCTGTTGCAATGATGTTTCCATGCTGAACTGAGTTGTTCTGGGTCAAATATGAAGGCAAACCCACTTTCCTTTCAGTATTTTGCTGCAATTGGCAGAAACAAGCATATTTGCTCATTCGGCCTGAAAATGCTTTTAAGCGCATAAAAACTTACACTCTTGATTTCTGGCTAAATAAAAGCTGTTGCAATGATATTTCCATGCTGAACTGAGTTGTTCTGGGTCAAATAAGAAGGCAAACCCACTTTCCTTTCAGTATTTTGCTGCAATTGGCATAAACAAGCATATTTGCTCATTCGGCCTGAAAATGCTTTTAAGCGCATAAAAACTTACACTCTTGATTTCTGGCTAAATAAAAGCTGTTGCAATGATATTTCCATGCTGAACTGAGTTGTTCTGGGTCAAATATGAAGGCAAACCCACTTTCCTTTCAGTATTTTGCTGCAATTGGCAGAAACAAGCATATTTGCTCATTCAGCCTGAAAATGCTTTTAAGCGCATAAAAACTTACACTCTTGATTTCTGGCTAAATAAAAGCTGTTGCAATGATATTTCCATGCTGAACTGAGTTGTTCTGGGTCAAATATGAAGGCAAACCCACTTTCCTTTCAGTCTTTTGCTGCAATTGGCAGAAATCAGCTCATTCGGCCTGAAAATGCTTTTAAGCGCATAAAAACTTACACTCTTGATTTCTGGCTAAATAAAAGCTGTTGCAATGATATTTCCATGCTGAACTGAGTTGTTCTGGGTCAAATATGAAGGCAAACCCACTTTCCTTTCAGTATGTTGCTGCAATTGGCAGAAATCAGCTCATTCGGCCTGAAAATGCTTTTAAGCGCATAAAAACTTACACTCTTGATTTCTGGCTAAATAAAAGCTGTTGCAATGATATTTCCATGCTGAACTGAGTTGTTCTGGGTCAAATATGAAGGCAAACCCACTTTCCTTTCAGTCTTTTGCTGCAATTGGCAGAAATCAGCTCATTCGGCCTGAAAATGCTTTTAAGCGCATAAAAACTTACACTCTTGATTTCTGGCTAAATAAAAGCTGTTGCAATGATATTTCCATGCTGAACTGAGTTGTTCTGGGTCAAATATGAAGGCAAACCCACTTTCCTTTCAGTCTTTTGCTGCAATTGGCAGAAACAAGCATATTTGCTCATTCGGCCTGAAAATGCTTTTAAGCGCATAAAAACTTACACTCTTGATTTCTGGCTAAATAAAAGCTGTTGCAATGATATTTCCATGCTGAACTGAGTTGTTCTGGGTCAAATATGAAGGCAAACCCACTTTCCTTTCAGTATTTTGCTGCAATTGGCAGAAATCAGCTCATTCGGCCTGAAAATGCTTTTAAGCGCATAAAAACTTACACTCTTGATTTCTGGCTAAATAAAAGCTGTTGCAATGATATTTCCATGCTGAACTGAGTTGTTCTGGGTCAAATATGAAGGCAAACCCACTTTCCTTTCAGTATTTTGCTGCAATTGGCAGAAATCACCTCATTCGGCCTGAAAATGCTTTTAAGCGCATAAAAACTTACACTCTTGATTTCTGGCTAAATAAAAGCTGTTGCAATGATATTTCCATGCTGAACTGAGTTGTTCTGGGTCAAATATGAAGGCAAACCCACTTTCCTTTCAGTCTTTTGCTGCAATTGGCAGAAATCAGCTCATTCGGCCTGAAAATGCTTTTAAGCGCATAAAAACTTACACTCTTGATTTCTGGCTAAATAAAAGCTGTTGCAATGATATTTCCATGCTGAACTGAGTTGTTCTGGGTCAAATATGAAGGCAAACCCACTTTCCATTCAGTATTTTGCTGCAATTGGCAGGAATCTGCTCATTCGGCCTGAAAATGCTTTTAAGCGCATACAAACTTACACTCTTGATTTCTGGCTAAATAAAAGCTGTTGCAATGATATTTCCATGCTGAACTGAGTTGTTCTGGGTCAAATATGAAGGCAAACCCACTTTCCTTTCAGTCTTTTGCTGCAGTTGGCAGAAACAAGCATATTTGCTCATTCGGCCTGAAAATGCTTTTAAGCGCATAAAAACTTACACTCTTGATTTCTGGCTAAATAAAAGCTGTTGCAATGATATTTCCATGCTGAACTGAGTTGTTCTGGGTCAAATATGAAGGCAAACCCACTTTCCTTTCAGTATGTTGCTGCAATTGGCAGAAATCAGCTCATTCGGCCTGAAAATGCTTTTAAGCGCATAAAAACTTACACTCTTGATTTCTGGCTAAATAAAAGCTGTTGCAATGATATTTCCATGCTGAACTGAGTTGTTCTGGGTCAAATATGAAGGCAAACCCACTTTCCTTTCAGTCTTTTGCTGCAATTGGCAGAAATCAGCTCATTCGGCCTGAAAATGCTTTTAAGCGCATAAAAACTTACACTCTTGATTTCTGGCTAAATAAAAGCTGTTGCAATGATATTTCCATGCTGAACTGAGTTGTTCTGGGTCAAATATGAAGGCAAACCCACTTTCCTTTCAGTCTTTTGCTGCAATTGGCAGAAACAAGCATATTTGCTCATTCAGCCTGAAAATGCTTTTAAGCGCATAAAAACTTACACTCTTGATTTCTGGCTAAATAAAAGCTGTTGCAATGATATTTCCATGCTGAACTGAGTTGTTCTGGGTCAAATATGAAGGCAAACCCACTTTCCTTTCAGTCTTTTGCTGCAATTGGCAGAAATCAGCTCATTCGGCCTGAAAATGCTTTTAAGCGCATAAAAACTTACACTCTTGATTTCTGGCTAAATAAAAGCTGTTGCAATGATATTTCCATGCTGAACTGAGTTGTTCTGGGTCAAATATGAAGGCAAACCCACTTTCCTTTCAGTCTTTTGCTGCAATTGGCAGAAACAAGCATATTTGCTCATTCAGCCTGAAAATGCTTTTAAGCGCATAAAAACTTACACTCTTGATTTCTGGCTAAATAAAAGCTGTTGCAATGATATTTCCATGCTGAACTGAGTTGTTCTGGGTCAAATATGAAGGCAAACCCACTTTCCTTTCAGTCTTTTGCTGCAATTGGCAGAAATCAGCTCATTCGGCCTGAAAATGCTTTTAAGCGCATAAAAACTTACAGTCTTGATTTCTGGCTAAATAAAAGCTGTTGCAATGATATTTCCATGCTGAACTGAGTTGTTCTGGGTCAAATATGAAGGCAAACCCACTTTCCTTTCAGTCTTTTGCTGCAATTGGCAGAAATCAGCTCATTCGGCCTGAAAATGCTTTTAAGCGCATAAAAACTTACACTCTTGATTTCTGGCTAAATAAAAGCTGTTGCAATGATATTTCCATGCTGAACTGAGTTGTTCTGGGTCAAATATGAAGGCAAACCCACTTTCCTTTCAGTCTTTTGTTGCAATTGGCAGAAATCAGCTCATTCGGCCTGAAAATGCTTTTAAGCGCATAAAAACATACACTCTTGATTTCTGGCTAAATAAAAGCTGTTGCAATGATATTTCCATGCTGAACTGAGTTGTTCTGGGTCAAATATGAAGGCAAACCCACTTTCCTTTCAGTATTTTGCTGCAATTGGCAGAAACAAGCATATTTGCTCATTCGGCCTGAAAATGCTTTTAAGCGCATAAAAACGTACACTCTTGATTTCTGGCTAATAAAAGCTGTTGCAATGATATTTCCATGCTGAACTGAGTTGTTCTGGGTCAAATATGAAGGCAAACCCACTTTCCTTTCAGTCTTTTGCTGCAATTGGCAGAAATCAGCTCATTCGGCCTGAAAATGCTTTTAAGCGCATAAAAACTTACACTCTTGATTTCTGGCTAAATAAAAGCTGTTGCAATGATATTTCCATGCTGAACAGAGTTGTTCTGGGTCAAATATGAAGGCAAACCCACTTTCCTTTCAGTATTTTGCTGCAATTGGCAGAAACAAGCATATTTGCTCATTCGGCCTGAAAATGCTTTTAAGTGCATAAAAACTTACACTCTTGATTTCTGGCTAAATAAAAGCTGTTGCAATGATATTTCCATGCTGAACTGAGTTGTTCTGGGTCAAATATGAAGACAAACCCACTTTCCTTTCAGTCTTTTGCTGCAATTGGCAGAAATCAGCTTATTTGGCCTGAAAATGCTTTTAAGCGCATAAAAACTTACACTCTTGATTTCTGGCTAAATAAAAGCTGTTGCAATGATATTTCCATGCTGAACTGAGTTGTTCTGGGTCAAATATGAAGGCAAACCCACTTTCCTTTCAGTCTTTTGCTGCAATTGGCAGAAACAAGCATATTTGCTCATTCGGCCTGAAAATGCTTTTAAGCGCATAAAAACTTACACTCTTGATTTCTGGCTAAATAAAAGCTGTTGCAATGATGTTTCCATGCTGAACTGAGTTGTTCTGGGTCAAATATGAAGGCAAACCCACTTTCCTTTCAGTATTTTGCTGCAATTGGCAGAAACAAGCATATTTGCTCATTCGGCCTGAAAATGCTTTTAAGCGCATAAAAACTTACACTCTTGATTTCTGGCTAAATAAAAGCTGTTGCAATGATATTTCCATGCTGAACTGAGTTGTTCTGGGTCAAATAAGAAGGCAAACCCACTTTCCTTTCAGTATTTTGCTGCAATTGGCATAAACAAGCATATTTGCTCATTCGGCCTGAAAATGCTTTTAAGCGCATAAAAACTTACACTCTTGATTTCTGGCTAAATAAAAGCTGTTGCAATGATATTTCCATGCTGAACTGAGTTGTTCTGGGTCAAATATGAAGGCAAACCCACTTTCCTTTCAGTCTTTTGCTGCAATTGGCAAAAACAAGCATATTTGCTCATTCGGCCTGAAAATGCTTTTAAGCGCATAAAAACTTACACTCTTGATTTCTGGCTAAATAAAAGCTGTTGCAATGATATTTCCATGCTGAACTGAGTTGTTCTGGGTCAAATATGAAGGCAAACCCACTTTCCTTTCAGTATTTTGCTGCAATTGGCAGAAATCAGCTCATTCGGCCTGAAAATGCTTTTAAGCGCATAAAAACTTACACTCTTGATTTCTGGCTAAATAAAAGCTGTTGCAATGATATTTCCATGCTGAACTGAGTTGTTCTGGGTCAAATATGAAGGCAAACCCACTTTCCTTTCAGTCTTTTGCTGCAATTGGTAGAAAGAAGCTCATTTGGCCTGAAAATGCTTTTAAGCGCATAAAAACTTACACTCTTGATTTCTGGCTAAATAAAAGCTGTTGCAATGATATTTCCATGCTGAACTGAGTTGTTCTGGGTCAAATATGAAGGCAAACCCACTTTCCTTTCAGTATTTTGCTGCAATTGGCAGAAACAAGCATATTTGCTCATTCGGCCTGAAAATGCTTTTAAGCGCATAAAAACTTACACTCTTGATTTCTGGCTAAATAAAGCTGTTGCAATGATATTTCCATGCTGAACTGAGTTGTTCTGGGTCAAATATGAAGGCAAACCCACTTTCCTTTCAGTCTTTTGCTGCAATTGGCAGAAATCAGCTCATTCGGCCTGAAAATGCTTTTAAGCGCATAAAAACTTACACTCTTGATTTCTGGCTAAATAAAAGCTGTTGCAATGATATTTCCATGCTGAACTGAGTTGTTCTGGGTCAAATATGAAGGCAAACCCACTTTCCTTTCAGTCTTTTGCTGCAATTGGCAGAAATCAGCTCATTCGGCCTGAAAATGCTTTTAAGCGCATAAAAACTTACACTCTTGATTTCTGGCTAAATAAAAGCTGTTGCAATGATATTTCCATGCTGAACTGAGTTGTTCTGGGTCAAATATGAAGGCAAACCCACTTTCCTTTCAGTATTTTGCTGCAATTGGCAGAAACAAGCATATTTGCTCATTCGGCCTGAAAATGCTTTTAAGCGCATAAAAACTTACACTCTTGATTTTTGGCTAAATAAAAGCTGTTGCAATGATATTTCCATGCTGAACTGAGTTGTTCTGGGTCAAATATGAAGGCAAACCCACTTTCCTTTCAGTCTTTTGCTGCAATTGGCAGAAATCAGCTCATTCGGCCTGAAAATGCTTTTAAGCGCATAAAAACTTACACTCTTAATTTCTGGCTAAATAAAAGCTGTTGCAATGATATTTCCATGCTGAACTGAGTTGTTCTGGGTCAAATATGAAGGCAAACCCACTTTCCTTTCAGTCTTTTGCTGCAATTGGCAGAAACAAGCATATTTGCTCATTCGGCCTGAAAATGCTTTTAAGCGCATAAAAACTTACACTCTTGATTTCTGGCTAAATAAAAGCTGTTGCAATGATATTTCCATGCTGAACTGAGTTGTTCTGGGTCAAATATGAAGGCAAACCCACTTTCCTTTCAGTATTTTGCTGCAATTGGCAGAAATCAGCTCATTCGGCCTGAAAATGCTTTTAAGCGCATAAAAACTTACACTCTTGATTTCTGGCTAAATAAAAGCTGTTGCAATGATATTTCCATGCTGAACTGAGTTGTTCTGGGTCAAATATGAAGGCAAACCCACTTTCCTTTCAGTATTTTGCTGCAATTGGCAGAAATCAGCTCATTCGGCCTGAAAATGCTTTTAAGCGCATAAAAACTTACACTCTTGATTTCTGGCTAAATAAAAGCTGTTGCAATGATATTTCCATGCTGAACTGAGTTGTTCTGGGTCAAATATGAAGGCAAACCCACTTTCCTTTCAGTCTTTTGCTGCAATTGGCAGAAATCAGCTCATTCGGCCTGAAAATGCTTTTAAGCGCATAAAAACTTACACTCTTGATTTCTGGCTAAATAAAAGCTGTTGCAATTATATTTCCATGCTGAACTGAGTTGTTCTGGGTCAAATATGAAGGCAAACCCACTTTCCATTCAGTATTTTGCTGCAATTGGCAGGAATCTGCTCATTCGGCCTGAAAATGCTTTTAAGCGCATAAAAACTTACACTCTTGATTTCTGGCTAAATAAAAGCTGTTGCAATGATATTTCCATGCTGAACTGAGTTGTTCTGGGTCAAATATGAAGGCAAACCCACTTTCCTTTCAGTCTTTTGCTGCAGTTGGCAGAAACAAGCATATTTGCTCATTCGGCCTGAAAATGCTTTTAAGCGCATAAAAACTTACACTCTTGATTTCTGGCTAAATAAAAGCTGTTGCAATGATATTTCCATGCTGAACTGAGTTGTTCTGGGTCAAATATGAAGGCAAACCCACTTTCCTTTCAGTATGTTGCTGCAATTGGCAGAAATCAGCTCATTCGGCCTGAAAATGCTTTTAAGCGCATAAAAACTTACACTCTTGATTTCTGGCTAAATAAAAGCTGTTGCAATGATATTTCCATGCTGAACTGAGTTGTTCTGGGTCAAATATGAAGGCAAACCCACTTTCCTTTCAGTCTTTTGCTGCAATTGGCAGAAATCAGCTCATTCGGCCTGAAAATGCTTTTAAGCGCATAAAAACTTACACTCTTGATTTCTGGCTAAATAAAAGCTGTTGCAATGATATTTCCATGCTGAACTGAGTTGTTCTGGGTCAAATATGAAGGCAAACCCACTTTCCTTTCAGTCTTTTGCTGCAATTGGCAGAAATCAGCTCATTCGGCCTGAAAATGCTTTTAAGCGCATACAAACTTACACTCTTGATTTCTGGCTAAATAAAAGCTGTTGCAATGATATTTCCATGCTGAACTGAGTTGTTCTGGGTCAAATATTAAGGCAAACCCACTTTCCTTTCAGTCTTTTGCTGCAATTGGCAGAAATCAGCTCATTCGGCCTGAAAATGCTTTTAAGCGCATAAAAACTTACACTCTTGATTTCTGGCTAAATAAAAGCTGTTGCAATGATATTTCCATGCTGAACTGAGTTGTTCTGGGTCAAATATGAAGGCAAACCCACTTTCCTTTCAGTATGTTGCTGCAATTGGCAGAAATCAGCTCATTCGGCCTGAAAATGCTTTTAAGCGCATAAAAACTTACACTCTTGATTTCTGGCTAAATAAAAGCTGTTGCAATGATATTTCCATGCTGAACTGAGTTGTTCTGGGTCAAATATGAAGGCAAACCCACTTTCCTTTCAGTCTTTTGCTGCAATTGGCAGAAATCAGCTCATTCGGCCTGAAAATGCTTTTAAGCGCATAAAAACTTACACTCTTGATTTCTGGCTAAATAAAAGCTGTTGCAATGATATTTCCATGCTGAACTGAGTTGTTCTGGGTCAAATATGAAGGCAAACCCACTTTCCTTTCAGTCTTTTGCTGCAATTGGCAGAAACAAGCATATTTGCTCATTCGGCCTGAAAATGCTTTTAAGCGCATACAAACTTACACTCTTGATTTCTGGCTAAATAAAAGCTGTTGCAATGATATTTCCATGCTGAACTGAGTTGTTCTGGGTCAAATATTAAGGCAAACCCACTTTCCTTTCAGTCTTTTGCTGCAATTGGCAGAAATCAGCTCATTCGGCCTGAAAATGCTTTTAAGCGCATAAAAACTTACACTCTTGATTTCTGGCTAAATAAAAGCTGTTGCAATGATATTTCCATGCTGAACTGAGTTGTTCTGGGTCAAATATGAAGGCAAACCCACTTTCCTTTCAGTATTTTGCTGCAATTGGCAGAAACCAGCAAATTTGCTCATTCGGCCTGAAAATGCTTTTAAGCGCATAAAAACTTACACTCTTGATTTCTGGCTAAATAAAAGCTGTTGCAATGATATTTCCATGCTGAACTGAGTTGTTCTGGGTCAAATATGAAGGCAAACCCACTTTCCTTTCAGTCTTTTGCTGCAATTGGCAGAAATCAGCTCATTCGGCCTGAAAATGCTTTTAAGCGCATAAAAACTTACACTCTTGATTTCTGGCTAAATAAAAGCTGTTGCAATGATATTTCCATGCTGAACTGAGTTGTTCTGGGTCAAATATGAAGGCAAACCCACTTTCCTTTCAGTCTTTTGCTGCAATTGGCAGAAATCAGCTCATTCGGCCTGAAAATGCTTTTAAGCGCATAAAAACTTACACTCTTGATTTCTGGCTAAATAAAAGCTGTTGCAATGATATTTCCATGCTGAACTGAGTTGTTCTGGGTCAAATATGAAGGCAAACCCACTTTCCTTTCAGTATTTTGCTGCAATTGGCAGGAATCAGCTCATTCGGCCTGAAAATGCTTTTAAGCGCATACAAACTTACACTCTTGATTTCTGGCTAAATAAAAGCTGTTGCAATGATATTTCCATGCTGAACTGAGTTGTTCTGGGTCAAATATGAAGGCAAACCCACTTTCCTTTCAGTCTTTTGCTGCAGTTGGCAGAAACAAGCATATTTGCTCATTCGGCCTGAAAATGCTTTTAAGAGCATAAAAACTTACACTCTTGATTTCTGGCTAAATAAAAGCTGTTGCAATGATATTTCCATGCTGAACTGAGTTGTTCTGGGTCAAATATGAAGGCAAACCAACCCACTTTCCTTTCAGTATGTTGCTGCAATTGGCAGAAATCAGCTCATTCGGCCTGAAAATGCTTTTAAGCGCATAAAAACTTACACTCTTGATTTCTGGCTAAATAAAAGCTGTTGCAATGATATTTCCATACTGAACTGAGTTGTTCTGGGTCAAATATGAAGGCAAACCCACTTTCCTTTCAGTATTTTGCTGCAATTGGCAGAAACAAGCATATTTGCTCATTCGGCCTGAAAATGCTTTTAAGCGCATAAAAACTTACACTCTTGATTTCTGGCTAAATAAAAGCTGTTGCAATGATATTTCCATGCTGAACTGAGTTGTTCTGGGTCAAATAAGAAGGCACACCCACTTTCCTCTCAGTATTTTGCTGCAATTGGCAGAAATCAGCTCATTCGGCCTGAAAATGCTTTTAAGCGCATAAAAACTTACACTCTTGATTTCTGGCTAAATAAAAGCTGTTGCAATGATATTTCCATGCTGAACTGAGTTGTTCTGGGTAAAATATGAAGGCAAACCCACTTTCCTTTCAGTATTTTGCTGCAATTGGCAGAAACAAGCATATTTGCTCATTCGGCCTGAAAATGCTTTTAGGCGCATAAAAACTTACACTCTTGATTTCTGGCTAAATAAAAGCTGTTGCAATGATATTTCCATGCTGAACTGAGTTGTTCTGGGTCAAATATGAAGGCAAACCCACTTTCCTTTCAGTATTTTGCTGCAATTGGCAGAAACAAGCATATTTGCTCAATCGGCCTGAAAATGCTTTTAAGCGCATAAAAACTTACACTCTTGATTTCTGGCTAAATAAAAGCTGTTGCAATGATATTTCCATGCTGAACTGAGTTGTTCTGGGTCAAATATGAAGGCAAACCCACTTTCCTTTCAGTATGTTGCTGCAATTGGCAGATATCAGCTCATTCGGCCTGAAAATCCTTTTAAGCGCATAAAAACTTACACTCTTGATTTCTGGCTAAATAAAAGCTGTTGCAATGATATTTCCATGCTGAACTGAGTTGTTCTGGGTCAAATATGAAGGCAAACCCACTTTCCTTTCAGTCTTTTGCTGCAGTTGGCAGAAACAAGCATATTTGCTCATTCGGCCTGAAAATGCTTTTAAGCGCATAAAAACATACACTCTTGATTTCTGGCTAAATAAAAGCTGTTGCAATGATATTTCCATGCTGAACTGAGTTGTTCTGGGTCAAATATGAAGGCAAACCCACTTTCCTTTCAGTATTTTGCTGCAATTGGCAGAAACAAGCATATTTGCTCATTCGGCCTGAAAATGCTTTTAAGCGCATAAAAACGTACACTCTTGATTTCTGGCTAATAAAAGCTGTTGCAATGATATTTCCATGCTGAACTGACTTGTTCTGGGTCAAATATGAAGGCAAACCCACTTTCCTTTCAGTCTTTTGCTGCAATTGGCAGATATCAGCTCATTCGGCCTGAAAATGCTTTTAAGCGCATAAAAACTTACACTCTTGATTTCTGGCTAAATAAAAGCTGTTGCAATGATATTTCCATGCTGAACTGAGTTGTTCTGGGTCAAATATGAAGGCAAACCCACTTTCCTTTCAGTATTTTGCTGCAATTGGCAGAAACAAGCATATTTGCTCAATCGGCCTGAAAATGCTTTTAAGCGCATAAAAACTTACACTCTTGATTTCTGGCTAAATAAAAGCTGTTGCAATGATATTTCCATGCTGAACTGAGTTGTTCTGGGTCAAATATGAAGGCAAACCCACTTTCCTTTCAGTCTTTTGCTGCAATTGGCAGAAATCAGCTCATTCGGCCTGAAAATGCTTTTAAGCGCATAAAAACTTACACTCTTGATTTCTGACAAAATAAAAGCTGTTGCAATGATATTTCCATGCTGAACTGAGTTGTTCTGGGTCAAATATGAAGGCAAACCCACTTTCCTTTCAGTATTTTGCTGCAATTGGCAGAAACAAGCATATTTGCTCATTCGGCCTGAAAATGCTTTTAAGCGCATAAAAACTTACACTCTTGATTTCTGGCTAAATAAAAGCTGTTGCAATGATATTTCCATGCTGAACTGAGTTGTTCTGGGTCAAATATGAAGGCAAACCCACTTTCCTTTCAGTATTTTGCTGCAATTGGCAGAAACAAGCATATTTGCTCAATCGGCCTGAAAATGCTTTTAAGCGCATAAAAACTTACACTCTTGATTTCTGGCTAAATAAAAGCTGTTGCAATGATATTTCCATGCTGAACTGAGTTGTTCTGGGTCAAATAAGAAGGCACACCCACTTTCCTTTCAATCTTTTGCTGCAATTGGCAGAAATCAGCTCATTCGGCCTGAAAATGCTTTTAAGCGCATAAAAACTTACACTCTTGATTTCTGGCTAAATAAAAGCTGTTGCAATGATATTTCCATGCTGAACTGAGTTGTTCTGGGTCAAATATGAAGGCAAACCCACTTTCCTTTCAGTCTTTTGCTGCAATTGGCAGAAATCAGCTCATTCGGCCTGAAAATGCTTTTAAGCGCATAAAAACTTACACTCTTGATTTCTGGCTAAATAAAAGCTGTTGCAATGATATTTCCATGCTGAACTGAGTTGTTCTGGGTCAAATATGAAGGCAAACCCACTTTCCTTTCAGTCTTTTGCTGCAATTGGCAGAAACAAGCATATTTGCTCATTCGGCCTGAAAATGCTTTTAAGCGCATAAAAACTTACACTCTTGATTTCTGGCTAAATAAAAGCTGTTGCAATGATATTTCCATGCTGAACTGAGTTGTTCTGGGTCAAATATGAAGGCAAACCCACTTTCCTTTCAGTCTTTTGCTGCAATTGGCAGAAATCAGCTCATTCGGCCTGAAAATGCTTTTAAGCGCATAAAAACTTACACTCTTGATTTCTGGCTAAATAAAAGCTGTTGCAATGATATTTCCATGCTGAACTGAGTTGTTCTGGGTCAAATATGAAGGCAAACCCACTTTCCTTTCAGTATTTTGCTGCAATTGGCAGAAATCAGCTCATTCGGCCTGAAAATGCTTTTAAGCGCATAAAAACTTACACTCTTGATTTCTGGCAAAATAAAAGCTGTTGCAATGATATTTCCATGCTGAACTGAGTTGTTCTGGGTCAAATATGAAGGCAAACCCACTTTCCTTTCAGTATTTTGCTGCAATTGGCAGAAACAAGCATATTTGCTCATTCGGCCTGAAAATGCTTTTAAGCGCATAAAAACTTACACTCTTGATTTCTGGCTAAATAAAAGCTGTTGCAATGATATTTCCATGCTGAACTGAGTTGTTCTGGGTCAAATATGAAGGCAAACCCACTTTCCTTTCAGTATTTTGCTGCAATTGACAGAAATCAGCTCATTCGGCCTGAAAATGCTTTTAAGCGCATACAAACTTACACTCTTGATTTCTGGCTAAATAAAAGCTGTTGCAATGATATTTCCATGCTGAACTGAGTTGTTCTGGGTCAAATATGAAGGCAAACCCACTTTCCTTTCAGTATTTTGCTGCAATTGGCAGAAACAAGCATATTTGCTCATTCGGCCTGAAAATGCTTTTAAGCGCATAAAAACTTACACTCTTGATTTCTGGCTAAATAAAAGCTGTTGCAATGATATTTCCATGCTGAACTGAGTTGTTCTGGGTCAAATATGAAGGCAAACCCACTTTCCTTTCAGTCTTTTGCTGCAATTGGCAGAAATCATCTCATTCGGCCTGAAAATGCTTTTAAGCGCATAAAAACTTACACTCTTGATTTCTGGCTAAATAAAAGCTGTTGCAATGATATTTCCATGCTGAACTGAGTTGTTCTGGGTCAAATATGAAGGCAAACCCACTTTCCTTTCAGTCTTTTGCTGCAATTGGCAGAAATCAGCTCATTCGGCCTGAAAATGCTTTTATTCGCATAAAAACTTACACTCTTGATTTCTGGCTAAATAAAAGCTGTTGCAATGATATTTCCATGCCTAACTGAGTTGTTCTGGGTCAAATATGAAGGCAAACCCACTTTCCTTTCAGTCTTTTGCTGCAGTTGGCAGAAACAAGCATATTTGCTCATTCAGCCTGAAAATGCTTTTAAGCGCATAAAAACTTACACTCTTGATTTCTGGCTAAATAAAAGCTGTTGCAATGATATTTCCATGCTGAACTGAGTTGTTCTGGGTCAAATATGAAGGCAAACCCACTTTCCTTTCAGTATGTTGCTGCAATTGGCAGAAATCAGCTCATTCGGCCTGAAAATGCTTTTAAGCTCATAAAAACTTACACTCTTGATTTCTGGCTAAATAAAAGCTGTTGCAATGATATTTCCATGCTGAACTGAGTTGTTCTGGGTCAAATATGAAGGCAAACCCACTTTCCTTTCAGTCTTTTACTGCAATTGGCAGAAATCAGCTCATTCGGCCTGAAAATGCTTTTAAGCGCATAAAAACTTACACTCTTGATTTCTGGCTAAATAAAAGCTGTTGCAATGATATTTCCATGCTGAACTGAGTTGTTCTGGGTCAAATATGAAGGCAAACCCACTTTCCTTTCAGTCTTTTGCTGCAATTGGCAGAAATCAGCTCATTCGGCCTGAAAATGCTTTTAAGCGCATACAAACTTACACTCTTGATTTCTGGCTAAATAAAAGCTGTTGCAATGATATTTCCATGCTGAACTGAGTTGTTCTGGGTCAAATATGAAGGCAAACCCACTTTCCTTTCAGTCTTTTGCTGCAATTGGCAGAAACAAGCATATTTGCTCATTCGGCCTGAAAATGCTTTTAAGCGCATAAAAACTTACACTCTTGATTTTTGGCTAAATAAAAGCTGTTGTAATGATATTTCCATGCTGAACTGAGTTGTTCTGGGTCAAATATGAAGGCAAACCCACTTTCCTTTCAGTCTTTTGCTGCAATTGGCAGAAATCAGCTCATTCGGCCTGAAAATGCTTTTAAGCGCATAAAAACTTACACTCTTGATTTCTGGCAAAATAAAAGCTGTTGCAATGATATTTCCATGCTGAACTGAGTTGTTCTGGGTCAAATATGAAGGCAAACCCACTTTCCTTTCAGTCTTTTGCTGCAATTGGCAGAAACAAGCATATTTGCTCATTCGGCTTGAAAATGCTTTTAAGCGCATAAAAACTTACACTCTTGATTTCTGGCTAAATAAAAGCTGTTGCAATGATATTTCCATGCTGAACTGAGTTGTTCTGGGTCAAATATGAAGGCAAACCCACTTTCCTTTCAGTATTTTGCTGCAATTGGCAGAAATCAGCTCATTCGGCCTGAAAATGCTTTTAAGCGCATAAAAACTTACACTCTTGATTTCTGGCTAAATAAAAGCTGTTGCAATGATATTTCCATGCTGAACTGAGTTGTTCTGGGTCAAATATGAAGGCAAACCCACTTTCCTTTCAGTATTTTGCTGCAATTGGCAGAAATCACCTCATTCGGCCTGAAAATGCTTTTAAGCGCATAAAAACTTACACTCTTGATTTCTGGCTAAATAAAAGCTGTTGCAATGATATTTCCATGCTGAACTGAGTTGTTCTGGGTCAAATATGAAGGCAAACCCACTTTCCTTTCAGTCTTTTGCTTCAATTGGCAGAAATCAGCTCATTCGGCCTGAAAATGCTTTTAAGCGCATAAAAACTTACACTCTTGATTTCTGGCTAAATAAAAGCTGTTGCAATTATATTTCCATGCTGAACTGAGTTGTTCTGGGTCAAATATGAAGGCAAACCCACTTTCCATTCAGTATTTTGCTGCAATTGGCAGGAATCTGCTCATTCGGCCTGAAAATGCTTTTAAGCGCATACAAACTTACACTCTTGATTTCTGGCTAAATAAAAGCTGTTGCAATGATATTTCCATGCTGAACTGAGTTGTTCTGGGTCAAATATGAAGGCAAACCCACTTTCCTTTCAGTCTTTTGCTGCAGTTGGCAGAAACAAGCATATTTGCTCATTCGGCCTGAAAATGCTTTTAAGCGCATAAAAACTTACACTCTTGATTTCTGGCTAAATAAAAGCTGTTGCAATGATATTTCCATGCTGAACTGAGTTGTTCTGGGTCAAATATGAAGGCAAACCCACTTTCCTTTCAGTATGTTGCTGCAATTGGCAGGAATCTGCTCATTCGGCCTGAAAATGCTTTTAAGCGCATACAAACTTACACTCTTGATTTCTGGCTAAATAAAAGCTGTTGCAATGATATTTCCATGCTGAACTGAGTTGTTCTGGGTCAAATATGAAGGCAAACCCACTTTCCTTTCAGTCTTTTGCTGCAATTGGCAGAAATCAGCTCATTCGGACTGAAAATGCTTTTAAGCGCATAAAAACTTACACTCTTGATTTCTGGCTAAATAAAAGCTGTTGCAATGAAATTTCCATGCTGAACTGAGTTGTTCTGGGTCAAATATGAAGGCAAACCCACTTTCCTTTCAGTCTTTTGCTGCAATTGGCAGAAACAAGCATATTTGCTCATTCAGCCTGAAAATGCTTTTAAGCGCATAAAAACTTACACTCTTGATTTCTGGCTAAATAAAAGCTGTTGCAATGATATTTCCATGCTGAACTGAGTTGTTCTGGGTCAAATATGAAGGCAAACCCACTTTCCTTTCAGTCTTTTGCTGCAATTGGCAGAAATCAGCTCATTCGGCCTGAAAATGCTTTTAAGCGCATAAAAACTTACACTCTTGATTTCTGGCTAAATAAAAGCTGTTGCAATGAAATTTCCATGCTGAACTGAGTTGTTCTGGGTCAAATATGAAGGCAAACCCACTTTCCTTTCAGTCTTTTGCTGCAATTGGCAGAAACAAGCATATTTGCTCATTCAGCCTGAAAATGCTTTTAAGCGCATAAAAACTTACACTCTTGATTTCTGGCTAAATAAAAGCTGTTGCAATGATATTTCCATGCTGAACTGAGTTGTTCTGGGTCAAATATGAAGGCAAACCCACTTTCCTTTCAGTCTTTTGCTGCAATTGGCAGAAATCAGCTCATTCGGCCTGAAAATGCTTTTAAGCGCATAAAAACTTACACTCTTGATTTCTGGCTAAATAAAAGCTGTTGCAATGATATTTCCATGCTGAACTGAGTTGTTCTGGGTCAAATATGAAGGCAAACCCACTTTCCTTTCAGTCTTTTGCTGCAATTGGCAGAAACAAGCATATTTGCTCATTCAGCCTGAAAATGCTTTTAAGCGCATAAAAACTTACACTCTTGATTTCTGGCTAAATAAAAGCTGTTGCAATGATATTTCCATGCTGAACTGAGTTGTTCTGGGTCAAATATGAAGGCAAACCCACTTTCCTTTCAGTCTTTTGCTGCAATTGGCAGAAATCAGCTCATTCGGCCTGAAAATGCTTTTAAGCGCATAAAAACTTACACTCTTGATTTCTGGCTAAATAAAAGCTGTTGCAATGATATTTCCATGCTGAACTGAGTTGTTCTGGGTCAAATAAGAAGGCAAACCCACTTTCCTTTCAGTATTTTGCTGCAATTGGCAGAAACAAGCATATTTGCTCTTTCGGCCTGAAAATGCTTTTAAGCGCATAAAAACTTACACTCTTGATTTCTGGCTAAATAAAAGCTGTTGCAATGATATTTCCATGCTGAACTGAGTTGTTCTGGGTCAAATATGAAGGCAAACCCACTTTCCTTTCAGTCTTTTGCTGCAATTGGCAGAAACAAGCATATTTGCTCATTCGGCCTGAAAATGCTTTTAAGCGCATAAAAACTTACACTCTTGATTTCTGGCTAAATAAAAGCTGTTGCAATGATATTTCCATGCTGAACTGAGTTGTTCTGGGTCAAATAAGAAGGCAAACCCACTTTCCTTTCAGTATTTTGCTGCAATTGGCAGAAACAAGCATATTTGCTCTTTCGGCCTGAAAATGCTTTTAAGCGCATAAAAACTTACACTCTTGATTTCTGGCTAAATAAAAGCTGTTGCAATGATATTTCCATGCTGAACTGAGTTGTTCTGGGTCAAATATGAAGGCAAACCCACTTTCCTTTCAGTCTTTTGCTGCAATTGGCAGAAACAAGCATATTTGCTCATTCGGCCTGAAAATGCTTTTAAGCGCATAAAAACTTACACTCTTGATTTCTGGCTAAATAAAAGCTGTTGCAATGATATTTCCATGCTGAACTGAGTTGTTCTGGGTCAAATATGAAGGCAAACCCACTTTCCTTTCAGTATTTTGCTGCAATTGGCAGAAACAAGCATATTTGCTCATTCGGCCTGAAAATGCTTTTAAGCGCATAAAAACTTACGCTCTTGATTTCTGGCTAAATAAAAGCTGTTGCAATGATATTTCCATGCTGAACTGAGTTGTTCTGGGTCAAATATGAAGGCAAACCCACTTTCCTTTCAGTATTTTGCTGCAATTGGCAGAAACAAGCATATTTGCTCATTCGGCCTGAAAATGCTTTTAAGCGCATAAAAACTTACACTCTTGATTTCTGGCTAAATAAAAGCTGTTGCAATGATATTTCCATGCTGAACTGAGTTGTTCTGGGTCAAATATGAAGGCAAACCCACTTTCCTTTCAGTCTTTTGCTGCAATTGGCAGAAATCATCTCATTCGGCCTGAAAATGCTTTTAAGCGCATAAAAACTT
Source organism: Channa argus (assembly GCF_033026475.1). Taxonomy (NCBI): domain Eukaryota; kingdom Metazoa; phylum Chordata; class Actinopteri; order Anabantiformes; family Channidae; genus Channa; species Channa argus. Next base: position 55,879 of record NW_027125247.1, on the reverse strand, counting down.
ACACTCTTGATTTCTGGCTAAATAAAAGCTGTTGCAATGATATTTCCATGCTGAACTGAGTTGTTCTGGGTCAAATATGAAGGCAAACCCACTTTCCTTTCAGTCTTTTGCTGCAATTGGCAGAAATCAGCTCATTCGGCCTGAAAATGCTTTTAAGCGCATAAAAACTTACACTCTTGATTTCTGACAAAATAAAAGCTGTTGCAATGATATTTCCATGCTGAACTGAGTTGTTCTGGGTCAAATATGAAGGCAAACCCACTTTCCTTTCAGTATTTTGCTGCAATTGGCAGAAACAAGCATATTTGCTCATTCGGCCTGAAAATGCTTTTAAGCGCATAAAAACTTACACTCTTGATTTCTGGCTAAATAAAAGCTGTTGCAATGATATTTCCATGCTGAACTGAGTTGTTCTGGGTCAAATATGAAGGCAAACCCACTTTCCTTTCAGTATTTTGCTGCAATTGGCAGAAACAAGCATATTTGCTCAATCGGCCTGAAAATGCTTTTAAGCGCATAAAAACTTACACTCTTGATTTCTGGCTAAATAAAAGCTGTTGCAATGATATTTCCATGCTGAACTGAGTTGTTCTGGGTCAAATAAGAAGGCACACCCACTTTCCTTTCAGTCTTTTGCTGCAATTGGCAGAAATCAGCTCATTCGGCCTGAAAATGCTTTTAAGCGCATAAAAACTTACACTCTTGATTTCTGGCTAAATAAAAGCTGTTGCAATGATATTTCCATGCTGAACTGAGTTGTTCTGGGTCAAATATGAAGGCAAACCCACTTTCCTTTCAGTCTTTTGCTGCAATTGGCAGAAATCAGCTCATTCGGCCTGAAAATGCTTTTAAGCGCATAAAAACTTACACTCTTGATTTCTGGCTAAATAAAAGCTGTTGCAATGATATTTCCATGCTGAACTGAGTTGTTCTGGGTCAAATATGAAGGCAAACCCACTTTCCTTTCAGTATTTTGCTGCAATTGGCAGAAACAAGCATATTTGCTCATTCGGCCTGAAAATGCTTTTAAGCGCATAAAAACTTACACTCTTGATTTCTGGCTAAATAAAAGCTGTTGCAATGATATTTCCATGCTGAACTGAGTTGTTCTGGGTCAAATAAGAAGGCACACCCACTTTCCTTTCAGTCTTTTGCTGCAATTGGCAGAAATCAGCTCATTCGGCCTGAAAATGCTTTTAAGCGCATAAAAACTTACACTCTTGATTTCTGGCTAAATAAAAGCTGTTGCAATGATATTTCCATGCTGAACTGAGTTGTTCTGGGTCAAATATGAAGGCAAACCCACTTTCCTTTCAGTCTTTTGCTGCAATTGGCAGAAATCAGCTCATTCGGCCTGAAAATGCTTTTAAGCGCATAAAAACTTACACTCTTGATTTCTGGCTAAATAAAAGCTGTTGCAATGATATTTCCATGCTGAACTGAGTTGTTCTGGGTCAAATATGAAGGCAAACCCACTTTCCTTTCAGTATTTTGCTGCAATTGGCAGAAACAAGCATATTGGCTCATTCGGCCTGAAAATGCTTTTAAGCGCATAAAAACTTACACTCTTGATTTCTGGCTAAATAAAAGCTGTTGCAATGATATTTCCATGCTGAACTGAGTTGTTCTGGGTCAAATATGAAGGCAAACCCACTTTCCTTTCAGTCTTTTGCTGCAATTGGCAGAAATCAGCTCATTCGGCCTGAAAATGCTTTTAAGCGCATAAAAACTTACACTCTTGATTTCTGGCTAAATAAAAGCTGTTGCAATGATATTTCCATGCTGAACTGAGTTGTTCTGGGTCAAATATGAAGGCAAACCCACTTTCCTTTCAGGCTTTTGCTGCAATTGGCAGAAATCAGCTCATTCGGCCTGAAAATGCTTTTAAGCGCATAAAAACTTACACTCTTGATTTCTGGCTAAATAAAAGCTGTTGCAATGATATTTCCATGCTGAACTGAGTTGTTCTGGGTCAAATATGAAGGCAAACCCACTTTCCTTTCAGTATTTTGCTGCAATTGGCAGAAACAAGCATATTTGCTCATTCGGCCTGAAAATGCTTTTAAGCGCATAAAAACTTACACTCTTGATTTCTGGCTAAATAAAAGCTGTTGCAATGATATTTCCATGCTGAACTGAGTTGTTCTGGGTCAAATATGAAGGCAAACCCACTTTCCTTTCAGTCTTTTGCTGCAATTGGCAGAAATCAGCTCATTCGGCCTGAAAATGCTTTTAAGCGCATAAAAACTTACACTCTTGATTTCTGGCTAAATAAAAGCTGTTGCAATGATATTTCCATGCTGAACTGAGTTGTTCTGGGTCAAATATGAAGGCAAACCCACTTTCCTTTCAGTATTTTGCTGCAATTGGCAGAAACAAGCATATTTGCTCATTCGGCCTGAAAATGCTTTTAAGCGCATAAAAACTTACACTCTTGATCTTTGGCTAAATAAAAGCTGTTGCAATGATATTTCCATGCTGAACTGAGTTGTTCTGGGTCAAATATGAAGGCAAACCCACTTTCCTTTCAGTCTTTTGCTGCAATTGGCAGAAATCAGCTCATTCGGCCTGAAAATGCTTTTAAGCGCATAAAAACTTACACTCTTGATTTCTGGCTAAATAAAAGCTGTTGCAATGATATTTCCATGCTGAACTGAGTTGTTCTGGGTCAAATATGAGGGCAAACCCACTTTCCTTTCAGTATTTTGCTGCAATTGGCAGAAACAAGCATATTTGCTCATTCGGCCTGAAAATGCTTTTAAGCGCATAAAAACTTACACTCTTGATTTCTGGCTAAATAAAAGCTGTTGCAATGATATTTCCATGCTGAACTGAGTTGTTCTGGGTCAAATATGAAGGCAAACCCACTTTCCTTTCAGTCTTTTGCTGCAATTGGCAGAAATCATCTCATTCGGCCTGAAAATGCTTTTAAGCGCATAAAAACTTACACTCTTGATTTCTGGCTAAATAAAAGCTGTTGCAATGATATTTCCATGCTGAACTGAGTTGTTCTGGGTCAAATATGAAGGCAAACCCACTTTCCTTTCAGTATTTTGCTGCAATTGGCAGAAATCAGCTCATTCGGCCTGAAAATGCTTTTAAGCGCATAAAAACTTACACTCTTGATTTCTGGCAAAATAAAAGCTGTTGCAATGATATTTCCATGCTGAACTGAGTTGTTCTGGGTCAAATATGAAGGCAAACCCACTTTCCTTTCAGTATTTTGCTGCAATTGGCAGAAACAAGCATATTTGCTCATTCGGCCTGAAAATGCTTTTAAGCGCATAAAAACTTACACTCTTGATTTCTGGCTAAATAAAAGCTGTTGCAATGATATTTCCATGCTGAACTGAGTTGTTCTGGGTCAAAAATGAAGGCAAACCCACTTTCCTTTCAGTCTTTTGCTGCAATTGGCAGAAATCAGCTCATTCGGCCTGAAATTGCTTTTAAGCGCATAAAAACTTACACTCTTGATTTCTGGCTAAATAAAAGCTGTTGCAATGATATTTCCATGCTGAACTGAGTTGTTCTGGGTCAAATATGAAGGCAAACCCACTTTCCTTTCAGTCTTTTGCTGCAATTGGCAGAAATCAGCTCATTCGGCCTGAAAATGCTTTTAAGCGCATAAAAACTTACACTCTTGATTTCTGGCTAAATAAAAGCTGTTGCAATGATATTTCCATGCTGAACTGAGTTGTTCTGGGTCAAATATGAGGGCAAACCCACTTTCATTTCAGTATTTTGCTGCAATTGGCAGAAACAAGCATATTTGCTCATTCGGCCTGAAAATGCTTTTAAGCGCATAAAAACTTACACTCTTGATTTCTGGCTAAATAAAAGCTGTTGCAATGATATTTCCATGCTGAACTGAGTTGTTCTGGGTAAAATATGCAGGCAAACCCACTTTCCTTCCAGTCTTTTGCTGCAATTGGCAGAAACAAGCATATTTGCTCATTCGGCCTGAAAATGCTTTTAAGCGCATAAAAACTTACACTCTTGATTTCTGGCAAAATAAAAGCTGTTGCAATGATATTTCCATGCTGAACTGAGTTGTTCTGGGTCAAATATGAAGGCAAACCCACTTTCCTTTCAGTATTTTGCTGCAATTGGCAGAAACAAGCATATTTGCTCATTCGGCCTGAAAATGCTTTTAAGCGCATAAAAACTTACGCTCTTGATTTCTGGCTAAATAAAAGCTGTTGCAATGATATTTCCATGCTGAACTGAGTTGTTCTGGGTCAAATATGAAGGCAAACCCACTTTCCTTTCAGTATTTTGCTGCAATTGGCAGAAACAAGCATATTTGCTCATTCGGCCTGAAAATGCTTTTAAGCGCATAAAAACTTACACTCTTGATTTCTGGCTAAATAAAAGCTGTTGCAATGATATTTCCATGCTGAACTGAGTTGTTCTGGGTCAAATATGAAGGCAAACCCACTTTCCTTTCAGTCTTTTGCTGCAATTGGCAGAAATCATCTCATTCGGCCTGAAAATGCTTTTAAGCGCATAAAAACTTACACTCTTGATTTCTGGCTAAATAAAAGCTGTTGCAATGATATTTCCATGCTGAACTGAGTTGTTCTGGGTCAAATATGAAGGCAAACCCACTTTCCTTTCAGTCTTTTGCTGCAATTGGCAGAAATCAGCTCATTCGGCCTGAAAATGCTTTTAAGCGCATAAAAACTTACACTCTTGATTTCTGGCTAAATAAAAGCTGTTGCAATGATATTTCCATGCTGAACTGAGTTGTTCTGGGTCAAATATGAAGGCAAACCCACTTTCCTTTCAGTATTTTGCTGCAATTGGCAGAAATCAGCTCATTCGGCCTGAAAATGCTTTTAAGCGCATAAAAACTTACACTCTTGATTTCTGGCTAAATAAAAGCTGTTGCAATGATATTTCCATGCTGAACTGAGTTGTTCTGGGTCAAATATGAGGGCAAACCCACTTTCCTTTCAGTATTTTGCTGCAATTGGCAGAAACAAGCATATTTGCTCATTCGGCCTGAAAATGCTTTTAAGCGCATAAAAACTTACACTCTTGATTTCTGGCTAAATAAAAGCTGTTGCAATGATATTTCCATGCTGAACTGAGTTGTTCTGGGTCAAATATGAAGGCAAACCCACTTTCCTTTCAGTATTTTGCTGCAATTGGCAGAAACAAGCATATTTGCTCATTCGGCCTGAAAATGCTTTTAAGCGCATAAAAACTTACACTCTTGATTTCTGGCTAAATAAAAGCTGTTGCAATGATATTTCCATGCTGAACTGAGTTGTTCTGGGTCAAATATGAAGGCAAACCCACTTTCCTTTCAGTATTTTGCTGCAATTGGCAGAAACAAGCATATTTGCTCATTCGGCCTGAAAATGCTTTTAAGCGCATAAAAACTTACACTCTTGATTTCTGGCTAAATAAAAGCTGTTGCAATGATATTTCCATGCTGAACTGAGTTGTTCTGGGTAAAATATGCAGGCAAACCCACTTTCCTTTCAGTCTTTTGCTGCAATTGGCAGAAACAAGCATATTTGCTCATTCGGCCTGAAAATGCTTTTAAGCGCATAAAAACTTACACTCTTGATTTCTGGCTAAATAAAAGCTGTTGCAATGATATTTCCATGCTGAACTGAGTTGTTCTGGGTCAAATATGAAGGCAAACCCACTTTCCTTTCAGTATTTTGCTGCAATTGGCAGAAACAAGCATATTTGCTCATTCGGCCTGAAAATGCTTTTAAGCGCATAAAAACTTACACTCTTGATTTCTGGCTAAATAAAAGCTGTTGCAATGATATTTCCATGCTGAACTGAGTTGTTCTGGGTCAAATATGAAGGCAAACCCACTTTCCTTTCAGTCTTTTGCTGCAATTGGCAGAAATCAGCTCATTCGGCCTGAAAATGCTTTTAAGCGCATAAAAACTTACACTCTTGATTTCTGACAAAATAAAAGCTGTTGCAATGATATTTCCATGCTGAACTGAGTTGTTCTGGGTCAAATATGAAGGCAAACCCACTTTCCTTTCAGTATTTTGCTGCAATTGGCAGAAACAAGCATATTTGCTCATTCGGCCTGAAAATGCTTTTAAGCGCATAAAAACTTACACTCTTGATTTCTGGCTAAATAAAAGCTGTTGCAATGATATTTCCATGCTGAACTGAGTTGTTCTGGGTCAAATATGAAGGCAAACCCACTTTCCTTTCAGTATTTTGCTGCAATTGGCAGAAACAAGCATATTTGCTCAATCGGCCTGAAAATGCTTTTAAGGGCATAAAAACTTACACTCTTGATTTCTGGCTAAATAAAAGCTGTTGCAATGATATTTCCATGCTGAACTGAGTTGTTCTGGGTCAAATAAGAAGGCACACCCACTTTCCTTTCAGTCTTTTGCTGCAATTGGCAGAAATCAGCTCATTCGGCCTGAAAATGCTTTTAAGCGCATAAAAACTTACACTCTTGATTTCTGGCTAAATAAAAGCTGTTGCAATGATATTTCCATGCTGAACTGAGTTGTTCTGGGTCAAATATGAAGGCAAACCCACTTTCCTTTCAGTCTTTTGCTGCAATTGGCAGAAATCAGCTCATTCGGCCTGAAAATGCTTTTAAGCGCATAAAAACTTACACTCTTGATTTCTGGCTAAATAAAAGCTGTTGCAATGATATTTCCATGCTGAACTGAGTTGTTCTGGGTCAAATATGAAGGCAAACCCACTTTCCTTTCAGTATTTTGCTGCAATTGGCAGAAACAAGCATATTTGCTCATTCGGCCTGGAAATGCTTTTAAGCGCATAAAAACTTACACTCTTGATTTTTGGCTAAATAAAAGCTGTTGCAATGATATTTCCATGCTGAACTGAGTTGTTCTGGGTCAAATATGAAGGCAAACCCACTTTCCTTTCAGTCTTTTGCTGCAATTGGCAGAAATCAGCTCATTCGGCCTGAAAATGCTTTTAAGCGCATAAAAACTTACACTCTTGATTTCTGGCTAAATAAAAGCTGTTGCAATGATATTTCCATGCTGAACTGAGTTGTTCTGGGTCAAATATGAAGGCAAACCCACTTTCCTTTCAGTATTTTGCTGCAATTGGCAGAAACAAGCATATTTGCTCATTCGGCCTGAAAATGCTTTTAAGCGCATAAAAACTTACACTCTTGATTTCTGGCTAAATAAAAGCTGTTGCAATGATATTTCCATGCTGAACTGAGTTGTTCTGGGTCAAATATGAAGGCAAACCCACTTTCCTTTCAGTATTTTGCTGCAATTGGCAGAAACAAGCATATTTGCTCATTCGGCCTGAAAATGCTTTTAAGCGCATAAAAACTTACACTCTTGATTTCTGGCTAAATAAAAGCTGTTGCAATGATATTTCCATGCTGAACTGAGTTGTTCTGGGTCAAATATGAAGGCAAACCCACTTTCCTTTCAGTCTTTTGCTGCAATTGGAAGAAATCAGCTCATTCGGCCTGAAAATGCTTTTAAGCGCATAAAAACTTACACTCTTGATTTCTGGCTAAATAAAAGCTGTTGCAATGATATTTCCATGCTGAACTGAGTTGTTCTGGGTCAAATATGAAGGCAAACCCACTTTCCTTTCAGTATTTTGCTGCAATTGGCAGAAATCAGCTCATTCGGCCTGAAAATGCTTTTAAGCGCATAAAAACTTACACTCTTGATTTCTGGCTAAATAAAAGCTGTTGCAATGATATTTCCATGCTGAACTGAGTTGTTCTGGGTCAAATATGAAGGCAAACCCACTTTCCTTTCAGTATTTTGCTGCAATTGGCAGAAACAAGCATATTTGCTCATTCGGACTGAAAATGCTTTTAAGCGCATAAAAACTTACACTCTTGATTTCTGGCTAAATAAAAGCTGTTGCAATGATATTTCCATGCTGAACTGAGTTGTTCTGGGTCAAATAAGAAGGCAAACCCACTTTCCTTTCAGTATTTTGCTGCAATTGGCAGAAACAAGCATATTTGCTCTTTCGGCCTGAAAATGCTTTTAAGCGCATAAAAACTTACACTCTTGATTTCTGGCTAAATAAAAGCTGTTGCAATGATATTTCCATGCTGAACTGAGTTGTTCTGGGTCAAATATGAAGGCAAACCCACTTTCCTTTCAGTCTTTTGCTGCAATTGGCAGAAACAAGCATATTTGCTCATTCGGCCTGAAAATGCTTTTAAGCGCATAAAAACTTACACTCTTGATTTCTGGCTAAATAAAAGCTGTTGCAATGATATTTCCATGCTGAACTGAGTTGTTCTGGGTCAAATATGAAGGCAAGCCCACTTTCCTTTCAGTATTTTGCTGCAATTGGCAGAAACAAGCATATTTGCTCATTCGGCCTGAAAATGCTTTTAAGCGCATAAAAACTTACGCTCTTGATTTCTGGCTAAATAAAAGCTGTTGCAATGATATTTCCATGCTGAACTGAGTTGTTCTGGGTCAAATATGAAGGCAAACCCACTTTCCTTTCAGTATTTTGCTGCAATTGGCAGAAACAAGCATATTTGCTCATTCGGCCTGAAAATGCTTTTAAGCGCATAAAAACGTACACTCTTGATTTCTGGCTAATAAAAGCTGTTGCAATGATATTTCCATGCTGAACTGAGTTGTTCTGGGTCAAATATGAAGGCAAACCCACTTTCCTTTCAGTCTTTTGCTGCAATTGGCAGAAATCAGCTCATTCGGCCTGAAAATGCTTTTAAGCGCATAAAAACTTACACTCTTGATTTCTGGCTAAATAAAAGCTGTTGCAATGATATTTCCATGCTGAACAGAGTTGTTCTGGGTCAAATATGAAGGCAAACCCACTTTCCTTTCAGTCTTTTGCTGCAATTGGCAGAAACAAGCATATTTGCTCATTCGGCCTGAAAATGCTTTTAAGTGCATAAAAACTTACACTCTTGATTTCTGGCTAAATAAAAGCTGTTGCAATGATATTTCCATGCTGAACTGAGTTGTTCTGGGTCAAATATGAAGGCAAACCCACTTTCCTTTCAGTCTTTTGCTGCAATTGGCAGAAATCAGCTCATTTGGCCTGAAAATGCTTTTAAGCGCATAAAAACTTACACTCTTGATTTCTGGCTAAATAAAAGCTGTTGCAATGATATTTCCATGCTGAACTGAGTTGTTCTGGGTCAAATATGAAGGCAAACCCACTTTCCTTTCAGTCTTTTGCTGCAATTGGCAGAAACAAGCATATTTGCTCATTCGGCCTGAAAATGCTTTTAAGCGCATAAAAACTTACACTCTTGATTTCTGGCTAAATAAAAGCTGTTGCAATGATGTTTCCATGCTGAACTGAGTTGTTCTGGGTCAAATATGAAGGCAAACCCACTTTCCTTTCAGTATTTTGCTGCAATTGGCAGAAACAAGCATATTTGCTCATTCGGCCTGAAAATGCTTTTAAGCGCATAAAAACTTACACTCTTGATTTCTGGCTAAATAAAAGCTGTTGCAATGATATTTCCATGCTGAACTGAGTTGTTCTGGGTCAAATAAGAAGGCAAACCCACTTTCCTTTCAGTATTTTGCTGCAATTGGCATAAACAAGCATATTTGCTCATTCGGCCTGAAAATGCTTTTAAGCGCATAAAAACTTACACTCTTGATTTCTGGCTAAATAAAAGCTGTTGCAATGATATTTCCATGCTGAACTGAGTTGTTCTGGGTCAAATATGAAGGCAAACCCACTTTCCTTTCAGTATTTTGCTGCAATTGGCAGAAACAAGCATATTTGCTCATTCGGCCTGAAAATGCTTTTAAGCGCATAAAAACTTACAGTCTTGATTTCTGGCTAAATAAAAGATGTTGCAATGATATTTCCATGCTGAACTGAGTTGTTCTGGGTCAAATATGAAGGCAAACCCACTTTCCTTTCAGTCTTTTGCTGCAATTGGCAGAAATCAGCTCATTCGGCCTGAAAATGCTTTTAAGCGCATAAAAACTTACACTCTTGATTTCTGGCTAAATAAAAGCTGTTGCAATGATATTTCCATGCTGAACTGAGTTGTTCTGGGTCAAATATGAAGGCAAACCCACTTTCCTTTCAGTATTTTGCTGCAATTGGCAGAAACAAGCATATTTGCTCATTCGGCCTGAAAATGCTTTTAAGCGCATAAAAACTTACACTCTTGATTTTTGGCTAAATAAAAGCTGTTGCAATGATATTTCCATGCTGAACTGAGTTGTTCTGGGTCAAATATGAAGGCAAACCCACTTTCCTTTCAGTCTTTTGCTGCAATTGGCAGAAATCAGCTCATTCGGCCTGAAAATGCTTTTAAGCGCATAAAAACTTACACTCTTAATTTCTGGCTAAATAAAAGCTGTTGCAATGATATTTCCATGCTGAACTGAGTTGTTCTGGGTCAAATATGAAGGCAAACCCACTTTCCTTTCAGTCTTTTGCTGCAATTGGCAGAAACAAGCATATTTGCTCATTCGGCCTGAAAATGCTTTTAAGCGCATAAAAACTTACACTCTTGATTTCTGGCTAAATAAAAGCTGTTGCAATGATATTTCCATGCTGAACTGAGTTGTTCTGGGTCAAATATGAAGGCAAACCCACTTTCCTTTCAGTATTTTGCTGCAATTGGCAGAAATCAGCTCATTCGGCCTGAAAATGCTTTTAAGCGCATAAAAACTTACACTCTTGATTTCTGGCTAAATAAAAGCTGTTGCAATGATATTTCCATGCTGAACTGAGTTGTTCTGGGTCAAATATGAAGGCAAACCCACTTTCCTTTCAGTATTTTGCTGCAATTGGCAGAAATCACCTCATTCGGCCTGAAAATGCTTTTAAGCGCATAAAAACTTACACTCTTGATTTCTGGCTAAATAAAAGCTGTTGCAATGATATTTCCATGCTGAACTGAGTTGTTCTGGGTCAAATATGAAGGCAAACCCACTTTCCTTTCAGTCTTTTGCTGCAATTGGCAGAAATCAGCTCATTCGGCCTGAAAATGCTTTTAAGCGCATAAAAACTTACACTCTTGATTTCTGGCTAAATAAAAGCTGTTGCAATGATATTTCCATGCTGAACTGAGTTGTTCTGGGTCAAATATGAAGGCAAACCCACTTTCCATTCAGTATTTTGCTGCAATTGGCAGGAATCTGCTCATTCGGCCTGAAAATGCTTTTAAGCGCATACAAACTTACACTCTTGATTTCTGGCTAAATAAAAGCTGTTGCAATGATATTTCCATGCTGAACTGAGTTGTTCTGGGTCAAATATGAAGGCAAACCCACTTTCCTTTCAGTCTTTTGCTGCAGTTGGCAGAAACAAGCATATTTGCTCATTCGGCCTGAAAATGCTTTTAAGCGCATAAAAACTTACACTCTTGATTTCTGGCTAAATAAAAGCTGTTGCAATGATATTTCCATGCTGAACTGAGTTGTTCTGGGTCAAATATGAAGGCAAACCCACTTTCCTTTCAGTATGTTGCTGCAATTGGCAGAAATCAGCTCATTCGGCCTGAAAATGCTTTTAAGCGCATAAAAACTTACACTCTTGATTTCTGGCTAAATAAAAGCTGTTGCAATGATATTTCCATGCTGAACTGAGTTGTTCTGGGTCAAATATGAAGGCAAACCCACTTTCCTTTCAGTCTTTTGCTGCAATTGGCAGAAATCATCTCATTCGGCCTGAAAATGCTTTTAAGCGCATAAAAACTTACACTCTTGATTTCTGGCTAAATAAAAGCTGTTGCAATGATATTTCCATGCTGAACTGAGTTGTTCTGGGTCAAATATGAAGGCAAACCCACTTTCCTTTCAGTATTTTGCTGCAATTGGCAGAAATCAGCTCATTCGGCCTGAAAATGCTTTTAAGCGCATAAAAACTTACACTCTTGATTTCTGGCTAAATAAAAGCTGTTGCAATGATATTTCCATGCTGAACTGAGTTGTTCTGGGTCAAATATGAAGGCAAACCCACTTTCCTTTCAGTATTTTGCTGCAATTGGCAGAAACAAGCATATTTGCTCATTCGGCCTGAAAATGCTTTTAAGCGCATAAAAACTTACACTCTTGATTTCTGGCTAAATAAAAGCTGTTGCAATGATATTTCCATGCTGAACTGAGTTGTTCTGGGTCAAATATGAAGGCAAACCCACTTTCCTTTCAGTATTTTGCTGCAATTGGCAGAAATCACCTCATTCGGCCTGAAAATGCTTTTAAGCGCATAAAAACTTACACTCTTGATTTCTGGCTAAATAAAAGCTGTTGCAATGATATTTCCATGCTGAACTGAGTTGTTCTGGGTCAAATATGAAGGCAAACCCACTTTCCTTTCAGTCTTTTGCTGCAATTGGCAGAAATCAGCTCATTCGGCCTGAAAATGCTTTTAAGCGCATAAAAACTTACACTCTTGATTTCTGGCTAAATAAAAGCTGTTGCAATGATATTTCCATGCTGAACTGAGTTGTTCTGGGTCAAATATGAAGGCAAACCCACTTTCCATTCAGTATTTTGCTGCAATTGGCAGGAATCTGCTCATTCGGCCTGAAAATGCTTTTAAGCGCATACAAACTTACACTCTTGATTTCTGGCTAAATAAAAGCTGTTGCAATGATATTTCCATGCTGAACTGAGTTGTTCTGGGTCAAATATGAAGGCAAACCCACTTTCCTTTCAGTCTTTTGCTGCAGTTGGCAGAAACAAGCATATTTGCTCATTCGGCCTGAAAATGCTTTTAAGCGCATAAAAACTTACACTCTTGATTTCTGGCTAAATAAAAGCTGTTGCAATGATATTTCCATGCTGAACTGAGTTGTTCTGGGTCAAATATGAAGGCAAACCCACTTTCCTTTCAGTATGTTGCTGCAATTGGCAGAAATCAGCTCATTCGGCCTGAAAATGCTTTTAAGCGCATAAAAACTTACACTCTTGATTTCTGGCTAAATAAAAGCTGTTGCAATGATATTTCCATGCTGAACTGAGTTGTTCTGGGTCAAATATGAAGGCAAACCCACTTTCCTTTCAGTCTTTTGCTGCAATTGGCAGAAATCAGCTCATTCGGCCTGAAAATGCTTTTAAGCGCATAAAAACTTACACTCTTGATTTCTGGCTAAATAAAAGCTGTTGCAATGATATTTCCATGCTGAACTGAGTTGTTCTGGGTCAAATATGAAGGCAAACCCACTTTCCTTTCAGTCTTTTGCTGCAATTGGCAGAAACAAGCATATTTGCTCATTCAGCCTGAAAATGCTTTTAAGCGCATAAAAACTTACACTCTTGATTTCTGGCTAAATAAAAGCTGTTGCAATGATATTTCCATGCTGAACTGAGTTGTTCTGGGTCAAATATGAAGGCAAACCCACTTTCCTTTCAGTCTTTTGCTGCAATTGGCAGAAATCAGCTCATTCGGCCTGAAAATGCTTTTAAGCGCATAAAAACTTACACTCTTGATTTCTGGCTAAATAAAAGCTGTTGCAATGATATTTCCATGCTGAACTGAGTTGTTCTGGGTCAAATATGAAGGCAAACCCACTTTCCTTTCAGTCTTTTGCTGCAATTGGCAGAAACAAGCATATTTGCTCATTCAGCCTGAAAATGCTTTTAAGCGCATAAAAACTTACACTCTTGATTTCTGGCTAAATAAAAGCTGTTGCAATGATATTTCCATGCTGAACTGAGTTGTTCTGGGTCAAATATGAAGGCAAACCCACTTTCCTTTCAGTCTTTTGCTGCAATTGGCAGAAATCAGCTCATTCGTCCTGAAAATGCTTTTAAGCGCATAAAAACTTACAGTCTTGATTTCTGGCTAAATAAAAGCTGTTGCAATGATATTTCCATGCTGAACTGAGTTGTTCTGGGTCAAATATGAAGGCAAACCCACTTTCCTTTCAGTCTTTTGCTGCAATTGGCAGAAATCAGCTCATTCGGCCTGAAAATGCTTTTAAGCGCATAAAAACTTACACTCTTGATTTCTGGCTAAATAAAAGCTGTTGCAATGATATTTCCATGCTGAACTGAGTTGTTCTGGGTCAAATATGAAGGCAAACCCACTTTCCTTTCAGTCTTTTGTTGCAATTGGCAGAAATCAGCTCATTCGGCCTGAAAATGCTTTTAAGCGCATAAAAACATACACTCTTGATTTCTGGCTAAATAAAAGCTGTTGCAATGATATTTCCATGCTGAACTGAGTTGTTCTGGGTCAAATATGAAGGCAAACCCACTTTCCTTTCAGTATTTTGCTGCAATTGGCAGAAACAAGCATATTTGCTCATTCGGCCTGAAAATGCTTTTAAGCGCATAAAAACGTACACTCTTGATTTCTGGCTAATAAAAGCTGTTGCAATGATATTTCCATGCTGAACTGAGTTGTTCTGGGTCAAATATGAAGGCAAACCCACTTTCCTTTCAGTCTTTTGCTGCAATTGGCAGAAATCAGCTCATTCGGCCTGAAAATGCTTTTAAGCGCATAAAAACTTACACTCTTGATTTCTGGCTAAATAAAAGCTGTTGCAATGATATTTCCATGCTGAACAGAGTTGTTCTGGGTCAAATATGAAGGCAAACCCACTTTCCTTTCAGTATTTTGCTGCAATTGGCAGAAACAAGCATATTTGCTCATTCGGCCTGAAAATGCTTTTAAGTGCATAAAAACTTACACTCTTGATTTCTGGCTAAATAAAAGCTGTTGCAATGATATTTCCATGCTGAACTGAGTTGTTCTGGGTCAAATATGAAGACAAACCCACTTTCCTTTCAGTCTTTTGCTGCAATTGGCAGAAATCAGCTTATTTGGCCTGAAAATGCTTTTAAGCGCATAAAAACTTACACTCTTGATTTCTGGCTAAATAAAAGCTGTTGCAATGATATTTCCATGCTGAACTGAGTTGTTCTGGGTCAAATATGAAGGCAAACCCACTTTCCTTTCAGTCTTTTGCTGCAATTGGCAGAAACAAGCATATTTGCTCATTCGGCCTGAAAATGCTTTTAAGCGCATAAAAACTTACACTCTTGATTTCTGGCTAAATAAAAGCTGTTGCAATGATGTTTCCATGCTGAACTGAGTTGTTCTGGGTCAAATATGAAGGCAAACCCACTTTCCTTTCAGTATTTTGCTGCAATTGGCAGAAACAAGCATATTTGCTCATTCGGCCTGAAAATGCTTTTAAGCGCATAAAAACTTACACTCTTGATTTCTGGCTAAATAAAAGCTGTTGCAATGATATTTCCATGCTGAACTGAGTTGTTCTGGGTCAAATAAGAAGGCAAACCCACTTTCCTTTCAGTATTTTGCTGCAATTGGCATAAACAAGCATATTTGCTCATTCGGCCTGAAAATGCTTTTAAGCGCATAAAAACTTACACTCTTGATTTCTGGCTAAATAAAAGCTGTTGCAATGATATTTCCATGCTGAACTGAGTTGTTCTGGGTCAAATATGAAGGCAAACCCACTTTCCTTTCAGTCTTTTGCTGCAATTGGCAAAAACAAGCATATTTGCTCATTCGGCCTGAAAATGCTTTTAAGCGCATAAAAACTTACACTCTTGATTTCTGGCTAAATAAAAGCTGTTGCAATGATATTTCCATGCTGAACTGAGTTGTTCTGGGTCAAATATGAAGGCAAACCCACTTTCCTTTCAGTATTTTGCTGCAATTGGCAGAAATCAGCTCATTCGGCCTGAAAATGCTTTTAAGCGCATAAAAACTTACACTCTTGATTTCTGGCTAAATAAAAGCTGTTGCAATGATATTTCCATGCTGAACTGAGTTGTTCTGGGTCAAATATGAAGGCAAACCCACTTTCCTTTCAGTCTTTTGCTGCAATTGGTAGAAAGAAGCTCATTTGGCCTGAAAATGCTTTTAAGCGCATAAAAACTTACACTCTTGATTTCTGGCTAAATAAAAGCTGTTGCAATGATATTTCCATGCTGAACTGAGTTGTTCTGGGTCAAATATGAAGGCAAACCCACTTTCCTTTCAGTATTTTGCTGCAATTGGCAGAAACAAGCATATTTGCTCATTCGGCCTGAAAATGCTTTTAAGCGCATAAAAACTTACACTCTTGATTTCTGGCTAAATAAAGCTGTTGCAATGATATTTCCATGCTGAACTGAGTTGTTCTGGGTCAAATATGAAGGCAAACCCACTTTCCTTTCAGTCTTTTGCTGCAATTGGCAGAAATCAGCTCATTCGGCCTGAAAATGCTTTTAAGCGCATAAAAACTTACACTCTTGATTTCTGGCTAAATAAAAGCTGTTGCAATGATATTTCCATGCTGAACTGAGTTGTTCTGGGTCAAATATGAAGGCAAACCCACTTTCCTTTCAGTCTTTTGCTGCAATTGGCAGAAATCAGCTCATTCGGCCTGAAAATGCTTTTAAGCGCATAAAAACTTACACTCTTGATTTCTGGCTAAATAAAAGCTGTTGCAATGATATTTCCATGCTGAACTGAGTTGTTCTGGGTCAAATATGAAGGCAAACCCACTTTCCTTTCAGTATTTTGCTGCAATTGGCAGAAACAAGCATATTTGCTCATTCGGCCTGAAAATGCTTTTAAGCGCATAAAAACTTACACTCTTGATTTTTGGCTAAATAAAAGCTGTTGCAATGATATTTCCATGCTGAACTGAGTTGTTCTGGGTCAAATATGAAGGCAAACCCACTTTCCTTTCAGTCTTTTGCTGCAATTGGCAGAAATCAGCTCATTCGGCCTGAAAATGCTTTTAAGCGCATAAAAACTTACACTCTTAATTTCTGGCTAAATAAAAGCTGTTGCAATGATATTTCCATGCTGAACTGAGTTGTTCTGGGTCAAATATGAAGGCAAACCCACTTTCCTTTCAGTCTTTTGCTGCAATTGGCAGAAACAAGCATATTTGCTCATTCGGCCTGAAAATGCTTTTAAGCGCATAAAAACTTACACTCTTGATTTCTGGCTAAATAAAAGCTGTTGCAATGATATTTCCATGCTGAACTGAGTTGTTCTGGGTCAAATATGAAGGCAAACCCACTTTCCTTTCAGTATTTTGCTGCAATTGGCAGAAATCAGCTCATTCGGCCTGAAAATGCTTTTAAGCGCATAAAAACTTACACTCTTGATTTCTGGCTAAATAAAAGCTGTTGCAATGATATTTCCATGCTGAACTGAGTTGTTCTGGGTCAAATATGAAGGCAAACCCACTTTCCTTTCAGTATTTTGCTGCAATTGGCAGAAATCAGCTCATTCGGCCTGAAAATGCTTTTAAGCGCATAAAAACTTACACTCTTGATTTCTGGCTAAATAAAAGCTGTTGCAATGATATTTCCATGCTGAACTGAGTTGTTCTGGGTCAAATATGAAGGCAAACCCACTTTCCTTTCAGTCTTTTGCTGCAATTGGCAGAAATCAGCTCATTCGGCCTGAAAATGCTTTTAAGCGCATAAAAACTTACACTCTTGATTTCTGGCTAAATAAAAGCTGTTGCAATTATATTTCCATGCTGAACTGAGTTGTTCTGGGTCAAATATGAAGGCAAACCCACTTTCCATTCAGTATTTTGCTGCAATTGGCAGGAATCTGCTCATTCGGCCTGAAAATGCTTTTAAGCGCATAAAAACTTACACTCTTGATTTCTGGCTAAATAAAAGCTGTTGCAATGATATTTCCATGCTGAACTGAGTTGTTCTGGGTCAAATATGAAGGCAAACCCACTTTCCTTTCAGTCTTTTGCTGCAATTGGCAGAAACAAGCATATTTGCTCATTCGGCCTGAAAATGCTTTTAAGCGCATACAAACTTACACTCTTGATTTCTGGCTAAATAAAAGCTGTTGCAATGATATTTCCATGCTGAACTGAGTTGTTCTGGGTCAAATATTAAGGCAAACCCACTTTCCTTTCAGTCTTTTGCTGCAATTGGCAGAAATCAGCTCATTCGGCCTGAAAATGCTTTTAAGCGCATAAAAACTTACACTCTTGATTTCTGGCTAAATAAAAGCTGTTGCAATGATATTTCCATGCTGAACTGAGTTGTTCTGGGTCAAATATGAAGGCAAACCCACTTTCCTTTCAGTATTTTGCTGCAATTGGCAGAAACCAGCAAATTTGCTCATTCGGCCTGAAAATGCTTTTAAGCGCATAAAAACTTACACTCTTGATTTCTGGCTAAATAAAAGCTGTTGCAATGATATTTCCATGCTGAACTGAGTTGTTCTGGGTCAAATATGAAGGCAAACCCACTTTCCTTTCAGTCTTTTGCTGCAATTGGCAGAAATCAGCTCATTCGGCCTGAAAATGCTTTTAAGCGCATAAAAACTTACACTCTTGATTTCTGGCTAAATAAAAGCTGTTGCAATGATATTTCCATGCTGAACTGAGTTGTTCTGGGTCAAATATGAAGGCAAACCCACTTTCCTTTCAGTCTTTTGCTGCAATTGGCAGAAATCAGCTCATTCGGCCTGAAAATGCTTTTAAGCGCATAAAAACTTACACTCTTGATTTCTGGCTAAATAAAAGCTGTTGCAATGATATTTCCATGCTGAACTGAGTTGTTCTGGGTCAAATATGAAGGCAAACCCACTTTCCTTTCAGTATTTTGCTGCAATTGGCAGGAATCAGCTCATTCGGCCTGAAAATGCTTTTAAGCGCATACAAACTTACACTCTTGATTTCTGGCTAAATAAAAGCTGTTGCAATGATATTTCCATGCTGAACTGAGTTGTTCTGGGTCAAATATGAAGGCAAACCCACTTTCCTTTCAGTCTTTTGCTGCAGTTGGCAGAAACAAGCATATTTGCTCATTCGGCCTGAAAATGCTTTTAAGAGCATAAAAACTTACACTCTTGATTTCTGGCTAAATAAAAGCTGTTGCAATGATATTTCCATGCTGAACTGAGTTGTTCTGGGTCAAATATGAAGGCAAACCAACCCACTTTCCTTTCAGTATGTTGCTGCAATTGGCAGAAATCAGCTCATTCGGCCTGAAAATGCTTTTAAGCGCATAAAAACTTACACTCTTGATTTCTGGCTAAATAAAAGCTGTTGCAATGATATTTCCATACTGAACTGAGTTGTTCTGGGTCAAATATGAAGGCAAACCCACTTTCCTTTCAGTATTTTGCTGCAATTGGCAGAAACAAGCATATTTGCTCATTCGGCCTGAAAATGCTTTTAAGCGCATAAAAACTTACACTCTTGATTTCTGGCTAAATAAAAGCTGTTGCAATGATATTTCCATGCTGAACTGAGTTGTTCTGGGTCAAATAAGAAGGCAAACCCACTTTCCTCTCAGTATTTTGCTGCAATTGGCAGAAATCAGCTCATTCGGCTTGAAAATGCTTTTAAGCGCATAAAAACTTACACTCTTGATTTCTGGCTAAATAAAAGCTGTTGCAATGATATTTCCATGCTGAACTGAGTTGTTCTGGGTCAAATATGAAGGCAAACCCACTTTCCTTTCAGTCTTTTGCTGCAATTGGCAGAAATCAGCTCATTCGGCCTGAAAATGCTTTTAAGCGCATAAAAACTTACACTCTTGATTTCTGGCTAAATAAAAGCTGTTGCAATGATATTTCCATGCTGAACTGAGTTGTTCTGGGTCAAATATGAAGGCAAACCCACTTTCCTTTCAGTATTTTGCTGCAATTGGCAGAAACCAGCAAATTTGCTCATTCGGCCTGAAAATGCTTTTAAGCGCATAAAAACTTACACTCTTGATTTCTGGCTAAATAAAAGCTGTTGCAATGATATTTCCATGCTGAACTGAGTTGTTCTGGGTCAAATATGAAGGCAAACCCACTTTCCTTTCAGTCTTTTGCTGCAATTGGCAGAAATCAGCTAATTCGGCCTGAAAATGCTTTTAAGTGCATAAAAACTTACACTCTTGATTTCTGGCTAAATAAAAGCTGTTGCAATGATATTTCCATGCTGAACTGAGTTGTTCTGGGTCAAATATGAAGGCAAACCCACTTTCCTTTCAGTCTTTTGCTGCAATTGGCAGAAATCAGCTCATTCGGCCTGAAAATGCTTTTAAGCGCATAAAAACTTACACTCTTGATTTCTGGCTAAAAAAAAGTTGTTGCAATGATATTTCCATGCTGAACTGAGTTGTTCTGGGTCAAATATGAAGGCAAACCCACTTTCCTTTCAGTCTTTTGCTGCAATTGGCAGAAATCCCCTCATTCGGCCTGAAAATGCTTTTAAGCGCATAAAAACTTACACTCTTGATTTCTGGCTAAATAAAAGCTGTTGCAATGATATTTCCATGCTGAACTGAGTTGTTCTGGGTCAAATATGAAGGCAAACCCACTTTCCTTTCAGTCTTTTGCTGCAATTGGCAGAAATCAGCTCATTCGGCCTGAAAATGCTTTTAAGCGCATAAAAACTTACACTCTTGATTTCTGGCTAAATAAAAGCTGTTGCAATTATATTTCCATGCTGAACTGAGTTGTTCTGGGTCAAATATGAAGGCAAACCCACTTTCCTTTCAGTCTTTTGCTGCAATTGGCAGAAATCAGCTCATTCGGCCTGAAAATGCTTTTAAGCGCATAAAAACTTACACTCTTGATTTCTGGCTAAATATAAGCTGTTGCAATGATATTTCCATGCTGAACTGAGTTGTTCTGGGTCAAATATGAAGGCAAACCCACTTTCCTTTCAGTATTTTGCTGCAATTGGCAGGAATCAGCTCATTCGGCCTGAAAATGCTTTTAAGCGCATACAAACTTACACTCTTGATTTCTGGCTAAATAAAAGCTGTTGCAATGATATTTCCATGCTGAACTGAGTTGTTCTGGGTCAAATATGAAGGCAAACCCACTTTCCTTTCAGTCTTTTGCTGCAGTTGGCAGAAACAAGCATATTTGCTCATTCGGCCTGAAAATGCTTTTAAGAGCATAAAAACTTACACTCTTGATTTCTGGCTAAATAAAAGCTGTTGCAATGATATTTCCATGCTGAACTGAGTTGTTCTGGGTCAAATATGAAGGCAAACCAACCCACTTTCCTTTCAGTATGTTGCTGCAATTGGCAGAAATCAGCTCATTCGGCCTGAAAATGCTTTTAAGCGCATAAAAACTTACAGTCTTGATTTCTGGCTAAATAAAAGCTGTTGCAATGATATTTCCATGCTGAACTGAGTTGTTCTGGGTCAAATATGAAGGCAAACCCACTTTCCTTTCAGTATTTTGCTGCAATTGGCAGAAACAAGCATATTTGCTCATTCGGCCTGAAAATGCTTTTAAGCGCATAAAAACTTACACTCTTGATTTCTGGCTAAATAAAAGCTGTTGCAATGATATTTCCATGCTGAACTGAGTTGTTCTGGGTCAAATAAGAAGGCACACCCACTTTCCTCTCAGTATTTTGCTGCAATTGGCAGAAATCAGCTAATTCGGCCTGAAAATGCTTTTAAGCGCATAAAAACTTACACTCTTGATTTCTGGCTAAATAAAAGCTGTTGCAATGATATTTCCATGCTGAACTGAGTTGTTCTGGGTAAAATATGAAGGCAAACCCACTTTCCTTTCAGTATTTTGCTGCAATTGGCAGAAATCAGCTCATTCGGCCTGAAAATGCTTTTAAGCGCATAAAAACTTACACTCTTGATTTCTGGCTAAATAAAAGCTGTTGCAATGATATTTCCATGCTGAACTGAGTTGTTCTGGGTCAAATATGAAGACAAACCCACTTTCCTTTCAGTATTTTGCTGCAATTGGCAGAAACAAGCATATTTGCTCAATCGGCCTGAAAATGCTTTTAAGCGCATAAAAACTTACACTCTTGATTTCTGGCTAAATAAAAGCTGTTGCAATGATATTTCCATGCTGAACTGAGTTGTTCTGGGTCAAATATGAAGGCAAACCCACTTTCCTTTCAGTATGTTGCTGCAATTGGCAGATATCAGCTCATTCGGCCTGAAAATGCTTTTAAGCGCATAAAAACTTACACTCTTGATTTCTGGCTAAATAAAAGCTGTTGCAATGATATTTCCATGCTGAACTGAGTTGTTCTGGGTCAAATATGAAGGCAAACCCACTTTCCTTTCAGTCTTTTGCTGCAGTTGGCAGAAACAAGCATATTTGCTCATTCGGCCTGAAAATGCTTTTAAGCGCATAAAAACTTACACTCTTGATTTCTGGCTAAATAAAAGCTGTTGCAATGATATTTCCATGCTGAACTGAGTTGTTCTGGGTCAAATATGAAGGCAAACCCACTTTCCTTTCAGTATGTTGCTGCAATTGGCAGAAATCAGCTCATTCGGCCTGAAAATGCTTTTAAGCGCATAAAAACTTACACTCTTGATTTCTGGCTAAATAAAAGCTGTTGCAATGATATTTCCATGCTGAACTGAGTTGTTCTGGGTCAAATATGAAGGCAAACCCACTTTCCTTTCAGTATTTTGCTGCAATTGGCAGAAACAAGCATATTTGCTCATTCGGCCTGAAAATGCTTTTAAGCGCATAAAAACTTACACTCTTGATTTCTGGCTAAATAAAAGCTGTTGCAATGATATTTCCATGCTGAACTGAGTTGTTCTGTGTCAAATAAGAAGGCAAACCCACTTTCCTTTCAGTATTTTGCTGCAATTGGCAGAAACAAGCATATTTGCTCATTCGGCCTGAAAATGCTTTTAAGCGCATAAAAACTTACACTCTTGATTTCTGGCTAAATAAAAGCTGTTGCAATGATATTTCCATGCTGAACTGAGTTGTTCTGTGTCAAATAAGAAGGCAAACCCACTTTCCTTTCAGTATTTTGCTGCAATTGGCAGAAACAAGCATATTTGCTCATTCGGCCTGAAAATGCTTTTAAGCGCATAAAAACTTACACTCTTGATTTCTGGCTAAATAAAAGCTGTTGCAATGATATTTCCATGCTGAACTGAGTTGTTCTGGGTCAAATAAGAAGGCACACCCACTTTCCTCTCAGTATTTTGCTGCAATTGGCAGAAATCAGCTCATTCGGCCTGAAAATGCTTTTAAGCGCATAAAAACTTACACTCTTGATTTCTGGCTAAATAAAAGCTGTTGCAATGATATTTCCATGCTGAACTGAGTTGTTCTGGGTCAAATATGAAGGCAAACCCACTTTCCTTTCAGTCTTTTGCTGCAATTGGCAGAAATCAGCTCATTCGGCCTGAAAATGCTTTTAAGCGCATAAAAACTTACACTCTTGATTTCTGGCTAAATAAAAGCTGTTGCAATGATATTTCCATGCTGAACTGAGTTGTTCTGGGTCAAATATGAAGGCAAACCCACTTTCCTTTCAGTATTTTGCTGCAATTGGCAGAAACAAGCATATTTGCTCATTCAGCCTGAAAATGCTTTTAAGCGCATAAAAACTTACACTCTTGATTTCTGGCTAAATAAAAGCTGTTGCAATGATATTTCCATGCTGAACTGAGTTGTTCTGGGTCAAATATGAAGGCAAACCCACTTTCCTTTCAGTCTTTTGCTGCAATTGGCAGAAATCAGCTCATTCGGCCTGAAAATGCTTTTAAGCGCATAAAAACTTACACTCTTGATTTCTGGCTAAATAAAAGCTGTTGCAATGATATTTCCATGCTGAACTGAGTTGTTCTGGGTCAAATATGAAGGCAAACCCACTTTCCTTTCAGTATTTTGCTGCAATTGGCAGAAACAAGCATATTTGCTCAATCGGCCTGAAAATGCTTTTAAGCGCATAAAAACTTACACTCTTGATTTCTGGCTAAATAAAAGCTGTTGCAATGATATTTCCATGCTGAACTGAGTTGTTCCTGGTCAAATATGAAGGCAAACCCACTTGCCTTTCAGTATTTTGCTGCAATTGGCAGAAACAAGCATATTTGCTCAATCGGCCTGAAAATGCTTTTAAGCGCATAAAAACTTACACTCTTGATTTCTGGCTAAATAAAAGCTGTTGCAATGATATTTCCATGCTGAACTGAGTTGTTCTGGGTCAAATATGAAGGCAAACCCACTTTCCTTTCAGTATTTTGCTGCAATTGGCAGAAACAAGCATATTTGCTCAATCGGCCTGAAAATGCTTTTAAGCGCATAAAAACTTACATTCTTGATTTCTGGCTAAATAAAAGCTGTTGCAATGATATTTCCATGCTGAACTGAGTTGTTCTAGGTCAAATATGAAGGCAAACCCACTTTCCTTTCAGTATTTTGCTGCAATTGGCAGAAACAAGCATATTTGCTCATTCGGCCTGAAAATGCTTTTAAGCGCATAAAAACTTACACTCTTGATTTCTGGCTAAATAAAAGCTGTTGCAATGATATTTCCATGCTGAACTGAGTTGTTCTGGGTCAAATATGAAGGCAAACCCACTTTCCTTTCAGTCTTTTGCTGCAATTGGCAGAAATCAGCTCATTCGGCCTGAAAATGCTTTTAAGCGCATAAAAACTTACACTCTTGATTTCTGGCTAAATAAAAGCTGTTGCAATGATATTTCCATGCTGAACTGAGTTGTTCTGGGTCAAATATGAAGGCAAACCCACTTTCCTTTCAGTATGTTGCTGCAATTGGCAGAAATCAGCTCATTCGGCCTGAAAATGCTTTTAAGCGCATAAAAACTTACACTCTTGATTTCTGGCTAAATAAAAGCTGTTGCAATGATATTTCCATGCTGAACTGAGTTGTTCTGGGTCAAATATGAAGGCAAACCCACTTTCCTTTCAGTATGTTGCTGCAATTGACAGAAATCACCTCATTCGGCCTGAAAATGCTTTTAAGCGCATAAAAACTTACACTCTTGATTTCTGGCTAAATAAAAGCTGTTGCAATGATATTTCCATGCTGAACTGAGTTGTTCTGGGTCAAATATGAAGGCAAACCCACTTTCCTTTCAGTCTTTTGCTGCAGTTGGCAGAAACAAGCATATTTGCTCATTCGGCCTGAAAATGCTTTTAAGCGCATAAAAACTTACACTCTTGATTTCTGGCTAAATAAAAGCTGTTGCAATGATATTTCCATGCTGAACTGAGTTGTTCTGGGTCAAATATGAAGGCAAACCCACTTTCCTTTCAGTATGTTGCTGCAATTGGCAGAAATCAGCTCATTCGGCCTGAAAATGCTTTTAAGCGCATAAAAACTTACACTCTTGATTTCTGGCTAAATAAAAGCTGTTGCAATGATACTTCCATGCTGAACTGAGTTGTTCTGGGTCAAATATGAAGGCAAACCCACTTTCCTTTCAGTCTTTTGCTGCAATTGGCAGAAATCAGCTCATTCGGCCTGAAAATGCTTTTAAGCGCATAAAAACTTACACTCTTGATTTCTGGCTAAATAAAAGCTGTTGCAATGATATTTCCATGCTGAACTGAGTTGTTCTGGGTCAAATATGAAGGCAAACCCACTTTCCTTTCAGTATTTTGCTGCAATTGGCAGAAATCAGCTCATTCGGCCTGAAAATGCTTTTAAGCGCATAAAAACTTACACTCTTGATTTCTGGCTAAATAAAAGCTGTTGCAATGATATTTCCATGCTGAACTGAGTTGTTCTGGGTCAAATATGAAGGCAAACCCACTTTCCTTTCAGTATGTTGCTGCAATTGGCAGATATCAGCTCATTCGGCCTGAAAATGCTTTTAAGCGCATAAAAACTTACACTCTTGATTTCTGGCTAAATAAAAGCTGTTGCAATGATATTTCCATGCTGAACTGAGTTGTTCTGGGTCAAATATGAAGGCAAACCCACTTTCCTTTCAGTCTTTTGCTGCAGTTGGCAGAAACAAGCATATTTGCTCATTCGGCCTGAAAATGCTTTTAAGCGCATAAAAACTTACACTCTTGATTTCTGGCTAAATAAAAGCTGTTGCAATGATATTTCCATGCTGAACTGAGTTGTTCTGGGTCAAATATGAAGGCAAACCCACTTTCCTTTCAGTATGTTGCTGCAATTGGCAGAAATCAGCTCATTCGGCCTGAAAATGCTTTTAAGCGCATAAAAACTTACACTCTTGATTTCTGGCTAAATAAAAGCTGTTGCAATGATATTTCCATGCTGAACTGAGTTGTTCTGGGTCAAATATGAAGGCAAACCCACTTTCCTTTCAGTATTTTGCTGCAATTGGCAGAAATCAGCTCATTCGGCCTGAAAATGCTTTTAAGCGCATAAAAACTTACACTCTTGATTTCTGGCTAAATAAAAGCTGTTGCAATGATATTTCCATGCTGAACTGAGTTGTTCTGGGTCAAATATGAAGACAAACCCACTTTCCTTTCAGTATTTTGCTGCAATTGGCAGAAACAAGCATATTTGCTCAATCGGCCTGAAAATGCTTTTAAGCGCATAAAAACTTACACTCTTGATTTCTGGCTAAATAAAAGCTGTTGCAATGATATTTCCATGCTGAACTGAGTTGTTCTGGGTCAAATATGAAGGCAAACCCACTTTCCTTTCAGTATGTTGCTGCAATTGGCAGATATCAGCTCATTCGGCCTGAAAATGCTTTTAAGCGCATAAAAACTTACACTCTTGATTTCTGGCTAAATAAAAGCTGTTGCAATGATATTTCCATGCTGAACTGAGTTGTTCTGGGTCAAATATGAAGGCAAACCCACTTTCCTTTCAGTCTTTTGCTGCAGTTGGCAGAAACAAGCATATTTGCTCATTCGGCCTGAAAATGCTTTTAAGCGCATAAAAACTTACACTCTTGATTTCTGGCTAAATAAAAGCTGTTGCAATGATATTTCCATGCTGAACTGAGTTGTTCTGGGTCAAATATGAAGGCAAACCCACTTTCCTTTCAGTATGTTGCTGCAATTGGCAGAAATCAGCTCATTCGGCCTGAAAATGCTTTTAAGCGCATAAAAACTTACACTCTTGATTTCTGGCTAAATAAAAGCTGTTGCAATGATATTTCCATGCTGAACTGAGTTGTTCTGGGTCAAATATGAAGGCAAACCCACTTTCCTTTCAGTATTTTGCTGCAATTGGCAGAAACAAGCATATTTGCTCATTCGGCCTGAAAATGCTTTTAAGCGCATAAAAACTTACACTCTTGATTTCTGGCTAAATAAAAGCTGTTGCAATGATATTTCCATGCTGAACTGAGTTGTTCTGTGTCAAATAAGAAGGCAAACCCACTTTCCTTTCAGTATTTTGCTGCAATTGGCAGAAACAAGCATATTTGCTCATTCGGCCTGAAAATGCTTTTAAGCGCATAAAAACTTACACTCTTGATTTCTGGCTAAATAAAAGCTGTTGCAATGATATTTCCATGCTGAACTGAGTTGTTCTGTGTCAAATAAGAAGGCAAACCCACTTTCCTTTCAGTATTTTGCTGCAATTGGCAGAAACAAGCATATTTGCTCATTCGGCCTGAAAATGCTTTTAAGCGCATAAAAACTTACACTCTTGATTTCTGGCTAAATAAAAGCTGTTGCAATGATATTTCCATGCTGAACTGAGTTGTTCTGGGTCAAATAAGAAGGCACACCCACTTTCCTCTCAGTATTTTGCTGCAATTGGCAGAAATCAGCTCATTCGGCCTGAAAATGCTTTTAAGCGCATAAAAACTTACACTCTTGATTTCTGGCTAAATAAAAGCTGTTGCAATGATATTTCCATGCTGAACTGAGTTGTTCTGGGTCAAATATGAAGGCAAACCCACTTTCCTTTCAGTCTTTTGCTGCAATTGGCAGAAATCAGCTCATTCGGCCTGAAAATGCTTTTAAGCGCATAAAAACTTACACTCTTGATTTCTGGCTAAATAAAAGCTGTTGCAATGATATTTCCATGCTGAACTGAGTTGTTCTGGGTCAAATATGAAGGCAAACCCACTTTCCTTTCAGTATTTTGCTGCAATTGGCAGAAACAAGCATATTTGCTCATTCAGCCTGAAAATGCTTTTAAGCGCATAAAAACTTACACTCTTGATTTCTGGCTAAATAAAAGCTGTTGCAATGATATTTCCATGCTGAACTGAGTTGTTCTGGGTCAAATATGAAGGCAAACCCACTTTCCTTTCAGTCTTTTGCTGCAATTGGCAGAAATCAGCTCATTCGGCCTGAAAATGCTTTTAAGCGCATAAAAACTTACACTCTTGATTTCTGGCTAAATAAAAGCTGTTGCAATGATATTTCCATGCTGAACTGAGTTGTTCTGGGTCAAATATGAAGGCAAACCCACTTTCCTTTCAGTATTTTGCTGCAATTGGCAGAAACAAGCATATTTGCTCAATCGGCCTGAAAATGCTTTTAAGCGCATAAAAACTTACACTCTTGATTTCTGGCTAAATAAAAGCTGTTGCAATGATATTTCCATGCTGAACTGAGTTGTTCCTGGTCAAATATGAAGGCAAACCCACTTGCCTTTCAGTATTTTGCTGCAATTGGCAGAAACAAGCATATTTGCTCAATCGGCCTGAAAATGCTTTTAAGCGCATAAAAACTTACACTCTTGATTTCTGGCTAAATAAAAGCTGTTGCAATGATATTTCCATGCTGAACTGAGTTGTTCTGGGTCAAATATGAAGGCAAACCCACTTTCCTTTCAGTATTTTGCTGCAATTGGCAGAAACAAGCATATTTGCTCATTCGGCCTGAAAATGCTTTTAAGCGCATAAAAACTTACACTCTTGATTTCTGGCTAAATAAAAGCTGTTGCAATGATATTTCCATGCTGAACTGAGTTGTTCTGTGTCAAATAAGAAGGCAAACCCACTTTCCTTTCAGTATTTTGCTGCAATTGGC
This sequence comes from Channa argus, assembly GCF_033026475.1. Taxonomy (NCBI): domain Eukaryota; kingdom Metazoa; phylum Chordata; class Actinopteri; order Anabantiformes; family Channidae; genus Channa; species Channa argus. The sequence continues at coordinate 27,265 of NW_027125247.1, read as the reverse complement.
AGAAACAAGCATATTTGCTCATTCGGCCTGAAAATGCTTTTAAGCGCATAAAAACTTACACTCTTGATTTCTGGCTAAATAAAAGCTGTTGCAATGATATTTCCATGCTGAACTGAGTTGTTCTGTGTCAAATAAGAAGGCAAACCCACTTTCCTTTCAGTATTTTGCTGCAATTGGCAGAAACAAGCATATTTGCTCATTCGGCCTGAAAATGCTTTTAAGCGCATAAAAACTTACACTCTTGATTTCTGGCTAAATAAAAGCTGTTGCAATGATATTTCCATGCTGAACTGAGTTGTTCTGGGTCAAATAAGAAGGCACACCCACTTTCCTCTCAGTATTTTGCTGCAATTGGCAGAAATCAGCTCATTCGGCCTGAAAATGCTTTTAAGCGCATAAAAACTTACACTCTTGATTTCTGGCTAAATAAAAGCTGTTGCAATGATATTTCCATGCTGAACTGAGTTGTTCTGGGTCAAATATGAAGGCAAACCCACTTTCCTTTCAGTCTTTTGCTGCAATTGGCAGAAATCAGCTCATTCGGCCTGAAAATGCTTTTAAGCGCATAAAAACTTACACTCTTGATTTCTGGCTAAATAAAAGCTGTTGCAATGATATTTCCATGCTGAACTGAGTTGTTCTGGGTCAAATATGAAGGCAAACCCACTTTCCTTTCAGTATTTTGCTGCAATTGGCAGAAACAAGCATATTTGCTCATTCGGCCTGAAAATGCTTTTAAGCGCATAAAAACTTACACTCTTGATTTCTGGCTAAATAAAAGCTGTTGCAATGATATTTCCATGCTGAACTGAGTTGTTCTGGGTCAAATAAGAAGGCACACCCACTTTCCTTTCAGTCTTTTGCTGCAATTGGCAGAAATCAGCTCATTCGGCCTGAAAATGCTTTTAAGCGCATAAAAACTTACACTCTTGATTTCTGGCTAAATAAAAGCTGTTGCAATGATATTTCCATGCTGAACTGAGTTGTTCTGGGTCAAATATGAAGGCAAACCCACTTTCCTTTCAGTCTTTTGCTGCAATTGGCAGAAATCAGCTCATTCGGCCTGAAAATGCTTTTAAGCGCATAAAAACTTACACTCTTGATTTCTGGCTAAATAAAAGCTGTTGCAATGATATTTCCATGCTGAACTGAGTTGTTCTGGGTCAAATATGAAGGCAAACCCACTTTCCTTTCAGTATTTTGCTGCAATTGGCAGAAACAAGCATATTTGCTCAATCGGCCTGAAAATGCTTTTAAGCGCATAAAAACTTACACTCTTGATTTCTGGCTAAATAAAAGCTGTTGCAATGATATTTCCATGCTGAACTGAGTTGTTCTGGGTCAAATATGAAGGCAAACCCACTTTCCTTTCAGTATTTTGCTGCAATTGGCAGAAACAAGCATATTTGCTCAATCGGCCTGAAAATGCTTTTAAGCGCATAAAAACTTACACTCTTGATTTCTGGCTAAATAAAAGCTGTTGCAATGATATTTCCATGCTGAACTGAGTTGTTCTAGGTCAAATATGAAGGCAAACCCACTTTCCTTTCAGTCTTTTGCTGCAATTGGCAGAAATCAGCTCATTCGGCCTGAAAATGCTTTTAAGCGCATAAAAACTTACACTCTTGATTTCTGGCTAAATAAAAGCTGTTGCAATGATATTTCCATGCTGAACTGAGTTGTTCTGGGTCAAATATGAAGGCAAACCCACTTTCCTTTCAGTCTTTTGCTGCAATTGGCAGAAATCAGCTCATTCGGCCTGAAAATGCTTTTAAGCGCATAAAAACTTACACTCTTGATTTCTGGCTAAATAAAAGCTGTTGCAATGATATTTCCATGCTGAACTGAGTTGTTCTGGGTCAAATATGAAGGCAAACCCACTTTCCTTTCAGTATTTTGCTGCAATTGGCAGAAACAAGCATATTTGCTCAATCGGCCTGAAAATGCTTTTAAGCGCATAAAAACTTACACTCTTGATTTCTGGCTAAATAAAAGCTGTTGCAATGATATTTCCATGCTGAACTGAGTTGTTCTGGGTCAAATATGAAGGCAAACCCACTTTCCTTTCAGTATTTTGCTGCAATTGGCAGAAACAAGCATATTTGCTCAATCGGCCTGAAAATGCTTTTAAGCGCATAAAAACTTACACTCTTGATTTCTGGCTAAATAAAAGCTGTTGCAATGATATTTCCATGCTGAACTGAGTTTTTCTAGGTCAAATATGAAGGCAAACCCACTTTCCTTTCAGTCTTTTGCTGCAATTGGCAGAAATCAGCTCATTCGGCCTGAAAATGCTTTTAAGCGCATAAAAACTTACACTCTTGATTTCTGGCTAAATAAAAGCTGTTGCAATGATATTTCCATGCTGAACTGAGTTGTTCTGGGTCAAATATGAAGGCAAACCCACTTTCCTTTCAGTCTTTTGCTGCAATTGGCAGAAATCAGCTCATTCGGCCTGAAAATGCTTTTAAGCGCATAAAAACTTACACTCTTGATTTCTGGCTAAATAAAACCTGGTGCAATGATATTTCCATGCTGAACTGAGTTGTTCTGGGTCAAATATGAAGGCAAACCCACTTTCCTTTCAGTATTTTGCTGCAATTGGCAGAAACAAGCATATTTGCTCATTCGGCCTGAAAATGCTTTTAAGCGCATAAAAACTTACACTCTTGATTTTTGGCTAAATAAAAGCTGTTGCAATGATATTTCCATGCTGAACTGAGTTGTTCTGGGTCAAATATGAAGGCAAACCCACTTTCCTTTCAGTCTTTTGCTGCAATTGGCAGAAATCAGCTCATTCGGCCTGAAAATGCTTTTGAGCGCATATAAACTTACACTCTTGATTTCTGGCTAAATAAAAGCTGTTGCAATGATATTTCCATGCTGAACTGAGTTGTTCTGGGTCAAATATGAAGGCAAACCCACTTTCCTTTCAGTATTTTGCTGCAATTGGCAGAAAACAGCTCATTCGGCCTGAAAATGCTTTTAAGCGCATAAAAACTTACAGTCTTGATTTCTGGCTAAATAAAAGCTGTTGCAATGATATTTCCATGCTGAACTGAGTTGTTCTGGGTCAAATATGAAGGCAAACCCACTTTCCTTTCAGTCTTTTGCTGCAATTGGCAGAAATCAGCTCATTCGGCCTGAAAATGCTTTTAAGCGCATAAAAACTTACACTCTTGATTTCTGGCTAAATAAAAGCTGTTGCAATGATATTTCCATGCTGAACTGAGTTGTTCTGGGTCAAATATGAAGGCAAACCCACTTTCCTTTCAGAAATCAGCTCATTCAGCCTGAAAATGCTTTTAAGCGCATAAAAACTTACACTCTTGATTTCTGGCTAAATAAAAGCTGTTGCAATGATATTTCCATGCTGAACTGAGTTGTTCTGGGTCAAATATGAAGGCAAACCCACTTTCCTTTCAGTATTTTGCTGCAATTGGCAGAAACAAGCATATTTACTCATTCGGCCTGAAAATGCTTTTAAGCGCATAAAAACTTACACTCTTGATTTCTGGCTAAATAAAAGCTGTTGCAATGATATTTCCATGCTGAACTGAGTTGTTCTGGGTCAAATATGAAGGCAAACCCACTTTCCTTTCAGTATTTTGCTGCAATTGGCAGAAACAAGCATATTTGCTCATTCGGCCTGAAAATGCTTTTAAGCGCATAAAAACTTACACTCTTGATTTCTGGCTAAATAAAAGCTGTTGCAATGATATTTCCATGCTGAACTGAGTTGTTCTGGGTCAAATATGAAGGCAAACCCACTTTCCTTTCAGTCTTTTGCTGCAATTGGCAGAAATCAGCTCATTCGGCCTGAAAATGCTTTTAAGCGCATAAAAACTTACACTCTTGATTTCTGGCTAAATAAAAGCTGTTGCAATGATATTTCCATGCTGAACTGAGTTGTTCTGGGTCAAATATGAAGGCAAACCCACTTTCCTTTCAGTCTTTTGCTGCAATTGGCAGAAACAAGCATATTTGCTCATTCGGCCTGAAAATGCTTTTAAGCGCATAAAAACTTACACTCTTGATTTCTGGCTAAATAAAAGCTGTTGCAATGATGTTTCCATGCTGAACTGAGTTGTTCTGGGTCAAATATGAAGGCAAACCCACTTTCCTTTCAGTATTTTGCTGCAATTGGCAGAAACAAGCATATTTGCTCATTCAGCCTGAAAATGCTTTTAAGCGCATAAAAACTTACACTCTTGATTTCTGGCTAAATAAAAGCTGTTGCAATGATATTTCCATGCTGAACTGAGTTGTTCTGGGTCAAATATGAAGGCAAACCCACTTTCCTTTCAGTCTTTTGCTGCAATTGGCAAAAACAAGCATATTTGCTCATTCGGCCTGAAAATGCTTTTAAGCGCATAAAAACTTACACTCTTGATTTCTGGCTAAATAAAAGCTGTTGCAATGATATTTCCATGCTGAACTGAGTTGTTCTGGGTCAAATATGAAGGCAAACCCACTTTCCTTTCAGTATTTTGCTGCAATTGGCAGAAACAAGCATATTTGCTCATTCGGCCTGAAAATGCTTTTAAGCGCATAAAAACTTACACTCTTGATTTCTGGCTAAATAAAAGCTGTTGCAATGATATTTCCATGCTGAACTGAGTTGTTCTGGGTCAAATATGAAGGCAAACCCACTTTCCTTTCAGTATTTTGCTGCAATTGGCAGAAACAAGCATATTTGCTCATTCGGCCTGAAAATGCTTTTAAGCGCATAAAAACTTACACTCTTGATTTTTGGCTAAATAAAAGCTGTTGCAATGATATTTCCATGCTGAACTGAGTTGTTCTGGGTCAAATATGAAGGCAAACCCACTTTCCTTTCAGTATGTTGCTGCAATTGGCAGAAATCAGCTCATTCGGCCTGAAAATGCTTTTAAGCGCATAAAAACTTACACTCTTAATTTCTGGCTAAATAAAAGCTGTTGCAATGATATTTCCATGCTGAACTGAGTTGTTCTGGGTCAAATATGAAGGCAAACCCACTTTCCTTTCAGTCTTTTGCTGCAATTGGCAGAAACAAGCATATTTACTCATTCGGCCTGAAAATGCTTTTAAGCGCATAAAAACTTACACTCTTGATTTCTGGCTAAATAAAAGCTGTTGCAATGATATTTCCATGCTGAACTGAGTTGTTCTGGGTCAAATATGAAGGCAAACCCACTTTCCTTTCAGTATTTTGCTGCAATTGGCAGAAATCACCTCATTCGGCCTGAAAATGCTTTTAAGCGCATAAAAACTTACACTCTTGATTTCTGGCTAAATAAAAGCTGTTGCAATGATATTTCCATGCTGAACTGAGTTGTTCTGGGTCAAATATGAAGGCAAACCCACTTTCCTTTCAGTCTTTTGCTGCAATTGGCAGAAATCAGCTCATTCGGCCTGAAAATGCTTTTAAGCGCATAAAAACTTACACTCTTGATTTCTGGCTAAATAAAAGCTGTTGCAATGATATTTCCATGCTGAACTGAGTTGTTCTGGGTCAAATATGAAGGCAAACCCACTTTCCTTTCAGTATGTTGCTGCAATTGGCAGAAATCAGCTCATTCGGCCTGAAAATGCTTTTAAGCGCATAAAAACTTACACTCTTGATTTCTGGCTAAATAAAAGCTGTTGCAATGATATTTCCATGCTGAACTGAGTTGTTCTGGGTCAAATATGAAGGCAAAACCACTTTCCTTTCAGTATTTTGCTGCAATTGGCAGAAACAAGCATATTTGCTCATTCGGCCTGAAAATGCTTTTAAGCGCATAAAAACTTACACTCTTGATTTCTGGCTAAATAAAAGCTGTTGCAATGATATTTCCATGCTGAACTGAGTTGTTCTGGGTCAAATATGAAGGCAAACCCACTTTCCTTTCAGTATTTTGCTGCAATTGGCAGAAACAAGCATATTTGCTCATTCGGCCTGAAAATGCTTTTAAGCGCATAAAAACTTACACTCTTGATTTCTGGCTAAATAAAAGCTGTTGCAATGATATTTCCATGCTGAACTGAGTTGTTCTGTGTCAAATAAGAAGGCAAACCCACTTTCCTTTCAGTATTTTGCTGCAATTGGCAGAAACAAGCATATTTGCTCATTCGGCCTGAAAATGCTTTTAAGCGCATAAAAACTTACACTCTTGATTTCTGGCTAAATAAAAGCTGTTGCAATGATATTTCCATGCTGAACTGAGTTGTTCTGGGTCAAATAAGAAGGCACACCCACTTTCCTCTCAGTATTTTGCTGCAATTGGCAGAAATCAGCTCATTCGGCCTGAAAATGCTTTTAAGCGCATAAAAACTTACACTCTTGATTTCTGGCTAAATAAAAGCTGTTGCAATGATATTTCCATGCTGAACTGAGTTGTTCTGGGTCAAATATGAAGGCAAACCCACTTTCCTTTCAGTCTTTTGCTGCAATTGGCAGAAATCAGCTCATTCGGCCTGAAAATGCTTTTAAGCGCATAAAAACTTACACTCTTGATTTCTGGCTAAATAAAAGCTGTTGCAATGATATTTCCATGCTGAACTGAGTTGTTCTGGGTCAAATATGAAGGCAAACCCACTTTCCTTTCAGTCTTTTGCTGCAATTGGCAGAAATCAGCTCATTCGGCCTGAAAATGCTTTTAAGCGCATAAAAACTTACACTCTTGATTTCTGGCTAAATAAAAGCTGTTGCAATGATATTTCCATGCTGAACTGAGTTGTTCTGGGTCAAATATGAAGGCAAACCCACTTTCCTTTCAGTATTTTGCTGCAATTGGCAGAAACAAGCATATTTGCTCAATCGGCCTGAAAATGCTTTTAAGCGCATAAAAACTTACTCTCTTGATTTCTGGCTAAATAAAAGCTGTTGCAATGATATTTCCATGCTGAACTGAGTTGTTCTAGGTCAAATATGAAGGCAAACCCACTTTCCTTTCAGTATTTTGCTGCAATTGGCAGAAACAAGCATATTTGCTCATTCGGCCTGAAAATGCTTTTAAGCGCATAAAAACTTACACTCTTGATTTCTGGCTAAATAAAAGCTGTTGCAATGATATTTCCATGCTGAACTGAGTTGTTCTGGGTCAAATATGAAGGCAAACCCACTTTCCTTTCAGTCTTTTGCTGCAATTGGCAGAAATCAGCTCATTCGGCCTGAAAATGCTTTTAAGCGCATAAAAACTTACACTCTTGATTTCTGGCTAAATAAAAGCTGTTGCAATGATATTTCCATGCTGAACTGAGTTGTTCTGGGTCAAATATGAAGGCAAACCCACTTTCCTTTCAGTATGTTGCTGCAATTGGCAGAAATCAGCTCATTCGGCCTGAAAATGCTTTTAAGCGCATAAAAACTTACACTCTTGATTTCTGGCTAAATAAAAGCTGTTGCAATTATATTTCCATGCTGAACTGAGTTGTTCTGGGTCAAATATGAAGGCAAACCCACTTTCCTTTCAGTCTTTTGCTGCAATTGGCAGAAATCAGCTCATTCGGCCTGAAAATGCTTTTAAGCGCATAAAAACTTACACTCTTGATTTCTGGCTAAATAAAAGCTGTTGCAATGATATTTCCATGCTGAACTGAGTTGTTCTGGGTCAAATATGAAGGCAAACCCACTTTCCTTTCAGTCTTTTGCTGCAGTTGGCAGAAACAAGCATATTTGCTCATTCGGCCTGAAAATGCTTTTAAGCGCATAAAAACTTACACTCTTGATTTCTGGCTAAATAAAAGCTGTTGCAATGATATTTCCATGATGAACTGAGTTGTTCTGGGTCAAACATGAAGGCAAACCCACTTTCCTTTCAGTATTTTGCTGCAATTGGCAGAAATCAGCTCATTCGGCCTGAAAATGCTTTTAAGCGCATAAAAACTTACACTCTTGATTTCTGGCTAAATAAAAGCTGTTGCAATGATATTTCCATGCTGAACTGAGTTGTTCTGGGTCAAATATGAAGGCAAACCCACTTTCCTTTCAGTCTTTTGCTGCAATTGGCAGAAATCAGCTCATTCGGCCTGAAAATGCTTTTAAGCGCATAAAAACTTACACTCTTGATTTCTGGCTAAATAAAAGCTGTTGCAATGATATTTCCATGCTGAACTGAGTTGTTCTGGGTCAAATATGAAGGCAAACCCACTTTCCTTTCAGTATTTTGCTGCAATTGGCAGAAATCAGCTCATTCGGCCTGAAAATGCTTTTAAGCGCATAAAAACTTACACTCTTGATTTCTGGCTAAATAAAAGCTGTTGCAATGATATTTCCATGCTGAACTGAGTTGTTCTGGGTCAAATATGAAGGCAAACCCACTTTCCTTTCAGTCTTTTGCTGCAATTGGCAGAAACAAGCATATTTGCTCATTCGGCCTGAAAATGCTTTTAAGCGCATAAAAACTTACACTCTTGATTTCTGGCTAAATAAAAGCTGTTGCAATGATATTTCCATGCTGAACTGAGTTGTTCTGGGTCAAATATGAAGGCAAACCCACTTTCCTTTCAGTATGTTGCTGCAATTGGCAGAAATCAGCTCATTCGGCCTGAAAATGCTTTTAAGCGCATAAAAACTTACACTCTTGATTTCTGGCTAAATAAAAGCTGTTGCAATGATATTTCCATGCTGAACTGAGTTGTTCTGGGTCAAATATGAAGGCAAACCCACTTTCCTTTCAGTCTTTTGCTGCAATTGGCAGAAACAAGCATATTTGCTCATTCGGTCTGAAAATGCTTTTAAGCGCATAAAAACTTACACTCTTGATTTCTGGCTATATAAAAGCTGTTGCAATGATATTTCCATGCTGAACTGAGTTGTTCTGGGTCAAATATGAAGGCAAACCCACTTTGCTTTCAGTCTTTTGCTGCAATTGGCAGAAATCAGCTCATTCGGCCTGAAAATGCTTTTAAGCACATAAAAACTTACACTCTTGATTTATGGCTAAATAAAAGCTGTTGCGATGATATTTCCATGTTGAACTGAGTTGTTCTTGGTCAAATATGAAGGCAAACCCACTTTCCTTTCAGAAATCAGCTCATTCGGCCTGAAAATGCTTTTAAGCGCATAAAAACTTACACTCTTGATTTCTGGCTAAATAAAAGCTGTTGCAATGATATTTCCATGCTGAACTGAGTTGTTCTGGGTCAAATATGAAGGCAAACCCACTTTCCTTTCAGTATTTTGCTGCAATTGGCAGAAACAAGCATATTTGCTCATTCGGCCTGAAAATGCTTTTAAGCGCATAAAAACTTACACTCTTGATTTCTGGCTAAATAAAAGCTGTTGCAATGATATTTCCATGCTGAACTGAGTTGTTCTGGGTCAAATATGAAGGCAAACCCACTTTCCTTTCAGTCTTTTGCTGCAATTGGCAGAAATCAGCTCATTCGGCCTGAAAATGCTTTTAAGCGCATAAAAACTTACACTCTTGATTTCTGGCTAAATAAAAGCTGTTGCAATGATATTTCCATGCTGAACTGAGTTGTTCTGGGTCAAATATGAAGGCAAACCCACTTTCCTTTCAGTATTTTGCTGCAATTGGCAGAAAACAGCTCATTCGGCCTGAAAATGCTTTTAAGCGCATAAAAACTTACAGTCTTGATTTCTGGCTAAATAAAAGCTGTTGCAATGATATTTCCATGCTGAACTGAGTTGTTCTGGGTCAAATATGAAGGCAAACCCACTTTCCTTTCAGTATTTTGCTGCAATTGGCAGAAATCAGCTCATTCAGCCTGAAGTTGCTTTCAAGCGCATAAAAACTTACACTCTTGGTTTCTGGCTAAATAAAAGCTGTTGCAATGATATTTCCATGCTGAACTGAGTTGTTCTGGGTCAAATATGAAGGCAAAACCACTTTCCTTTCAGTCTTTTGCTGCAATTGGCAGAAATCAGCTCATTCGGCCTGAAAATGCTTTTAAGCGCATAAAAACTTACACTCTTGATTTCTGGCTACATAAAAGCTGTTGCAATGATATTTCCATGCTGAACTGAGTTGTTCTAGGTCAAATATGAAGGCAAACCCAGTTTCCTTTCAGTATTTTGCTGCAATTGGCAGAAATTAGCTCATGCGACCTGAAAATGCTTTTAAGCGCATAAAAACTTACACTCTTGATTTCTGGCTAAATAAAAGCTGTTGCAATTATATTTCCATGCTGAACTGAGTTGTTCTGGGTCAAATATGAAGGCAAACCCACTTTCCTTTCAGTCTTTTGCTGCAATTGGCAGAAATCAGCTCATTTGGCCTGAAAATGCTTTTAAGCGCATAAAAACTTACACTCTTGATTTCTGGCTAAATAAAAGCTGTTGCAATGATATTTCCATGCTGAACTGAGTTGTTCTGGGTCAAATATGAAGGCAAACCCACTTTCCTTTCAGTCTTTTGCTGCAATTGGCAGAAATCAGCTCATTCGGCCTGAAAATGCTTTTAAGCGCATAAAAACTTACACTCTTGATTTCTGGCTAAATAAAAGCTGTTGCAATGATATTTCCATGCTGAACTGAGTTGTTCTGGGTCAAATATGAAGGCAAACCCACTTTCCTTTCAGTCTTTTGCTGCAATTGGCAGAAATCAGCTCATTCGGCCTGAAAATGCTTTTAAGCGCATAAAAACTTACACTCTTGATTTCTGGCTAAATAAAAGCTGTTGCAATGATATTTCCATGCTGAACTGAGTTGTTCTGGGTCAAATATGAAGGCAAACCCACTTTCCTTTCAGTATTTTGCTGCAATTGGCAGAAACAAGCATATTTGCTCAATCGGCCTGAAAATGCTTTTAAGCGCATAAAAACTTACACTCTTGATTTCTGGCTAAATAAAAGCTGTTGCAATGATATTTCCATGCTGAACTGAGTTGTTCTAGGTCAAATATGAAGGCAAACCCACTTTCCTTTCAGTCTTTTGCTGCAATTGGCAGAAATCAGCTCATTCGGCCTGAAAATGCTTTTAAGCGCATAAAAACTTACACTCTTGATTTCTGGCTAAATAAAAGCTGTTGCAATGATATTTCCATGCTGAACTGAGTTGTTCTGGGTCAAATATGAAGGCAAACCCACTTTCCTTTCAGTCTTTTGCTGCAATTGGCAGAAATCAGCTCATTCGGCCTGAAAATGCTTTTAAGCGCATAAAAACTTACACTCTTGATTTCTGGCTAAATAAAAGCTGTTGCAATGATATTTCCATGCTGAACTGAGTTGTTCTGGGTCAAATATGAAGGCAAACCCACTTTCCTTTCAGTATTTTGCTGCAATTGGCAGAAACAAGCATATTTGCTCAATCGGCCTGAAAATGCTTTTAAGCGCATAAAAACTTACACTCTTGATTTCTGGCTAAATAAAAGCTGTTGCAATGATATTTCCATGCTGAACTGAGTTGTTCTGGGTCAAATATGAAGGCAAACCCACTTTCCTTTCAGTATTTTGCTGCAATTGGCAGAAACAAGCATATTTGCTCAATCGGCCTGAAAATGCTTTTAAGCGCATAAAAACTTACACTCTTGATTTCTGGCTAAATAAAAGCTGTTGCAATGATATTTCCATGCTGAACTGAGTTTTTCTAGGTCAAATATGAAGGCAAACCCACTTTCCTTTCAGTCTTTTGCTGCAATTGGCAGAAATCAGCTCATTCGGCCTGAAAATGCTTTTAAGCGCATAAAAACTTACACTCTTGATTTCTGGCTAAATAAAAGCTGTTGCAATGATATTTCCATGCTGAACTGAGTTGTTCTGGGTCAAATATGAAGGCAAACCCACTTTCCTTTCAGTCTTTTGCTGCAATTGGCAGAAATCAGCTCATTCGGCCTGAAAATGCTTTTAAGCGCATAAAAACTTACACTCTTGATTTCTGGCTAAATAAAAGCTGTTGCAATGATATTTCCATGCTGAACTGAGTTGTTCTGGGTCAAATATGAAGGCAAACCCACTTTCCTTTCAGTATTTTGCTGCAATTGGCAGAAACAAGCATATTTGCTCATTCGGCCTGAAAATGCTTTTAAGCGCATAAAAACTTACACTCTTGATTTTTGGCTAAATAAAAGCTGTTGCAATGATATTTCCATGCTGAACTGAGTTGTTCTGGGTCAAATATGAAGGCAAACCCACTTTCCTTTCAGTCTTTTGCTGCAATTGGCAGAAATCAGCTCATTCGGCCTGAAAATGCTTTTGAGCGCATATAAACTTACACTCTTGATTTCTGGCTAAATAAAAGCTGTTGCAATGATATTTCCATGCTGAACTGAGTTGTTCTGGGTCAAATATGAAGGCAAACCCACTTTCCTTTCAGTATTTTGCTGCAATTGGCAGAAAACAGCTCATTCGGCCTGAAAATGCTTTTAAGCGCATAAAAACTTACAGTCTTGATTTCTGGCTAAATAAAAGCTGTTGCAATGATATTTCCATGCTGAACTGAGTTGTTCTGGGTCAAATATGAAGGCAAACCCACTTTCCTTTCAGTCTTTTGCTGCAATTGGCAGAAATCAGCTCATTCGGCCTGAAAATGCTTTTAAGCGCATAAAAACTTACACTCTTGATTTCTGGCTAAATAAAAGCTGTTGCAATGATATTTCCATGCTGAACTGAGTTGTTCTGGGTCAAATATGAAGGCAAACCCACTTTCCTTTCAGAAATCAGCTCATTCAGCCTGAAAATGCTTTTAAGCGCATAAAAACTTACACTCTTGATTTCTGGCTAAATAAAAGCTGTTGCAATGATATTTCCATGCTGAACTGAGTTGTTCTGGGTCAAATATGAAGGCAAACCCACTTTCCTTTCAGTATTTTGCTGCAATTGGCAGAAACAAGCATATTTACTCATTCGGCCTGAAAATGCTTTTAAGCGCATAAAAACTTACACTCTTGATTTCTGGCTAAATAAAAGCTGTTGCAATGATATTTCCATGCTGAACTGAGTTGTTCTGGGTCAAATATGAAGGCAAACCCACTTTCCTTTCAGTATTTTGCTGCAATTGGCAGAAACAAGCATATTTGCTCATTCGGCCTGAAAATGCTTTTAAGCGCATAAAAACTTACACTCTTGATTTCTGGCTAAATAAAAGCTGTTGCAATGATATTTCCATGCTGAACTGAGTTGTTCTGGGTCAAATATGAAGGCAAACCCACTTTCCTTTCAGTCTTTTGCTGCAATTGGCAGAAATCAGCTCATTCGGCCTGAAAATGCTTTTAAGCGCATAAAAACTTACACTCTTGATTTCTGGCTAAATAAAAGCTGTTGCAATGATATTTCCATGCTGAACTGAGTTGTTCTGGGTCAAATATGAAGGCAAACCCACTTTCCTTTCAGTCTTTTGCTGCAATTGGCAGAAACAAGCATATTTGCTCATTCGGCCTGAAAATGCTTTTAAGCGCATAAAAACTTACACTCTTGATTTCTGGCTAAATAAAAGCTGTTGCAATGATGTTTCCATGCTGAACTGAGTTGTTCTGGGTCAAATATGAAGGCAAACCCACTTTCCTTTCAGTATTTTGCTGCAATTGGCAGAAACAAGCATATTTGCTCATTCAGCCTGAAAATGCTTTTAAGCGCATAAAAACTTACACTCTTGATTTCTGGCTAAATAAAAGCTGTTGCAATGATATTTCCATGCTGAACTGAGTTGTTCTGGGTCAAATATGAAGGCAAACCCACTTTCCTTTCAGTCTTTTGCTGCAATTGGCAAAAACAAGCATATTTGCTCATTCGGCCTGAAAATGCTTTTAAGCGCATAAAAACTTACACTCTTGATTTCTGGCTAAATAAAAGCTGTTGCAATGATATTTCCATGCTGAACTGAGTTGTTCTGGGTCAAATATGAAGGCAAACCCACTTTCCTTTCAGTATTTTGCTGCAATTGGCAGAAATCAGCTCATTCGGCCTGAAAATGCTTTTAAGCGCATAAAAACTTACACTCTTGATTTCTGGCTAAATAAAAGCTGTTGCAATGATATTTCCATGCTGAACTGAGTTGTTCTGGGTCAAATATGAAGGCAAACCCACTTTCCTTTCAGTATTTTGCTACAATTGGCAGAAACAAGCATATTTGCTCATTCGGCCTGAAAATGCTTTTAAGCGCATAAAAACTTACACTCTTGATTTCTGGCTAAATAAAAGCTGTTGCAATGATATTTCCATGCTGAACTGAGTTGTTCTGGGTCAAATATGAAGGCAAACCCACTTTCCTTTCAGTATTTTGCTGCAATTGGCAGAAACAAGCATATTTGCTCATTCGGCCTGAAAATGCTTTTAAGCGCATAAAAACTTACACTCTTGATTTCTGGCTAAATAAAAGCTGTTGCAATGATATTTCCATGCTGAACTGAGTTGTTCTGGGTCAAATATGAAGGCAAACCCACTTTCCTTTCAGTATGTTGCTGCAATTGGCAGAAATCAGCTCATTCGGCCTGAAAATGCTTTTAAGCGCATAAAAACTTACACTCTTGATTTCTGGCTAAATAAAAGCTGTTGCAATGATATTTCCATGCTGAACTGAGTTGTTCTGGGTCAAATATGAAGGCAAACCCACTTTCCTTTCAGTATTTTGCTGCAATTGGCAGAAACAAGCATATTTGCTCATTCGGCCTGAAAATGCTTTTAAGCGCATAAAAACTTACACTCTTGATTTTTGGCTAAATAAAAGCTGTTGCAATGATATTTCCATGCTGAACTGAGTTGTTCTGGGTCAAATATGAAGGCAAACCCACTTTCCTTTCAGTATTTTGCTGCAATTGGCAGAAATCACCTCATTCGGCCTGAAAATGCTTTTAAGCGCATAAAAACTTACACTCTTGATTTCTGGCTAAATAAAAGCTGTTGCAATGATATTTCCATGCTGAACTGAGTTGTTCTGGGTCAAATATGAAGGCAAACCCACTTTCCTTTCAGTCTTTTGCTGCAATTGGCAGAAATCAGCTCATTCGGCCTGAAAATGCTTTTAAGCGCATAAAAACTTACACTCTTGATTTCTGGCTAAATAAAAGCTGTTGCAATGATATTTCCATGCTGAACTGAGTTGTTCTGGGTCAAATATGAAGGCAAACCCACTTTCCTTTCAGTATGTTGCTGCAATTGGCAGAAATCAGCTCATTCGGCCTGAAAATGCTTTTAAGCGCATAAAAACTTACACTCTTGATTTCTGGCTAAATAAAAGCTGTTGCAATGATATTTCCATGCTGAACTGAGTTGTTCTGGGTCAAATATGAAGGCAAAACCACTTTCCTTTCAGTATTTTGCTGCAATTGGCAGAAACAAGCATATTTGCTCATTCGGCCTGAAAATGCTTTTAAGCGCATAAAAACTTACACTCTTGATTTCTGGCTAAATAAAAGCTGTTGCAATGATATTTCCATGCTGAACTGAGTTGTTCTGGGTCAAATATGAAGGCAAACCCACTTTCCTTTCAGTATTTTGCTGCAATTGGCAGAAACAAGCATATTTGCTCATTCGGCCTGAAAATGCTTTTAAGCGCATAAAAACTTACACTCTTGATTTCTGGCTAAATAAAAGCTGTTGCAATGATATTTCCATGCTGAACTGAGTTGTTCTGTGTCAAATAAGAAGGCAAACCCACTTTCCTTTCAGTATTTTGCTGCAATTGGCAGAAACAAGCATATTTGCTCATTCGGCCTGAAAATGCTTTTAAGCGCATAAAAACTTACACTCTTGATTTCTGGCTAAATAAAAGCTGTTGCAATGATATTTCCATGCTGAACTGAGTTGTTCTGGGTCAAATAAGAAGGCACACCCACTTTCCTCTCAGTATTTTGCTGCAATTGGCAGAAATCAGCTCATTCGGCCTGAAAATGCTTTTAAGCGCATAAAAACTTACACTCTTGATTTCTGGCTAAATAAAAGCTGTTGCAATGATATTTCCATGCTGAACTGAGTTGTTCTGGGTCAAATATGAAGGCAAACCCACTTTCCTTTCAGTCTTTTGCTGCAATTGGCAGAAATCAGCTCATTCGGCCTGAAAATGCTTTTAAGCGCATAAAAACTTACACTCTTGATTTCTGGCTAAATAAAAGCTGTTGCAATGATATTTCCATGCTGAACTGAGTTGTTCTGGGTCAAATATGAAGGCAAACCCACTTTCCTTTCAGTCTTTTGCTGCAATTGGCAGAAATCAGCTCATTCGGCCTGAAAATGCTTTTAAGCGCATAAAAACTTACACTCTTGATTTCTGGCTAAATAAAAGCTGTTGCAATGATATTTCCATGCTGAACTGAGTTGTTCTGGGTCAAATATGAAGGCAAACCCACTTTCCTTTCAGTATTTTGCTGCAATTGGCAGAAACAAGCATATTTGCTCAATCGGCCTGAAAATGCTTTTAAGCGCATAAAAACTTACTCTCTTGATTTCTGGCTAAATAAAAGCTGTTGCAATGATATTTCCATGCTGAACTGAGTTGTTCTAGGTCAAATATGAAGGCAAACCCACTTTCCTTTCAGTATTTTGCTGCAATTGGCAGAAACAAGCATATTTGCTCATTCGGCCTGAAAATGCTTTTAAGCGCATAAAAACTTACACTCTTGATTTCTGGCTAAATAAAAGCTGTTGCAATGATATTTCCATGCTGAACTGAGTTGTTCTGGGTCAAATATGAAGGCAAACCCACTTTCCTTTCAGTCTTTTGCTGCAATTGGCAGAAATCAGCTCATTCGGCCTGAAAATGCTTTTAAGCGCATAAAAACTTACACTCTTGATTTCTGGCTAAATAAAAGCTGTTGCAATGATATTTCCATGCTGAACTGAGTTGTTCTGGGTCAAATATGAAGGCAAACCCACTTTCCTTTCAGTATGTTGCTGCAATTGGCAGAAATCAGCTCATTCGGCCTGAAAATGCTTTTAAGCGCATAAAAACTTACACTCTTGATTTCTGGCTAAATAAAAGCTGTTGCAATTATATTTCCATGCTGAACTGAGTTGTTCTGGGTCAAATATGAAGGCAAACCCACTTTCCTTTCAGTCTTTTGCTGCAATTGGCAGAAATCAGCTCATTCGGCCTGAAAATGCTTTTAAGCGCATAAAAACTTACACTCTTGATTTCTGGCTAAATAAAAGCTGTTGCAATGATATTTCCATGCTGAACTGAGTTGTTCTGGGTCAAATATGAAGGCAAACCCACTTTCCTTTCAGTCTTTTGCTGCAGTTGGCAGAAACAAGCATATTTGCTCATTCGGCCTGAAAATGCTTTTAAGCGCATAAAAACTTACACTCTTGATTTCTGGCTAAATAAAAGCTGTTGCAATGATATTTCCATGATGAACTGAGTTGTTCTGGGTCAAACATGAAGGCAAACCCACTTTCCTTTCAGTATTTTGCTGCAATTGGCAGAAATCAGCTCATTCGGCCTGAAAATGCTTTTAAGCGCATAAAAACTTACACTCTTGATTTCTGGCTAAATAAAAGCTGTTGCAATGATATTTCCATGCTGAACTGAGTTGTTCTGGGTCAAATATGAAGGCAAACCCACTTTCCTTTCAGTCTTTTGCTGCAATTGGCAGAAATCAGCTCATTCGGCCTGAAAATGCTTTTAAGCGCATAAAAACTTACACTCTTGATTTCTGGCTAAATAAAAGCTGTTGCAATGATATTTCCATGCTGAACTGAGTTGTTCTGGGTCAAATATGAAGGCAAACCCACTTTCCTTTCAGTATTTTGCTGCAATTGGCAGAAACAAGCATATTTGCTCATTCGGCCTGAAAATGCTTTTAAGCGCATAAAAACTTACACTCTTGATTTCTGGCTAAATAAAAGCTGTTGCAATGATATTTCCATGCTGAACTGAGTTGTTCTGGGTCAAATATGAAGGCAAACCCACTTTCCTTTCAGTATGTTGCTGCAATTGGCAGAAATCAGCTCATTCGGCCTGAAAATGCTTTTAAGCGCATAAAAACTTACACTCTTGATTTCTGGCTAAATAAAAGCTGTTGCAATGATATTTCCATGCTGAACTGAGTTGTTCTGGGTCAAATATGAAGGCAAACCCACTTTCCTTTCAGTCTTTTGCTGCAATTGGCAGAAACAAGCATATTTGCTCATTCGGCCTGAAAATGCTTTTAAGCGCATAAAAACTTACACTCTTGGTTTCTGGCTAAATAAAAGCTGTTGCAATGATATTTCCATGCTGAACTGAGTTTTTCTGTGTCAAATATGAAGGCAAACCCACTTTCCTTTTAGTATTTTGCTGCAATTGGCAGAAATCAGCTCATTCGGCCTGAAAATGCTTTTAAGCGCATAAAAACTTACACTCTTGATTTCTGGCTATATAAAAGCTGTTGCAATGATATTTCCATGCTGAACTGAGTTGTTCTGGGTCAAATATGAAGGCAAACCCACTTTGCTTTCAGTCTTTTGCTGCAATTGGCAGAAATCAGCTCATTCGGCCTGAAAATGCTTTTAAGCACATAAAAACTTACACTCTTGATTTATGGCTAAATAAAAGCTGTTGCGATGATATTTCCATGTTGAACTGAGTTGTTCTTGGTCAAATATGAAGGCAAACCCACTTTCCTTTCAGAAATCAGCTCATTCGGCCTGAAAATGCTTTTAAGCGCATAAAAACTTACACTCTTGATTTCTGGCTAAATAAAAGCTGTTGCAATGATATTTCCATGCTGAACTGAGTTGTTCTGGGTCAAATATGAAGGCAAACCCACTTTCCTTTCAGTATTTTGCTGCAATTGGCAGAAACAAGCATATTTGCTCATTCGGCCTGAAAATGCTTTTAAGCGCATAAAAACTTACACTCTTGATTTCTGGCTAAATAAAAGCTGTTGCAATGATATTTCCATGCTGAACTGAGTTGTTCTGGGTCAAATATGAAGGCAAACCCACTTTCCTTTCAGTCTTTTGCTGCAATTGGCAGAAATCAGCTCATTCGGCCTGAAAATGCTTTTAAGCGCATAAAAACTTACACTCTTGATTTCTGGCTAAATAAAAGCTGTTGCAATGATATTTCCATGCTGAACTGAGTTGTTCTGGGTCAAATATGAAGGCAAACCCACTTTCCTTTCAGTATTTTGCTGCAATTGGCAGAAAACAGCTCATTCGGCCTGAAAATGCTTTTAAGCGCATAAAAACTTACAGTCTTGATTTCTGGCTAAATAAAAGCTGTTGCAATGATATTTCCATGCTGAACTGAGTTGTTCTGGGTCAAATATGAAGGCAAACCCACTTTCCTTTCAGTATTTTGCTGCAATTGGCAGAAATCAGCTCATTCAGCCTGAAGTTGCTTTCAAGCGCATAAAAACTTACACTCTTGGTTTCTGGCTAAATAAAAGCTGTTGCAATGATATTTCCATGCTGAACTGAGTTGTTCTGGGTCAAATATGAAGGCAAAACCACTTTCCTTTCAGTCTTTTGCTGCAATTGGCAGAAATCAGCTCATTCGGCCTGAAAATGCTTTTAAGCGCATAAAAACTTACACTCTTGATTTCTGGCTACATAAAAGCTGTTGCAATGATATTTCCATGCTGAACTGAGTTGTTCTAGGTCAAATATGAAGGCAAACCCAGTTTCCTTTCAGTATTTTGCTGCAATTGGCAGAAATTAGCTCATGCGACCTGAAAATGCTTTTAAGCGCATAAAAACTTACACTCTTGATTTCTGGCTAAATAAAAGCTGTTGCAATTATATTTCCATGCTGAACTGAGTTGTTCTGGGTCAAATATGAAGGCAAACCCACTTTCCTTTCAGTCTTTTGCTGCAATTGGCAGAAATCAGCTCATTTGGCCTGAAAATGCTTTTAAGCGCATAAAAACTTACACTCTTGATTTCTGGCTAAATAAAAGCTGTTGCAATGATATTTCCATGCTGAACTGAGTTGTTCTGGGTCAAATATGAAGGCAAACCCACTTTCCTTTCAGTCTTTTGCTGCAATTGGCAGAAATCAGCTCATTCGGCCTGAAAATGCTTTTAAGCGCATAAAAACTTACACTCTTGATTTCTGGCTTAATAAAAGCTGTTGCAATGATATGTTCATGCTGAACTGAGTTGTTCTGGGTCAAATATGAAGGCAAACCCACTTTCCTTTCAGTCTTTTGCTGCAATTGGCAGAAACAAGCATATTTGCTCATTCGGCCTGAAAATGCTTTTAAGCGCATAAAAACTTACACTCTTGATTTCTGGCTAAATAAAAGCTGTTGCAATGATATTTCCATGCTGAACTGAGTTGTTCTGGGTCAAATATGAAGGCAAACCCACTTTCCTTTCAGTATTTTGCTGCAATTGGCAGAAATCAGCTCATTCGGCCTGAAAATGCTTTTAAGCGCATAAAAACTTACACTCTTGATTTCTGGCTAAATAAAAGCTGTTGCAATGATATTTCCATGCTGAACTGAGTTGTTCTGGGTCAAATATGAAGGCAAACCCACTTTCCTTTCAGTCTTTTGCTGCAATTGGCAGAAATCAGCTCATTCGGCCTGAAAATGCTTTTAAGCGCATAAAAACTTACACTCTTGATTTCTGGCTAAATAAAAGCTGTTGCAATGATGTTTCCATGCTGAACTGAGTTGTTCTAGGTCAAATATGAAGGCAAACCCACTTTCCTTTCAGTATTTTGCTGCAATTGGCAGAAACAAGCATATTTGCTCATTCGGCCTGAAAATGCTTTTAAGCGCATAAAAACTTACACTCTTGATTTCTGGCTAAATAAAAGCTGTTGCAATGATATTTCCATGCTGAACTGAGTTGTTCTGGGTCAAATATGAAGGCAAACCCACTTTCCTTTCAGTCTTTTGCTGCAATTGGTAGAAATCAGCTCATTCGGCCTGAAAATGCTTTTAAGCGCATAAAAACTTACACTCTTGATTTCTGGCTAAATAAAAGCTGTTGCAATGATATTTCCATGCTGAACTGAGTTGTTCTGGGTCAAATATGAAGGCAAACCCACTTTCCTTTCAGTATTTTGCTGCAATTGGCAGAAACAAGCATATTTGCTCATTCGGCCTGAAAATGCTTTTAAGCGCATAAAAACTTACACTCTTGATTTCTGGCTAAATAAAAGCTGTTGCAATGATATTTCCATGCTGAACTGAGTTGTTCTGGGTCAAATATGAAGGCAAACCCACTTTCCTTTCAGTCTTTTGCTGCAATTGGCAGAAATCAGCTCATTCGGCCTGAAAATGCTTTTAAGCGCATAAAAACTTACACTCTTGATTTCTGGCTAAATAAAAGCTGTTGCAATGATATTTCCATGCTGAACTGAGTTGTTCTGGGTCAAATATGAAGGCAAACCCACTTTCCTTTCAGTATTTTGCTGCAATTGGCAGAAACAAGCATATTTGCTCATTCGGCCTGAAAATGCTTTTAAGCGCATAAAAACTTACACTCTTGATTTCTGGCTAAATAAAAGCTGTTGCAATGATATTTCCATGCTGAACTGAGTTGTTCTGGGTCAAATATGAAGGCAAACACACTTTCCTTTCAGTATTTTGCTGCAATTGGCAGAAATCAGCTCATTCGGCCTGAAAATGCTTTTAAGCGCATAAAAACTTACACTCTTGATTTCTGGCTAAATAAAAGCTGTTGCAATGATATTTCCATGCTGAACTGAGTTGTTCTGGGTCAAATATGAAGGCAAACCCACTTTCCTTTCAGTCTTTTGCTGCAATTGGCAGAAACAAGCATATTTGCTCATTCGGCCTGAAAATGCTTTTAAGCGCATAAAAACTTACACTCTTGATTTCTGGCTAAATAAAAGCTGTTGCAATTATATTTCCATGCTGAACTGAGTTGTTCTGGGTCAAATATGAAGGCAAACCCACTTTCCTTGCAGTCTTTTGCTGCAATTGGCAGAAATCAGCTCATTCGGCCTGAAAATGCTTTTAAGCGCATAAAAACTTACACTCTTGATTTCTGGCTAAATAAAAGCTGTTGCAATGATATTTCCATGCTGAACTGAGTTGTTCTGGGTCAAATATGAAGGCAAACCCACTTTCCTTTCAGTCTTTTGCTGCAATTGGCAGAAACAAGCATATTTGCTCATTCGGCCTGAAAATGCTTTTAAGCGCATAAAAACTTACACTCTTGATTTCTGGCTAAATAAAAGCTGTTGCAATGATATTTTCATGCTGAACTGAGTTGTTCTGGGTCAAATATGAAGGCAAACCCACTTTCCTTTCAGTATTTTGCTGCAATTGGCAGAAACAAGCATATTTGCTCATTCGGCCTGAAAATGCTTTTAAGCGCATAAAAACTTACACTCTTGATTTCTGGCTAAATAAAAGCTGTTGCAATGATATTTCCATGCTGAACTGAGTTGTTCTGGGTCAAATATGAAGGCAAACCCACTTTCCTTTCAGTATTTTGCTGCAATTGGCAGAAACAAGCATATTTGCCCATTCGGCCTGAAAATGCTTTTAAGCGCATAAAAACTTACACTCTTGATTTCTGGCTAAATAAAAGCTGTTGCAATGATATTTCCATGCTGAACTGAGTTGTTCTGGGTCAAATATGAAGGCAAACCCACTTTCCTTTCAGTATTTTGCTGCAATTGGCATAAATCAGCTCATTTGGCCTGAAAATGCTTTTAAGCGCATAAAAACTTACACTCTTGATTTCTGGCTAAATAAAAGCTGTTGCAATGATATTTCCATGCTGAACTGAGTTGTTCTGGGTCAAATATGAAGGCAAACCCACTTTCCTTTCAGTATTTTGCTGCAATTGGCAGAAATCAGCTCATTCGGCCTGAAAATGCTTTTAAGCGCATAAAAACTTACACTCTTGATTTCTGGCTAAATAAAAGCTGTTGCAATGATATTTCCATGCTGAACTGAGTTGTTCTGGGTCAAATATGAAGGCAAACCCACTTTCCTTTCAGTCTTTTGCTGCAATTGGCAGAAACAAGCATATTTGCTCATTCGGCCTGAAAATGCTTTTAAGCGCATAAAAACTTACACTCTTGATTTCTGGCTAAATAAAAGCTGTTGCAATGATATTTCCATGCTGAACTGAGTTGTTCTCGGTCAAATATGAAGGCAAACCCACTTTTCTTTCAGTATTTTCCTGCAATTGGCAGAAACAAGCATATTTGCTCATTCGGCCTGAAAATGCTTTTAAGCGCATAAAAACTTACACTCTTGATTTCTGGCTAAATAAAAGCTGTTGCAATGATATTTCCATGCTGAACTGAGTTGTTCTGGGTCAAATATGAAGGCAAACCCACTTTCCTTTCAGTATTTTGCTGCAATTGGCAGAAACAAGCATATTTGCTCATTCGGCCTGAAAATGCCTTTAAGCGCATAAAAACTTACACTCTTGATTTCTGGCTAAATAAAAGCTGTTGCAATGATATTTCCATGCTGAACTGAGTTGTTCTGGGTCAAATATGAAGGCAAACCCACTTTCCTTTCAGTATTTTGCTGCAATTGGCAGAAACAAGCATATTTGCTCATTCGGCCTGAAAATGCTTTTAAGCGCATAAAAACTTACACTCTTGATTTCTGGCTAAATGAAAGCTGTTGCAATGATATTTCCATGCTGAACTGAGTTGTTCTGGGTCAAATATGAAGGCAAACCCACTTTCCTTTCAGTCTTTTGCTGCAATTGGCAGAAACAAGCATATTTGCTCATTCGGCCTGAAAATGCTTTTAAGCGCATAAAAACTTACACTCTTGATTTCTGGCTAAATAAAAGCTGTTGCAATGATATTTCCATGCTGAACTGAGTTGTTCTGGGTCAAATATGAAGGCAAACCCACTTTCCTTTCAGTATTTTGCTGCAATTGGCAGAAACAAGCATATTTGCTCATTCGGCCTGAAAATGCTTTTAAGCGCATAAAAACATACACTCTTGATTTCTGGCTAAATAAAAGCTGTTGCAATGATATTTCCATGCTGAACTGAGTTGTTCTGGATCAAATATGAAGGCAAACCCACTTTCCTTTCAGTATTTTGCTGCAATTGGCAGAAACAAGCATATTTGCTCATTCGGCCTGAAAATGCTTTTAAGCGTATAAAAACTTACACTCTTGATTTCTGGCTAAATAAAAGCTGTTGCAATGATATTTCCATGCTGAACTGAGTTGTTCTGGGTCAAATATGAAGGCAAACCCACTTTCCTTTCAGTATGTTGCTGCAATTGGCAGAAACAAGCATATTTGCTCATTCGGTCTGAAAATGCTTTTAAGCGCATAAAAACTTACACTCTTGATTTCTGGCTAAATAAAAGCTGTTGCAATGATATTTCCATGCTGAACTGACTTGTTCTGGGTCAAATATGAAGGCAAAGCCACTTTCCTTTCAGTATTTTGCTGCAATGGGCAGAAACAAGCATATTTGCTCATTCGGCCTGAAAATGCTTTTAAGCGCATAAAAACTTACACTCTTGATTTCTGGCTAAATAAAAGCTGTTGCAATGATATTTCCATGCTGAACTGTGTTGTTCTGGGTCAAATATGAAGGCAAACCCACTTTCCTTTCAGTATTTTGCTGCAATTGGCAGAAATCAGCTCATTCGGCCTGAAAATGCTTTTAAGCGCATAAAAACTTACACTCTTGATTTTTGGCTAAATAAAAGCTGTTGCAATGATATTTCCATGCTGAACTGAGTTGTTCTGGGTCAAATATGAAGGCAAACCCACTTTCCTTTCAGTATGTTGCTGCAATTGGCAGAAATCAGCTCATTCGGCCTGAAAATGCTTTTAAGCGCATAAAAACTTACACTCTTGATTTCTGGCTAAATAAAAGCTGTTGCAATGATATTTCCATGCTGAACTGAGTTGTTCTGGGTCAAATATGAAGGCAAACCCACTTTCCTTTCAGTCTTTTGCTGCAATTGGCAGAAACAAGCATATTTGCTCATTCGGCCTGAAAATGCTTTTAAGCGCATAAAAACTTACACTCTTGATTTCTGGCTAAATAAAAGCTGTTGCAATGATATTTCCATGCTGAACTGAGTTGTTCTGGGTCAAATATGAAGGCAAACCCACTTTCCTTTCAGTATTTTGCTGCAATTGGCAGCAATCAGCTCATTCGGCCTGAAAATGCTTTTAAGCGCATAAAAACTTACACTCTTGATTTCTGGCTAAATAAAAGCTGTTGCAATGATATTTCCATGCTGTACTGAGTTGTTCTGGGTCAAATATGAAGGCAAACCCACTTTCCTTTCAGTATTTTGCTGCAATTGGCAGAAACAAGCATATTTGCTCATTCGGCCTGAAAATGCTTTTAAGCGCAAGTGCAATTGGCAGAAACAAGCATATTTGCTCATTCGGCCTGAAAATGCTTTTAAGCGCATAAAAACTTACACTCTTGATTTCTGGCTAAATAAAAGCTGTTGCAATGATATTTCCATGCTGAACTGAGTTGTTCTGGGTCAAATATGAAGGCAAACCCACTTTCCTTTCAGTATTTTGCTGCAATTGGCATAAATCAGCTCATTTGGCCTGAAAATGCTTTTAAGCGCATAAAAACTTACCCTCTTGATTTCTGGCTAAATAAAAGCTGTTGCAATGATATTTCCATGCTGAACTGAGTTGTTCTGGGTCAAATATGAAGGCAAACCCACTTTCCTTTCAGTATTTTGCTGCAATTGGCAGAAATCAGCTCATTCGGCCTGAAAATGCTTTTAAGCGCATAAAAACTTACACTCTTGATTTCTGGCTAAATAAAAGCTGTTGCAATGATATTTCCATGCTGAACTGAGTTGTTCTGGGTCAAATATGAAGGCAAACCCACTTTCCTTTCAGTATTTTGCTGCAATTGGCAGAAACAAGCATATTTGCTCATTCGGCCTGAAAATGCCTTTAAGCGCATAAAAACTTACACTCTTGATTTCTGGCTAAATAAAAGCTGTTGCAATGATATTTCCATGCTGAACTGAGTTGTTCTGGGTCAAATATGAAGGCAAACCCACTTTCCTTTCAGTATTTTGCTGCAATTGGCAGAAACAAGCATATTTGCTCATTCGGCCTGAAAATGCTTTTAAGCGCATAAAAACTTACACTCTTGATTTCTGGCTAAATGAAAGCTGTTGCAATGATATTTCCATGCTGAACTGAGTTGTTCTGGGTCAAATATGAAGGCAAACCCACTTTCCTTTCAGTCTTTTGCTGCAATTGGCAGAAACAAGCATATTTGCTCATTCGGCCTGAAAATGCCTTTAAGCGCATAAAAACTTACACTCTTGATTTCTGGCTAAATAAAAGCTGTTGCAATGATATTTCCATGCTGAACTGAGTTGTTCTGGGTCAAATATGAAGGCAAACCCACTTTCCTTTCAGTATTTTGCTGCAATTGGCAGAAACAAGCATATTTGCTCATTCGGCCTGAAAATGCTTTTAAGCGCATAAAAACATACACTCTTGATTTCTGGCTAAATAAAAGCTGTTGCAATGATATTTCCATGCTGAACTGAGTTGTTCTGGGTCAAATATGAAGGCAAACCCACTTTCCTTTCAGTATTTTGCTGCAATTGGCAGAAACAAGCATATTTGCTCATTCGGCCTGAAAATGCTTTTAAGCGTATAAAAACTTACACTCTTGATTTCTGGCTAAATAAAAGCTGTTGCAATGATATTTCCATGCTGAACTGAGTTGTTCTGGGTCAAATATGAAGGCAAACCCACTTTCCTTTCAGTATTTTGCTGCAATTGGCAGAAACAAGCATATTTGCTCATTCGATCTGAAAATGCTTTTAAGCGCATAAAAACTTACACTCTTGATTTCTGGCTAAATAAAAGCTGTTGCAATGATATTTCCATGCTGAACTGAGTTGTTCTGGGTCAAATATGAAGGCAAAGCCACTTTCCTTTCAGTATTTTGCTGCAATGGGCAGAAACAAGCATATTTGCTCATTCGGCCTGAAAATGCTTTTAAGCGCATAAAAACTTACACTCTTGATTTCTGGCTAAATAAAAGCTGTTGCAATGATATTTCCATGCTGAACTGAGTTGTTCTGGGTCAAATATGAAGGCAAACCCACTTTCCTTTCAGTATTTTGCTGCAATTGGCAGAAACAAGCATATTTGCTCATTCGGCCTGAAAATGCTTTTAAGCGCATAAAAACTTACACTCTTGATTTCTGGCTAAATAAAAGCTGTTGCAATGATATTTCCATGCTGAACTGAGTTGTTCTGGGTCAAATATGAAGGCAAACCCACTTTCCTTTCAGTCTTTTGCTGCAATTGGCAGAAACAAGCATATTTGCTCATTCGGCCTGAAAATGCTTTTAAGCGCAAGTGCAATTGGCAGAAACAAGCATATTTGCTCATTCGGCCTGAAAATGCTTTTAAGCGCATAAAAACTTACACTCTTGATTTCTGGCTAAATAAAAGCTGTTGCAATGATATTTCCATGCTGAACTGAGTTGT